>NC_134905.1:26721059-26746059 GCF_041734735.1 Babylonia areolata
ACGACGAAGGAGAGGAGTTGAAGCTCAGCACTGCAGTCGGTGCACATGAAGAGATCCCAGAATGCTGGATCGTGTCTTTGTTTGTTTGTTTGTTGGTCTGCGTTATATAACATGGTTAATTGTTTTCCTCCGGAGTCTCTCTGCTCCTCCTTCTCCTCCTGTTCCTTACTAGCCCCTCCACCTCCACCCCGCCCCCCCCCCCCCTCCACCAGTACTCTCTTTCCCTGCCTGTCCGTCGCCCCCCCCGCCCCCCTTTTCTCCTCTCCAAGTCCACCACTTACGTCTGTCCCCCCCCCCCCACCCCCCTATCTTACCATTTTCTTCATTATGTAGCTGAAACGTTTTCCCAAAATACATGATGGAAGCTATTAACGCACCACATCCAGCCCCGAAACACAACGCCAGCAAGGAACAACAGTGTTTATTTTTCAGACAACAGTAGTATGAGCTTCACGGTCCCCATTGTGGGTCATCAAAGCGTTACAACACTCAGTACAGGAGAAAAAGTTCGGACAGTTGGGGGGAGGGGCAGATTGTTTTTGTGCGGTTGGGTATGGGGCACAGATGGAATATATTTTTATCCACAGCAAGTCATGACAACAATTTAAACTGGGTGTGGTTAAAAGAGGGTCGGGGGCGTGTGGGGGGATGTTGCAGTTCGCAGCCCCACTTCAAACTGGAAAAATAAACATCGACAACTGAGGAATGGCGGCGACCCTGTTTCTCAGTTCCTAGAATCATTCATACGTCCTGGCAGCTGCAACGTTATTTTCTCTGTGTTCTTATCGCGTCGTCAGTGGTGAAGGCCAAGCCAGGGGAAATGCGGTTGGGTCAGAATCTGGCTGTAGTTTCTCATTCCTTTAATGAAAAGTTTTCACATCATTTGTGGACATTTCTTTTCTTTGGGAGGTGGGGGGTCGGGTGGGTGAGTGGGGACTTCCAGAGAGAATTCAAATGGCTCCCGGTAGCAGACTTTGAAGGGTTTCTGTATAATACCCTGCCCTGCCCCCCCCCCCCTCTCCACCCCCCCCCCCTTTTTTTTCCTCCTTTGAAAAAAAAAAAAAAAATTCGCAAACTTATTTTGAAATAACAGAAGGGTTGTTTGGGGTGTTTCCTGGACTGATTTCCTCCAGTATGATTATATACCAATATATACTACCAATCAGCACACAACCCAGAACAAACAACAACAACAAAAACAACACACACATGATTTTATATATATATATATATATATATATATATATATATATATATATATATATATATATATATATATATATATATGTGTGTGTGTGTGTGTGTGTGTGTGTATGTGTGTGTGTGTGTGTGTGTGTGTGTGTGTGTGTGAGAGAGAGAGAGTGTGTGTGTGTGAGTGCGTGTGTGTGTGTGTGTGTGTGTGTGTGTGTGTTGTTTGCTCTGGTTCGTAAGCTGATTGGTAGTGTTTATGAGAGGAAACTGATCCACAAAGTCTATGATGTCTGTGTTCAGGACGAGAACACTTGCTTGCAGTGAATACACCACATAATGTTCTGTGTGACTCTCTCTTTCTCTCTCTCTCTGTGTTTGAGAGAGAGAGAGAGAGAGAGAGGGGGGGGGGGTAAGAAGGGGAGGAGGGAGGGTAAGTTCCCCCGCACTCCACAACATGAATGCACTCACGCATGCATACGTGTGTGCGCGCGTACACGCACACAGATGCACGCACACGTTAAGTGATGAGCCATCTGTGAAGTTGAAGGACCAGAGTTATAAGAAAAAAAGAAAAAAAAAGTGTACACAAACAAGAAAGTCATGCCGCATGTTATCACGCCGAGAAGAAAAAAGAAAACCGACATGTTATTCCTGACTTGTAGTGTTTCTTTTGAGCAACGTGGAGGTTGGAAAAACAACAACACACATGTAAGTTTTCTGCGGACCATATTTCTCCGCTGTCAGTGGCGGGGATGTAGGAGTCCACCTCACATCTGCCGAAGTCGTCAGAAGGAGGAGCGTGGAGACCATTGATCCCTGCAGCAGCAGATCACAATAGTTGGTGCGTTTGTATGTATTTATTCATTTATTGTTATTATATTTTGACTATTTAAAAAAAAAAAAAAAATCTTTGCGTCCGCGTTGTTTGGCCAGTGTGAGAGACCAGGGAGATCAGATGACAGGCTTTGTCGGTGCAGCACCAACACTGGGTTAAGAAAAGCATCCATCAGAAAAACAACAACAAAAAACAAACTTGATGCCTTTTACATAGATCTGCGTCTGTTTTACACTGGGCATAGGAACGTGCGTGTGTGTGTGTGTGTTCGCGCGCGCGTGCTTGCACGCCTACAAAATGCGCATGTGCTTGGTCAGTGGCTGAGAGCTCCTGTCGAACAAATAACATACTTGGACTCTTCCGACGATGGCAGGATGAAGTTGATTGGACACACAACAATGTAGACTCTCCGTACCAGCGGGGAGGATAGGTTGGTGTGAGCACAACGTGTAACAAGGACAACGACACGGGAAATGTTCAGTTTGAAAAAACAGAAAAGAAAGATGTTGGCAGTATGCACAGGACTCCACAACACAGTTGGAGATATAACACAACCATACAGGAGACGTTTGCTTTTTTAAACGGAGTATGGCTGCCTACATGGCGGGGTAAAAACGGCCATACACGTAAAAGCCCACTCGTTTACATACGAGTGAACGTGGGAGTTGCAGCCCACGAACGAAGAAGAAGAAGAAATGGGACTTTGAAAAACTGTTCACAAAGCGTACGGTGAGATAAAGCACGCCATACAGGAGACCTGGCTTTCCCCCCCTTTTTTTTCAAAATGAGACTTCACAAACCCTATGGCAAACAAAAAACCCCTTACTTTCAGAGAGCTCTTCGACCAAAGGTGGTTGGCATTTTCATTATCAGGGAATTGAACTCACATCACTTTAGAGAGCTCTTTGATTAAAGGTGGTTGGCATTTTCATCACCAGGGAATTGAACTCACATCACTTTAGAGAGCTCTTTGATTAAAGGTGGTTGGTATTTTCATCACCAGGGAATTGAACTCACATCACTTTAGAGAGCTCTTTGATTAAAGGTGGTTGGCATTTTCATCACCAGGGAATTGAACTCACATCACTTTAGAGAGCTCTTTGATTAAAGGTGGTTGGTATTTTCATTATCAGGGAATGGAACTCACATCACTTTAGAGAGCTCTTTGATTAAAGGTGGTTGGTATTTTCATCACCAGGGAACGGAACCCTCAGGTTGTGGTAAAGGTAAGTTGCGTATTGATTCCACCGCAAAAGAACTGACCAGACACGTTGTGTAGGCGAAGACAGGGGCTGCGTGACGAACAGTAACTCCTCATATCCTGTGGTCCAGAACAGTAAAGGTACTCCTCATGTCCTGTGGTCCAGAACAGTAAAGGTACTCCTCATAGCCTGTGGTCCAGAACAGTAAAGGTAGTGGTCCAGAACAGTAAAGGTACTCCTCATGTCCTGTGGTCCAGAACAGTAAAGGTACTCCTCATATCCTGTGGTCCAGAACAGTAAAGGTACTCCTCATGTCCTGTGGTCCAGAACAGTGACCGTACTCATGTCCTGTGGTCCAGAACAGTGACCGTACTCCTCATACCCTGTGGTCGAGAACAGTAAGGTACTCCCTATATTCTGTGGTCCAGAACAGTAAGGTACTCCCTATATTCTGTGGTCCAGAACAGTGACCGTACTCATGTCCTGTGGTTCAGAACAGTAAAGGTACTCCTCATGTCCTGTGATCCAGAACAGTAAGGTACTTCTCATGTCCTGTGGTTCAGAACAGTAAATGAACTCCTCATGTCCTGTGGTCCAGAACAGTGACCGAACTCACGTCCTGTGGTCCAGAACAGTAAGGTACTCCTCACGTCCTGTGGTCCAGAACAGTGACCGAACTCACGTCCTGTGGTCCAGAACAATGGTCATGGTGCCGCGCCGCTCGGAGGGCGGCATGGTGGTGGTGACGGAGGGAAAGGTGGGCAGGTCGGAGAACTTCATGCGGCGGGAGAAGCGGTTGATGCGGCAGGTGAGGATGTGGATGAAGGTGCGGCGGAAGGCGGTGTTGAACATGGTGTAGATGATGGGGTTGGCCAGCGAGGCCACGTAGCCCATCCAGACGAAGACGGACATCATCTGGTTGGTGACGCCGTGCATGCACTCCTTGCACGTCACCGACATGATGTTGACAATGAAGAAGGGCGTCCACAGGATGACGAACACCAGGAAGATGATACCCAGCACCTTGGAGGCCTTGCGTTCGTTGCTGGCCGTCTTCCGGGACAGCAGGTGCTTGAACATGGGCCGCGCGCTGGCCCGCAGGGTGTTGCGGAAGCGGGCCTTGAGCAGGCGTTTGTGCTTTTTGCCAATCCTCCTCAGCACGTGCTCGTTGGAGTCAGCGGGGCTCTCGTCGTTGGTGTTGAGCACGTCCGACTCGTCGTGGGTGTTGTCGGCCTCGCTGGAGATGAGGACGCTGGGCAGGGCACTGGTCTCAGTGAGGTCCTCGCTGGCGCTCTGCTGGCCGCTGTCCCGCTGGGGGCTGGTGGGGGGGTGCAGGCGGATGGTGATCATGTCCGAGTTGGAGGACCCAGAGGTGTCGGCTTCGTTGTCCTCGGAGTCTGAGGTCAGCACGGGCTGGCGGGGTCGTTTTGGCGGGGTGCTGGGCACACAGCGGCTCAGCTGCTCGCTCTTGGAGCGGGGCATCTTCCTGTAGTGGCGCGTAACGAGCACGTTGGTGGACAGCGTGGCTTTGATGCTTCTCCTGGTGCTGGACCGGCCGTCCTCTGCGCGTCCACGGCCGTCCTTCAGCAGTAGTCGGTCCTCAGAACGAGTTTGTGCTGCTGCAGAAGACGACGCGTGGCTGAGAGCGGCGTCCCCGTCCCCTTCACCTTCACCGGCGTCCTGCAGACAGTCGTCCATCTCCTGCTGAATCTGGAAGAAGCGGCGGTCCCACTCGGCGGACTTGCAGTCGCTCTCCAGTCCGTTGAAGCTCTGGTGGAAGGCGGGCCGCAGGGCCTGTGTGGCCGGGCAGCTGGCTGAGGGCAGCTGGGTGTCGGACACGGCGTTGTACAGCGCGGGGCCCAGCCTGCCCCGCCGGAAGGACGCCTGGCCGCCGCCCACCTCCAGGCTGCAGGGGCTGAGGCTGGCTCTGGGGCGGCGCTCGCGCAGGCTGCCGCTCTTCTCCGAGGGGGACAGGCGGTAGAAGGGGTTGCTGCTCGGGGAGGCGGCCCTCTGGAAGAACTCTTCTCTGGAGCTGCTCATGGCGGCGGTGGTGCACAGGGACTTGTACGACATGGATTTGTCCTGTTGAGGGGAGGGGGGTGGGGGTGAAACAAAACAAAAACCGGACGCATGTTTGAAGGTAAAAAAAGATGAACGTCGCGAAATGATGTGTAACACGGTAATAATCATTAATGTGTTCGTGAACACACGTCAAATTAAAGAATTGTTTTCGAAACTCAACACAGCAAAACACAACACAACACAACACAGTACACACACACACACACACACACACACACACACACACACACACACACACACACACTCACTCACTCACTCACTCACTCTCTCTCTCTCTCTCTCTGTCTTTCACACCTCCGTATCTGCCTGTTTGCCTCTTTCTGTACCCCCCCTCCTCCCCACCCCCTCTCTCTCTCCTCCGCCCCCCTTCTCAAATCCTACCTGCAGTAGGTGGGTGCTGGGCAGATCGATCTCCTCCTCCTCGCTGTCCGACACCTCCTCCTCCGCCCTGTTCCCCTGACGGCCCCCACCACCCCCCGGCCCCCGCCGCCCCCCTTCCGCCGGGGACATCGCCACCGGCGAGGAGGGTGGAGCCAGGAGGGGGTGGGCCGGGGGAGGCATCAGGAGACACGTGCTGGGGGCGGCAGGGGCGGAGGAGACCAGCTCTCGGCCTGCCGCTGCTGCCGCCACGGGCTGACCCACCAGACTCGGGCTGCTCCGCGCTCCGTGGAAAGTCCTGGAGTCCTGGGAGTCGGCCTCCGGGCTGAGGAGGGGGGGCGCGTGCGGCACGAGGAAGCTGGAGCATTGGGCCGTCATCTGGGCCAGGCGGGGCCGGAGGTCGGCCTGGTTGTTGATGCTGCGCATGGTGCGCTGGTTCTTCCACAGGATGTGAATGGTCAGCACGTAGGTGACGATCATGATGAGCAGGGGCACGTAGAAGGCGAAGACGGAGCCGTAGATGACGAAGTCCTTCAGCACGGGGACGCAGACGCCGTCGTTGTAGACGATGGAGGGCTCGAGGAAGCCGTGGATGCAGATGGGTGAGGAGATGGCCATGGAGACGACCCAGACGAAGAATATCTTGATGACGACCATGGTCTTGGTCTTGTTGCGGCCGTAGCGCATGGGGTACTTGAGGGTGAAGAAGCGGTCCATGGACATGGTGCACATGTGCCAGATGGAGGCCGTGCACATGAGCACGTCGCTGGACACCCACACCACACACACCTCCGGCTCCAGCGGGAAGTACCCTGCCCACCACACACACACACATGGTATTTTGGCAGCTGTTAATTTAGTTCATCGGAATCAGAATAATATTTTAGTCGTATGGCTCAAGCCACAGCTGGTTTAATATTTTATTCATAAAGAACAAAGCCGCAGAAAGCTGGCTCGTTAGACTCGCTCATAAGAAAGCAGTTATATGAAAACAGAGCAACAAAGTTGGAGCATCAAGGTATTTCTCTCACCCACGCCCCATACAAACCTCCCCATCTCTCTCTCTCTCTCTCTTTCTCCAAACATATATTGCTGATGACCTCTGTAAATGAAGATGTCAAACAGTTTGTCAGATATTTGTACAAGGCATTTCAGATTCGGTCTGTCAGTTGTACGCAGCATGTGTGGTTGTAATTTTCTCTTTTGAAAATTTAATGTTATATTTATTGCATCGATGGGAGTACTGTTTTCACACTACCCCATTAATGAGGGGCTATGGCATTAAATGAATAAAATTGTTCGTTCGTTCTCCGTTCTTTCTCTCTCTTTAATTATTTATTTACTTTTTTAAAATCCGGGTCTCGGCCGCCGCTACATTGGGTGTTTTATTCATCCGCCGCTGTATTAGGTATTTCATTCAGTCGCCGCTGTTAGTCGCCGCTGTATTAGGTATTTCATTCAGTCGCCGCTGTTAGTCGCCGCTGTTAGTCGCCGCTGTATTAGGTATTTCATTCAGTCGCCGCTGTTAGTCGCCGCTGTATTAGGTATTTTATTCAGTCGCCGCTGTTAGTCGCCGCTGTATTAGGTGTTCCATTCAGTCGCCGCTGTTAGTCGCCGCTGTATTAGGTATTTTATTCAGTCGCCGGTGTTAGTCGCCGCTGTATTAGGTGTTTTATTCAGTCGCCGCTGTTAGTCGCCGCTGTATTAGGTGTTTCATTCAGTCGCCGCTGTATTAGGTATTTTATTCAGTCGCCGCTGTATTAGGTATTTTATTCAGTCGCCGCTGTTAGTCGCCGCTGTATTAGGTATTTCATTCAGTCGCCGCTGTTAGTCGCCGCTGTATTAGGTATTTTATTCAGTCGCCGCTGTTAGTCGCCGCTGTATTAGGTATTTCATTCAGTCGCCGCTGTTAGTCGCCGCTGTATTAGGTATTTTATTCAGTCGCCGCTGTTAGTCGCCGCTGTATTAGGTATTTCATTCAGTCGCCGCTGTTAGTCGCCGCTGTATTAGGTATTTTATTCAGTCGCCGCTGTTAGTCGCCGCTGTATTAGGTATTTTATTCAGTCGCCGCTGTTAGTCGCCGCTGTATTAGGTATTTCATTCAGTCGTCGCTGTTAGTCGCCGCTGTATTAGGTGTTTTATTCAGTCGCCGCTGTTAGTCGCCGCTGTATTAGGTGTTTTATTCAGTCGCCGCTGTATTAGGTGTTTCATTCAGTCGCCGCTGTATTAGGTGTTTCATTCAGTCGTCGATGTATTAGGTATTTCATTCAGTCGTCGCTGTTAGTCGCCGCTGTATTAGGTATTTTATTCAGTCGCCGCTGTTAGTCGCCGCTGTATTAGGTATTTCATTCAGTCGTCGCTGTTAGTCGCCGCTGTATTAGGTATTTTATTCAGTCGCCGCTGTTAGTCGCCGCTGTATTAGGTATTTCATTCAGTCGTCGCTGTTAGTCGCCGCTGTATTAGGTATTTTATTCAGTCGCCGCTGTTAGTCGCCGCTGTATTAGGTGTTTTATTCAGTCGCCGCTGTTAGTCGCCGCTGTATTAGGTGTTTTATTCAGTCGCCGCTGTATTAGGTGTTTCATTCAGTCGCCGCTGTATTAGGTGTTTCATTCAGTCGTCGATGTATTAGGTGTTTTATTCAGTTTAGGTGTTTTATTCTGCCGCCGCTGTTAGTCGCCGCTGTATTAGGTGTTTTATTCAGTTTAGGTGTTTTATTCAGTTTAGGTGTTTTATTCTGCCGCCGAGGAGGTCCCGAGTGGCTTGCAGCGGATGAAAGAAAGGGTTACGGCCCGTCGCAGCTACCGCGGTCTGAGTTACCTCCCTCTTCAGACTGTCTGTTTTCACTGAGGCTGTCTTCACCTCTGTAGCTCAACTGACGCTCACTGCCTGTCTTGTCTGTTACCTCCCTCTTCAGACTGTCTGTTTTCACTGAGGCTGTCTTCACCTCTGTAGCTCGACTGACGCTCACTGCCTGTCTTGTCTGTTACCTCCCTCTTCAGACTGTCTGTTTTCACTGAGGCTGTCTTCACCTCTGTAGCTCAACTGACGCTGACTGCCTGTCTTGTCTGTTACCTCCCTCTTCAGACTGTCTGTTTTCACTGAGGCTGTCTTCACCTCTGTAGCTCAACTGACGCTCACTGCCTGTCTTGTCTGTTACCTCCCTCTTCAGACTGTCTGTTTTCACTGAGGCTGTCTTCACCTCTGTAGCCTGACTGCCTGTCTTGTCTGTTACCTCCCTCTTCAGACTGTCTGTATTCACTGAGGCTGTCTTCACCTCTGTAGCTCAACTGACGCTCACTGCCTGTCTTGTCTGAGCCTGTCGGAAGGAAGGCTGTGGAGTATTCGGAGCTGTAAGATGGTCCCCATTGGGTGTTGATTTTGTTTGTTTCCTGCTCCCTGGCAGAAAGAGATACGGGATTAACGTGAAGGACAGCAGATCTCTGTGTCTGTGTCTGTCCGTCTCTTTGTCTCTCTGTCTCTGTCTCTATGTAAATGTCTCTCCTTCACTTTTCTCTGTTTCTCCTACCCAACTTTCTCTCTTTCTTGCAACCCCCCCCACCCCCCTATCTTCCCACCACTTTCCGCATACCCCTTCCCTTTTTTCATTTGGAATGCATCAGTGGCTTCTCTTGTCTCTCCACTGACCACTGATTGCTGTCATTCTTGTCTGCTAGCACGCGCATGCGGTGTGTGTGTGCGCGCGCGCGTGCGCACGTGTGTGTGTGTGTGTGTGTGTGTGCGTTCGTGTCTGTCCGCGCGCACGCGCACGTTTGAATGAAACATTCCTGGAAATGGGATCTGTCCAGGAGGGAGACCGATTTGGGGGATGGAGGAAGGGAGGGGTGGGGTGGGGGTGGGGGTGGGGGCAGCAAACGTGTGAACACCTCAGTGCAACCCCTAAGGAGTTTAAAAGAGAACTAGAAGAGTAGACGCTGAAAAAGAAGTTGCCTTGATTTTTTTTAAGTAGGTTCGCCAGACTCGACTCTTCAGCACTTATGAGAACAACGTTTGGGGGCTGTCTTGGTAAATCCCACCCACACGCCCCCCTCTCTCTGTTTTCCTTCTCGATTTAGCTGCCGCCGAATTGTGTTTGTTATTCAGCCGCCGAGGGGGACCTGGTAGTTGGCTAGGTGGTAATGAAAGAAGAGGGCTGTTTGGGCAGTCTGAGTACCCCTGCCTTCGTCACACTCTTCAGTCACCATTAACGCTGTCTGCGCCGTGATGGTAACGCTTCCCGCCTCCCATGCGTGACTGCTTGAAAGCTGTAAGCCCTCACAGTCTGTTCATGGTGCGTCCCGATAGGGTGCTCAACCAGACACTGACTGGATTATATACATAATACACACACGACGCACAGGTGCATTCATATTCCTCCATCATTGCTTTAGCTGTTTTGTGTTTGGAGAACCTCCAGATAACAGAGGCAAGACTGTCTGGTAGTAATTGGCGAGGTCGTAGAAATTTGCGCGCAGACTGTGTAAACAGTGTGTAAACGTTGGAAACTGCGCTTGAAAACACACACACACACACACACACACACACACACACACACACACACACACACGCCCAAAAAAAAGGGGGGGGGATACGCTTACATAACAGGAAACAGTACTTTGGGAGGGGGGAGAGAGAGAGAGGCGTAAAAGGCAGGATGCCAGAGCGGTGATGGAGTTTCTGATACAGTGGTAGCTCAGAGCGCCCTGCAGAATGGAGCACTGTGTGTCAGAAAGAGCGGACATGGTGGGTGCTGGCCACGACCAGGTAGTGGTGGTGGCAAAGTGGGGATGTGTCCTGGGGGGAGTGGTGGCGGCAAAGTGGGGATGTGTCCTGGGGGGAGACGGGACGGGCAGATGATGTATGGGACATGCCGGCTTTTTGTTGTTGTTGCTGCTGCTGCTGATGGAACCTCTAAAGTTCGCGGGGGACGACACGAGGGAATCGCCTTCCCCTCCCCCTCCCCCACCCTACCACGCCCCCGCGACTTCTTCACCCTCCCCTTCACTCCCCAAGGCCCCCTCCTCTGAAGACAGGCCATCCGAATCTGCAACAGCGGGCATCCGAATCTGCCACAGCGGGAATCTGCAATAGCGGGTATCCGAATCTGCAACAGCGGATTACATTCATAGGTCCTGAGTAGCCGCGTTAGGTCAGTAACTTGCAGTAGCGGAAAAAAAAGGCCGTGAGTGAGAGAGATGAGGGGGGAGGGGGTGGCGGTGTTGTGTTGTATCCCCTTCGGCACGAGCTGTTTTCCGTCCGCTGTGGACTTTTGCCCTGTACTTAGAGTTCTGGCGGGAAAAGGACAAGGTCCATGGCTGGCTGTTGCTTTCATCGTATGATGTGTTTTGGTTTTGTTTTTGAGGGTGGCGAGTGTCCATTGATTTGATAATCGGAAAGTTGCATACTTTTTTTTTTTGTGCGGAGGAGGGCGAGGCGGGAGGGGGAGGAAGAGCATTGGATGGACAGGGCTTAGTGTAAGTATTGACAGAAAGATGATGATGATGATCCGTATACTTAATGTAGCGCCTGTCCTCGGTCAGAGACCAAGCCAAGCTCAAAGCGCTTTACAAACACGGAGTCATTCACTCAACAGGCTGCCTGCCAGGATGGAACCAACTGACAGCTGCCTTTGGGCGCGCATCATTCGTTTCCTGTGTCATTCAGTCCGAATTCAATCACGCACACGCATGCTCATAAGTAACGGCTATAGTTTTGGTGAATACAATAATGTTATCATCACCCCTTATTCATATGGGGCTATGGCCTTAATGAATAAACCATCTGAATCTGAATTTGAATTTATCTCTCTGTCGGCGCACTCACTTCTATAATTCTGAATTCTCAAACCGAAACGAAACGTGGGAAGACCCTCCAACCCCCAATCTCTACTACTCCCCTACAAACAAACCTCAAATTTCTCAACAAAAGGGAAAGGGGTTGCGGGACGAACAGACAGAAAGAAGAAAGGGGGTTGGGGGGGTGGGGGGGGGACTTCACAGGGGGACTCTGATCCCTGAATTATGTGCTGGTTCTCTTCATGGCCAGTTGATGAGGAAGACGAGGAGGAGGAGGAAGGGAGAAGAAATCGATAAAGCATAAAGCGGTTCTTGGCCAGAGAAATGGCAAGTGAGAACGCAAATCGTGACAGAACTGGGCTTCACGTGGTCGTTATGGTTCTCTGTCTCAGTCTCTCTCTCTCTCTCACTTTCTCTCACTCTCTCTCTCCCTCTTCTCTGTACCCCTCTTCCTCCCTCTCCTCTCGTTCCCTCACTCTTCCCTCGCCCCTCTCTCCCTCCCCCACTCTCTCCTCTCCCGCCCCCTTCAATCTCTTTACTCGCTGTATCTCTCTTGCCCTCACTCCCTTGTCGCCCCCCTCCCCCCCTCTCTCTCCCGCCCCCTTCAATCTCTTTACTCGCTGTATCTCTCTTGCCCTCACTCCCTTGTCGCCCCCCCCCCCCTCTCTCCTCTCCCGCCCTCTTCAATCTCTTTACCTCGCTGTATCTCTCTTGCCCTCACTCCCTTGTCGCCTCCCCCCCCTCTCTCTCCTCTCCCGCCCTCTTCAATCTCTTTACTCGCTGTATCTCTCTTGCCCTCACTCCCTTGTCGCCTCCCCCCCCTCTCTCTCTCTCCTCTCCCGCCCCCTTCAATCTCTTTACTCGCTGTATCTCTCTTGCCCTCACTCCCTTGTCGCCCCCCCCCTCTCTCCTCTCCCGCCCCCTTCAATCTCTTTACTCGCTGTATCTCTCTTGCCCTCACTCCCTTGTCGCCCCCCTCCCCCCTCTCTCCTCTCCCGCCCCCTTCAATCTCTTTACTCGCTGTATCTCTCTTGCCCTCACTCCCTTGTCGCCCCCCTCTCTCCTCTCCCGCCCCCTTCAATCTCTTTACTCGCTGTATCTCTCTTGCCCTCACTCCCTTGTCGCCCCCCCCCCCCTCTCTCCTCTCCCGCCCCCTTCAATCTCTTTACTCGCTGTATCTCTCTTGCCCTCACTCCCTTGTCGCCCCCCCCCTCTCTCTCCTCTCCCGCCCCCTTCAATCTCTTTACTCGCTGTATCTCTCTTGCCCTCACTCCCTTGTCGCCCCCCCCCCCCCTCTCTCTCCTCTCCCGCCCCCTTCAATCTCTTTACTCGCTGTATCTCTCTTGCCCTCACTCCCTTGTCGCCCCCCCCCCCCTCTCTCTCCTCTCCCGCCCCCTTCAATCTCTTTACTCGCTGTATCTCTCTTGCCCTCACTCCCTTGTCGCCCCCCCCCCCTCTCTCTCCTCTCCCGCCCCCTTCAATCTCTTTACTCGCTGTATCTCTCTTGCCCTCACTCCCTTGTCGCCCCCTCCCCCCTCTCTCCCGCCCCCTTCAATCTCTTTACTCGCTGTATCTCTCTTGCCCTCACTCCCTTGTCGCCCCCTCCCCCCTCTCTCCCGCCCCCTTCAATCTCTTTACTCGCTGTATCTCTCTTGCCCTCACTCCCTTGTCGCCCCCTCCCCCCTCTCTCCCGCCCCCTTCAATCTCTCTACTCGCTGTATCTCTCTTGCCCTCACTCCCTTGTCGCCTCCCTCTCTCTCCTCTCCCGCCCCCTTCAATCTCTTTACTCGCTGTATCTCTCTTGCCCTCACTCCCTTGTCGCCCCCTCCCCCTCTCTCCTCTCCCGCCCCCTTCAATCTCTTTACTCGCTGTATCTCTCTTGCCCTCACTCCCTTGTCGCCCCCCTCTCTCTCTCCTCTCCCGCCCCCTTCAATCTCTTTACTCGCTGTATCTCTCTTGCCCTCACTCCCTTGTCGCCCCCCCCCTCTCTCTCTCCTCTCCCGCCCCCTTCAATCTCTTTACTCGCTGTATCTCTCTTGCCCTCACTCCCTTGTCGCCCCCCTCCTCCTCTCTCCTCTCCCGCCCCCTTCAATCTCTTTACTCGCTGTATCTCTCTTGCCCTCACTCCCTTGTCGCCCCCCCCCCTCCCCTCTCTCTCCTCTCCCGCCCCCTTCAATCTCTTTACTCGCTGTATCTCTCTTGCCCTCACTCCCTTGTCGCCCCCCTCCCCTCTCTCTCCCGCCCCCTTCAATCTCTTTACTCGCTGTATCTCTCTTGCCCTCACTCCCTTGTCGCCCCTCCCCCTCTCTCTCCCGTCCCTGCTTCTCCCTGCCGCCTTCCCTGCTTCTGTCTCCTGTGAGGAAATATTGTACCTTGAAAATGGAAGTGTAAAGTTAATACACATATGTACGTGGCTGGATAGGAAGAATAAATGACTGAGTAAATGGGTTTGGTGAGGAATTAGGGATTAGGGAGAGGGGGGGAGGGGGGGGGGGGAAGATAGAGATAAAGACAGACATACAGACAGGGGAGACAGGAAGGGAAGATGGTGAGGGAGATGTATGTCACTAATGTGGTCATTCCAGACTGTGTGGACTGCAGAGATTTGTTTTAAAAGCAAGTCTGAACAGAAAAAAAAGAAAGAAAAAGTTTCACGATGATTCGCGCCTCAAAAGCAGTTCGGAAATTACTCATGTACTGACAAAAAAGGAGGAAATAGTTTAAGTGCGTGTGCACGTCTCTCTCTCTCTCTCTCTCTCTCTCTCTCTCTCTCTCTCTCACACAGAGGGAAAGAGAGATTGTAATTACAGTAATTGGAACAACAATGTGAGATATAAAATCAATAGAAAAAAAGAAAGAAAGAAGAGAGGAAATAAAAGTTCATGATTAAAATAATTAGAATGCTTGTTATTGACAAGGAGAGTGAGAGAGATTAGATTAAAAAAAGGGGGAAAAATGTTGAGATTTGAGGATGAGTGGATGAGAGCGGACAAAAACGGGCATTGAAGGAGGGGAGGAAGCCGTGCACCACGCAGTGCTCGCTCTTTTTTCACCAGAGACGCCTTTCATTTTAATTAGGGAGATGGGGGAGATTGGGTGGATGATGACAGGTGCTGGGAATCATACTGGCTGCTGCTTTTGATGGACACTGTAGCTATTGATCCCCTGTGTTTCCACAAATTAACACGCTTCGGTAGGAGAAGCACACACACACACACACACACACACACACACACACACACACACACACACACACACACACACACATACATACACACACACG
This sequence comes from Babylonia areolata, assembly GCF_041734735.1. Lineage (NCBI taxonomy): Eukaryota > Metazoa > Mollusca > Gastropoda > Neogastropoda > Buccinidae > Babylonia > Babylonia areolata. Next base: position 26,735,823 of record NC_134905.1, read on the forward strand.
TACGTACGTACGGACGCACACACTCAGAATTAAGAAGTTTTGTTTACCATGTTTTGTTTGTTTTTGTCTTTATCATGCGACCCGAGGGTATGAATTAATTGGAGGGAGAGAGAGAGAGAGAGAGAGAGAGAGAGAGAGAGGAGAGAGAGAGAAATATCATGCCAAATGCTTGACCATCATTCTGTCAGTAGACCCTTGAGAATAATGTTGCAAGAAATAATGTGAGATAACGTCAGGCGGTGTTGGGGGGTGGGGGTGCAATCAGTTGCATTGCGCAGTTATCACGAGTTAATAAAAAAGATAGAGAAAAAAAGACAATGACCTGTATTGAGCTGAATCGGAACAGCACCCCCCATACCCCACACCACCACCCACCTACCCAGCCCACACCCCACCATTCCCTCCTCCCTCCCCGAAGTGACATTGACCTTACACGGTTGTGTGCGGTGTCACCTCCGGCAGGGGGCCTCACTCATAACGTTGACGGCTGACCTTTTTTCGTTAGGGAGGTGTGTCAGTGTGTGTGGGGAAGTGAGGACGAGCGACGTCAGGATGACGCCACTGACCGACTTGAGGAGGACGGCGAGGGTGCAGAGAAGGGGTGTCTGGATGGTGGTGGTGGAGGGATAGTTCGGTGTTGTCCCCCTTCCCCAGGCCCCCCCTCCCCCCACCCCCCTCTATCGCGCCATCTGTGAAGCGATTGGCAGTGTTTATGTACACTCCCTGAAGTAGAGTCTACTGTGTAATGCTTCCCTGGTTAGATAGTTCGTTTTTTTTGTTTTGTTTTTTTTTTTTGTTGTTGTTGTTGTTGTTGTTGTTGTTGTTGTGTGTGTGTGTGTGTGTGTGTGTGTGTGTGTGTGTGTGTGTGTGTGTGTTGTTTTCATCGCGTTTTCGTCCGTTTGGTCTCTCGCCCCCCTGCACCACCCCGCCCCCTCTTTTTTCTTTCATACGTATTTATGTCAGTTGTCTATGTCAATGTGTTATAAAAATTGATATAAAATGTATTGTGAAAATGGAAATTAAAAACATGTTGGTTTTTGTTTGTTTGTTTTTTGACCTGGCGTCCCTTGAGCCGAGAATCCCATTTGATCATGATGATTGTCAGCCAATTGTTTGTGTTCCGTGCCTCGTCCCTGTGGTAAAGCTAAGGGAGGGCATCTTTCACAGCGCTAAGCCCGCTGTCTGGCGTGTCAGAAAATTCAGTGAAATAACCACGCGCCTGTGTGTTTATCTGTGTTGATCTGTCAGCCCCCCACCCCCCGTTACTTTGCCTACCCCTCTCCCTCTGACACCTCCCCCTCTCTCTGCACGCTTTTAAGTTAAGAGAAATAGTATTGTCCTAATATGAATAGTTTAATTGTGTAAACAATTGAAGTCTTATTGCCAGTTTGGATGATATCTACATATCTTGTTATCGCCTCTCATTGATGTGGGGCTGTGACAATGAATATATCATCTGCGTCTGTGTACAGGCGTGAGGTGTCGATGGGTTGGAAGGGTGAGATAAGGGAATGGGTGGCGTCATGTTTTGCGATGTATTTCTATACAGAATGATTATCTTGTTGTTTGGAGGAGTTGTTCCTGTCCTGTACATGAAAGAAACCTGAACCGACACGAGAAATCATTGCACGAACCATATATACCCCCCCCCCCCACCACCCCAGCACCACCTCCAACCCACCCACACTCCCGACCCACGTGCATTCGTGGAACATGTGTTACTCTGTCCACTGGCATGATCTATGACTTTTTATCTCCACCTTAGTCGGCCGCATCAACCTCCCAGCCATGAAAACAGAATCACGATCAGCATGTAAACAAATAAACAAGTTGAACATTGGCAAGTTGAACATTGGCTCAGAGAGAAAGAGAGAGAGAGGGAGAGAGAGAGAGAGAGCACGGGTGCCATTTCTGGTTCACGGCTTAAGAATGCTGACAGGACGACGCGATTTGTTTGTTGTCTCGAACGCCAAGAGAGATATACAGTGTTCAAGGTGGCTGTTTTTTCTTTTTCTTTTTGGCCCAGGACTTGCAACCCAGTCTATTTATTCCACCCCCCTCCTCCTTCTTTTAACCTCAACGAAATTTTGGCTGTTGAGACTGGTGGGGTACTTTTTTTTTTTTGGTTTTGTTATCAGCTCCTCCTCCCATTGCAGGCGACCACGAGCATTGGCCATTGGGCCACCAAGCACCACTCACCGCTTCACTGATGCGTTTTGGCATGAGGGTGTGGGCCGGGAGGTTTGCATGTGGACACGACGCATCGCAATTAATTTTGCCTGGCTGGTCACACGTGTGTGCCACTGTCCCTGGGGCTTCGCCTCTCCCTCCCCTACCCCCCATCCCCCCCAAGCCTCCATACTTCACCTTGTTCCTGTCTTCAACCCCGCCCTCTAGTGTCTTCCAACGTTATTATTTTTATTTATTTATTATTTATTATCATTTTTCCCTCTTCAACTTGTTCTTCCCTTCTAGCCGTCAGCTACGGTCTTTTCGGGTGCCGTTATGAAATCTCCTGTTCGTTTTTGTTCTTTTACTTCTTTTTCTTCTTCCTCTCTGTCCCTTCTCCTCTCCTTTCTGACTCTTCTTCTGCTCCTCCAGCCACTCCTTATTCTTCCTCTGTCCCTCTGATATATATGTGGAGAAAGAGAGAGAGAGAGAGAGAGAGAGAGAGAGAGACTGTGTGTGTGTGTTGGGTGAACATTAACAACTCGCGAAGCTTCCATAGAAACTACCACACTGTATGATAGTGTGCAAGAGTGTAGAACTGTTTCCAGCACTTTTTTTTTCTTTTTTTTCTGTGAAACGAAAAAGGGCAGAACATCGTTGTCAGAAAACATTTCAGTCACATCGGATCGGAGGAGGGTCGCAAACGAGTCTAGCCTCTTTACCATCCCGTTTCACTGGCGGCTTTCGGTAGAGGAAAGAAACCGTTATATATATGTAATTAAAAAAAAAAAAAAAAAAAAAAAAAAAAAAATTAGATCTGGAAGGTCGGTGAAATACAAACACCTCAATGGTACCAAGTGTTGGCACCCCCGAAAGAGACGACCCTAGAAACGTTTGGAACCGAAACAGAAGGTGCATTGGGCCAGGATGTTATTGAAAGGGAAGCCACCATTAGCACCCTGTGGGCCCGACACTACGGCTTGTGGTCCCCCAACATACACATACATTAGCGGTGTGTGTTTCATTCACGTCAGCAACAAAACCAGCAGGTCTCAGACTACAGTTGCGGGAAGACCGAAGGACGGCTGCTGTCCAGCACATCCCCAGGCAGTAGTATGAATGAATGATACGGATACTTACATAGCGTCTATCCTCGGTCGGACCAAGCTCTTAGCGCTCAACAAACTCGGGGTCATTTGCACAATAGGCTGCCTACCTGGGATGAGCCGATTGACGACTGCCATTGGGCGTTCACCATTCGTTACCTGTGAGGGTGTCATGGGCGCAACAGCTGAGTGTTGGACTGTTCAATCTGAGGGTCCCGGGTTCCAGTCCCGGTCACCGTGGGCGCCGTGGTGGATAAAGGGTGGGGACTTTTTCCGGTCGATCTCCCAGGTCAACAGATGTGTAGACCTGCTAGTGCCTGAACCCCATTCATGTGTATACAGAAGATCAGATACGTCTGCAATCCATGTCAACGTTCCGTGGGTTATGGAAACAAAAACCGACATGACCTACCAACCCTCCCCCACCCCTGGAAAACGGAGTATGACTACCTACATGGCGTGGGTAAAAAAGGTCACACACTAAGAAGCCAGTAGTGTAATAGTAATAGGAGTGAAGGAGGGAGTCGCAGCCCACGAAGGAAGAAAAAGCCGAAGGTGTGAGGTTGGCCTTCACACCACTTAGGCACAAGATCGGAAAGCGAGGTGTGTTGTGTACTGACCTGAACTGGGGAGGCCGACTGTTGTTAGTTTGAAAGCGAACGTGTGTTTTTTATGACATATTTTACATGCTGTGTGGGGAGAAAAGGGGCCGGTGGAGTTGGGAGGGCAACTGGGTCACGTGTCAGGAACCTGGGTTTGGCAAAATGGTTTGTCTTGAGAGTCCGTCCCGCAAAAGAAAGCCACCTGGGAAAGATGCATGCACCTTGCCTTTCCTCTCTCCTCTCCTTGGTTGTTTTGTTCCGCCTTCCTTTCCCTTCCACAGGTCCACCTCAACCCATGGCTTTTCTCATCAGCAGTTCGCTGTTCGTTCACCTCGGGTTCCCCATCCCCTTCCCCGTACCTCCCCTCACCCTCCTCTCTCTCTCTCTCTCTCTCTCTCCCCGTATCCTCCCCCCTCTCCCTCTGTCCACCACCCCCGTAAAAAAAAAAGAGAGAGAAAAAAAAGGAAAAACATCATGCACACACACACACACACACACACACACACACACACACACACACACACACACACACACATTCTGTAGTGACTCCTTTTTTTTTTCTCCTTCTCCATCTCTATCCTCATTCTCCCCCACCCCCTTTCTCTCTCTCTCCTCCCTCCCTCTTCCCCCCTCCCACCACATCCCCGTGTATTTCCCCCATTCCCCTTGCCCACAGTGTTTTCTCGTCAGGGCGAGGAGGGCGGAGGTATTAAAAAAAAAGAAAGAAAAAAAGAAGAAAAAAACAGTAAAAGTGCGATGTTAGTATTGTGTGGGGTTGGGGGTTGGAGAGGAGAATGGGGGGGGGGGGGGGGGGGGGGGGGGGGTTGGGGGGGGGGGGGGGGGGGGGGGGTACAGGTGAGTTCGGTCTCGGCAGCAGCAGCAGGTTCATTGACCTGCAGGGACGGCTGGGGGTGTGCTGCTGATGATGGTGGTTGTCGGTGCACTTGTTGATGGGGGGAGGTTCGTGTGTGTGTGTGTGTGTGTGTGTGTGTGTGTGTGATTGATCAGAATAATGGCGTGGTTAGCTGAAAAAATAAAATGAGTGGACAGCTGACATTGCTTGTGTTTGAAGGCAGTGCGGGCAGGTTGAATGGCAGGGGTCGCTACTTTAGAGCCTCCATTGTGTGGGTTCATGTCTGTGTGTGTGTGTGTGTGTGTGTGAGAGAGAGAGAGAGAGAGAGAGAGAGAGAGAGAAAGAGAGAGAGAGAGAGAGATTATTGAAAAACAGTGATGGGGTTTAGACGGCACGTCACTGGACGGAAGTCCACCTCCTGGTGGATGATCCACTCAGCCACATCCCAGCTGGGGTCAGTGACAGGAACAGACGTCCATTGATCCTTCTCCTGTCCACCCTCTGACACCCCCTCCCCTCAGTCTGCTCTGGGACCAACACGAACAAACCCATAGGACTGTCGTTAGCAGGGCCGTCTCAGTGTGACGGGGGTGGCTTACCGCTGGTGAAATAACGGGCAAAAGATTGGTAAGTTTTCCACGGAAGCAGTGCATTCATATCAGACAACAGAAATCAGAGCTTTTCTTCTTTCTCCTCTTCTTCTTCTTTTTACTACGCTGGGTCGGCAGACGGTAAGTGACCAAGCGTGCGGATTATTGAAAAGTAAATCGTCGTAGTGTTGGAGAGTAGAAAGAAAAGGACATGTACACTATCGCTTCGACTGTGCGAAGAAAACAGAACACTCATGACGGTATTGCGAGAAGCGCAGGCCTGTGAAAGCAATATTTTTTAGATGTGTGATCTTGTAAATGTTACAAGTTAGCATTGCAAACATGAACGTGTGTTAAAATAACAGAAAAGGGACTGAAACGTGGTGAGATCTGGCAAGATTTGGTGTCTGGATGATACTAAACCTGAAAGGCAAAAGTCTCTCTTTCTCTCTTTCTGTCTGTCTCTCTCTGTCTCTCTCTCAGATAAGACAGGAAAAACATCTCAGTTTTCAGGCAAAGAATTCTATGACTTGAAGAGTATCAAGATAACAGGGCATGTAGTGATCTCCGCGGAAAGGAGAGAAGAGAAATTCAAAGTGAAGGAGTGCATGGGGATTAGAAATGGAAAACAGTCCAAATCCTGGTCGCTATAAAACACACTATAAAGCAGAAACAAGTGATTAAGTACAAACAGCTGAGCAAGAGTGTAAGTAGAGTGACCCTTCACTGCAAAAGTTATCGGTACAGGGATACTAGAAATGGAAAACTGTCGAGATCCCGATCACTGTAAAACTCACTACAAGGTAGAAACACGTGGTTAAGAAGAAACAGCAGGTCAAGAGTGTAAATAGAGTGACACTTCAGAGCAAAATGGTATCGGAACAGGGAGACTGACGTCTTGTGTTATCTCTGTCCTTTATCAGACGGCATCTTGCTGTTCGTAGCTTCCTGTAAAGAGGCGACTCTCCAGAAAACACTGAGCAGGTGGCCGGGTTAGTATGTCTTTTTGCCGAATGTCCTCAGAATTGCCAATTAACTCGGTCTCCGTCTGTCTGTCTGTCCCTGTGTGTATTTTCCCCACCCTTCCTCCCTGTGTGTCTGTCTCGCCCCCATCTCTCTCTGCCTGCCTGTCTGTCACCGTCTCTCTGTCCCTCTGCTTTTGTAGCTGCCCCGCCCTCCCCCCACCTCCTCTCTAATTCTGTCTCTCAGGACGACCATGCAGATGTTCGATCCCCTGTTTGTTTGTCTTTCTTCCTCACACTCTCCCCTCTGCTTTTACCCCCTCTCTGTTTCTCTCTACACCCCCACCCCCACCTCACGCCACCTCCCATCCTCGGGAGAAATCAATAGTATAGGGGGCAGGTTTCTGGTTGTCTGCGAGGGGGGGGGGGGAGAAATCCGAAGAAGGGGGTCTCACTCGTAGGGATGTACCTTGTTATTCGCTGGCAGTGGTACCCTCCAGGCACACGACGTTGTTGAGCTCGAGGTGTGTGGAGAGGTTAGAGGAGGTGGGCAAAGTGCCGCCGGCGAGTGTTTAATAATAATAATTAAAGAAGAGAGAGAGAGAGAGAGGAAAAAGGTGGGTTGTAGATAAATTTGGACGGGAAAGGAATATCCTCCACTTTTTAATTTTAATTTGCTAATTTTATCTATTATGTTTTACACATTGGTTTTGTGTGTTTGACGAAGATGTTTGAAAAAGTGGTAATAAAAGCTATCCACTTTGTTATGGAAGATTTCACGATCTGTTTGTTTTTCAGGAGGGAAAAATATCAAGATCTAAATTTGAGAATTTCGCCATGGGGAATGATTTAAGTAGGGGGAGGGGGGGGGGGGGGGGGGGGGGGGGGGCAGCTTTTTGGCGTTGACGCGGGATCTCGTCACTTTAGCTTAACCCCAGTTGGAGGATAAGAACGCACAGATGATGACACACTAGGCCTGGAGAAAAGTGGGGTCACAGTGGATGCCCTGACTACTGAACCACCACCACTCCACTCTGTCCTCCCCCACTCAAGGGGCCCACTCCCCAGTCTTAACTTTCTTTCTTCAAGTCAGTCTGAAATCTCTTTATTTATTTTATTAAGTCAAGTTCGTGCCATCCACTCACTCACGCCTTCGGTTCATCTAGCGGTGGACCAGCCTTCTCCAATTCCACCACCACCCACCTCCTTCCCACCCCACACCCATGACGGGACTGACTGAGAGACAAGAGTGTCTGTGTCATGGACCACCGTCATTGAGTCTGCATGTCTTTCTTTCTCTCTGTATGTCTGTTTCTCTCTCTTCCTCTCTCTCTCTCTTTCTCTTCCTCTCTCTGTCTGTCTCTCTTTCTCTGTATCTGTGCTTGCCAGTCTGTCTTCTACTCTCTCTTTCGGTTCATTGAGAAGGATGCACAAGACTTCGTATGCCCGTATGCACTTAAATACACGTTAAGAAAGAAACAAAAAAACACGTGCTTGCTCACACATGTGCGGGCGCGCACAGAGAGCTCGCGCAGGGCAAGTTGAAATGATGCTGTCAGACGCAATTTGAATTAACTGCTAATGGCCCCGAGGCCGCTTGTCACTCTTTCGCATTAACTGAATCCGCTAACACAAGCACTTTTTTGCTCCCTGGAAACGTCTCTTTCTGTCTTTCTGTCCCTTTTCTCTCCCTCCTCTCCCTTCCCCGCGTGCTGTTGCCCCACTTCCCTTCGACCCATTAACCCCCCCCCCCCCCCTTATGCCCCCCCCCCCCTTTTTTTTTTTAATTTGTTTTTTTTAATTCTTTGTTCTTTCCTTAAGTAGTAGACATGCACAAAGGCGCCAAGTTGTGCGAGGCCAACAGGACTGCTGCAGCTGTTCAGAAGAGGCAGGCCAGAAAGTCACGGGCAAACAAGCTCCCTGACAATGGTATGCCTGTCTTTGTCTGCCCAAACTGTCAGCGAACATTTCGTGCGCAGATTGGACTATTCAGCCATCTGCGCATTCACAGATAGATTCATTTGCATCCTCCCCCCCACCCCACCACCACCCTTCCCCCATCCCCCAGCTGGATGACAACGATGGTCATCATCGATCTCGATGGACACACACCAGACATGCGAAAAAGTATGTTCCGTCGACAGAATCAGGAAGACTAGATACAGATAGATATATACTATGTAAACGGGGTTTTGTTTGCTTAGTTCCTGATCATCGCTACGTACCCGAACTTGACCATTGTTGCGAAAAATATTGGTTGACAGAACACTGTCGTGAACTACAGCCTGGCTCTACTTCATCAGAGAGAGAGAGAGAGAGAGAGAGAGAGAGGGGGGGGGGGGGGGGGGGAGGATCCGACAGGTCTTTTAATTACAACTCAGCAACTGCTAGCAGTTCGCGTCCGTCCGGATATGGTGGGGGTAGGGTAGGGGGAGAACATAACGGTGACGCTCTCTCTGTGTGGAGACGTTGGAGACAGTGACGGGGAGAGACGAGAAAGAGAGGGGGTGTGGGAGAGAGACAGTGACGGGGAGAGACGAGAAAGAGAGGGGGTGTGGGAGAGAGACCGTCACGGGGAGAGACGAGAAAGAGAGGGGGTGTGGGAGAGAGACAGTGACGGGGAGAGACGAGAAAGAGAGGGGGTGTGGGAGAGAGACAGTGACGGGGAGAGACGAGAAAGAGAGGGGGTGTGGGAGAGAGACAGTGACGGGGAGAGACGAGAAAGAGAGGGGGTGTGGGAGAGAGACCGTCACGGGGAGAGACGAGAAAGAGAGGGGGTGTGGGAGAGAGACCGTCACGGGGAGAGACGAGAAAGAGAGGGGGTGTGGGAGAGAGACAGTGACGGGGAGAGACGAGAAAGAGAGGGGGTGTGGGAGAGAGACCGTCACGGGGAGAGACGAGAAAGAGAGGGGGTGTGGGAGAGAGACAGTGACGGGGAGAGACGAGAAAGAGAGGGGGTGTGGGAGAGAGACAGTGACGGGGAGAGACGAGAAAGAGAGGGGGTGTGGGAGAGAGACAGTGACGGGGAGAGACGAGAAAGAGAGGGGTGTGGGAGAGAGACCGTCACGGGGAGAGACGAGAAAGAGAAGGGGGTGTGGGAGAGAGACAGTGACGGGGAGAGACGAGAAAGAGAGGGGGTGTGGGAGAGAGACCGTCACGGGGAGAGACGAGAAAGAGAGGGTGTGTGGGAGAGAGACAGTGACGGGGAGAGACGAGAAAGAGAGGGGGTGTGGGAGAGAGACAGTGACGGGGAGAGACGAGAAAGAGAGGGGTGTGGGAGAGAGACCGTCACGGGGAGAGACGAGAAAGAGAGGGGGTGTGGGAGAGAGACAGTGACGGGGAGAGACGAGAAAGAGAGGGGGTGTGGGAGAGAGACAGTGACGGGGAGAGACGAGAAAGAGGGGGTGTGGGAGAGAGACAGTGACGGGGAGAGACGAGAAAGAGAGGGGGTGTGGGAGAGAGGTGGGAGTTTTGGTGGAACCAGTAGGGAAGGGAAGGGGTTGGGGATTTACGTCATCAGAACTGGCGTCTGAACACACACACACACACACACACATTCCTCAAATTGCGCTTTTGTTGTTGTGGCCGACAAGGAAGTCTTACTTGCCCCCCCCCCCCCCAACCCCCCCTCCAAACTGGCCCCCCTCTGTCAGCTTGCAGAGTCCACCATCCCCTTTGATCCGTAGGGACAAAGTGGTGTGGAGAATGACAGACCCTGTAGTCTGTCATCTTGGGGGTGGGGGGAGTGATGTGGGGGGTTAGGAGGCGGGATGGGACGGCTCTGATCTAGACCAGCGGGGGACGTTCGTTGTCTGTCAATTTTACGTTATTAATTGGTGCTCGAAGACGATTTTTTTTGTTTTTATGGGGTGGGTGAGGCTACAGTGATGGGGGTGGGGTCACTTGGTAGGAGGAGTGTATTGTGGGACTGATTACCAGGACCAAATTGATTGTC
>NC_134905.1:26748559-26773559 GCF_041734735.1 Babylonia areolata
TCCCTCCTTCCTCTTGCCCTGCATCTCACAATTTCCCTCCTTCCTTCCTTCCTCTTGCCCTGCATCTCACAATTTCCCTCCTTCCTTCCTTCCTCTTGCCCTGTATCTCACTATTTCCTTCCTTCCTCTTGCCCTGCATCTCACAATTTCCTTCCTTCCTCTTGCCCTGTATCTCACAATTTCCCTCCTTCCCTCCTTCCTCTTGCCCTGTATCTCACAATTTCCCTCCTTCCTTCCTTCCTCTTGCCCTGTATCTCACAATTTCCCTCCTTCCTTGCTTCCTCTTGCCCTGCATCTCACAATTTCCTTCCTTCCTCTTGCCCTGTATCTCACAATTTCCCTCCTTCCCTCCTTCCTCTTGCCCTGTATCTCACAATTTCCCTCCTTCCCTCCTTCCTCTTGCCCTGTATCTCACAATTTCCCTCCTTCCTTCCTTCCTCTTGCCCTGCCTCTCACAATTTCCTTCCTTCCTCTTGCCCTGTATCTCACAATTTCCCTCCTTCCTTCCTCTTGCCCTGCCTCTCACAATTTCCCTCCTTCCTCTTGCCCTGCCTCTCACAATTTCCCTCCTTCCTCTTGCCCTGCATCTCACAATTTCCCTCCTTCCTCTTGCCCTGTATCTCACAATTTCCCTCCTTCCTTCCTTCCTCTTGCCCTGCCTCTCACAATTTCCCTCCTTCCCTCCTTCCTCTTGCCCTGCATCTCACAATTTCCCTCCTTCCTTCCTTCCTCTTGCCCTGCATCTCACAATTTCCCTCCTTCCTTCCTTCCTCTTGCCCTGTATCTCTCTTCCCCAGCCCCTCTACTGCCCCCCGTTCTCACCTCTCCCTCTTTCTCCAAACTCCTTTTTTTTTTTCACTCCCATCCCATCCCTTTCTCATCCAAAACTGAAAAGATAGCTTAGACGTTGTTGTCTGGGGGTCGTCCCAGATGAACCGTAGGACTACACAGGACTTGGAGCTATAGATAATTTTACAGGCCCCGCAGCGAGAGACAGGATTGGCCAGCGGGGAAGGGTTTTAGCTAGCTGCCCTCCAGTTCCCCCATAACTGAAGGAGGCGAGAAATGACACGTATCAAACGGTACACAGGAACAGTAGCTGCGCTGTCGTCTTGTTGGACAAGGGCCCACGTTTCGCTAACTGGAACACACAGAGATACAGGAAAACGAACCCAAACAGGTGAAGGTTAGAAAAAAAAAGACCCAACAACAAAAAACAACAACACGCACACACTGAGGGTTTGTCTACAGTGCCATTTATCTTACCATTGTGCAAGGTGATAGCAAATGCCGTCGGGCTAGTAAGCAGTGCCATGATATTGGGCGCCCTTGGCTTACTCATGTCTCGCGCGAAAGAAAGGTCAGCTGTATGTGCACTTCTTAGTTCTACCAATCGTCCTTGACGTTCGTACCGGTCGACTTTCCACGTGACACCAAGATGGTTCGAACAACGCCAGCGGTATCCTTATTTGCGCCCATTCTGACAAAGTCACTCAAAATTTTGGGAATTGTGTAAATGCTCAGTTGAGGGTACGGCGTGTGTGAGAGGTAGGGGGGAGGGGGAGCAGAAAGGGGGAGTGGGGGGTGGGGGTTGCGTGCGTGCGTGCTTGAGAGAGAGAGGGAGAGCAAGCAAACAGGGCGTGCCGGGGTTAAGAAGCACCCAGCGGTTGCCAGTTGGAGAACGTAGATTCACACACCCCTTTGTTGTTTATTGTTCGAAGAAGGTAAGTGGAAGAAGACGCGACTATCAGTTTCTTTTGTGTATGTGTATGTGAAGAATAGTGGGGTAAGCACTTTTTTTTTTTCAAGCGAAAAAAAAAGTAAGCTGATGGGGGGTGGGAGAAGTTGAAATGGGGAAGTGAAGGATAACAACAGAGCGCACCCTTCACACGTTCCCCGTTCCCTATAGGGAAGTGAAGGATAACAACAGCGCACCCTTCACACGTTCCCCGTTCCCTATGGGGAAGTGAAGGATAACAACAGAGCGCACCCTTCACACGTTCCCCGTTCCCTATGGGAAAGTGAAGGATAACAACAGAGCGCACCCTTCACACGTTCCCCGTTCCCTATAGGGAAGTGAAGGATAACAACAGAGCGCACCCTTCACACGTTCCCTGTTCCCTATAGGGAAGTGAAGGATAACAACAGAGCGCACCCTTCACACGTTCCCCGTTCCCTATGGTGAAGTGAAGGATAACAACAGAGCGCACCCTTCACACGTTCCCTGTTCCCTATAGGGAAGTGAAGGATAACAACAGAGCGCACCCTTCACACGTTCCCCGTTCCCTATAGGGAAGTGAAGGATAACAACAGAGCGCACCCTTCACACGTTCCCCGTTCCCTATGGGGAAGTGAAGGATAACAACAGAGCGCACCCTTCACACGTTCCCCGTTCCCTATGGGGAAGTGAAGGATAACAACAGAGCGCACCCTTCACACGTTCCCCGTTCCCTATGGGAAAGTGAAGGATAACAACAGAGCGCACCCTTCACACGTTCCCCGTTCCCTATAGGGAAGTGAAGGATAACAACAGAGCGCACCCTTCACACGTTCCCCGTTCCCTATAGGGAAGTGAAGGATAACAACAGAGCGCACCCTTCACACGTTCCCCGTTCCCTATGGTGAAGTGAAGGATAACAACAGAGCGCACCCTTCACACGTTCCCTGTTCCCTATAGGGAAGTGAAGGATAACAACAGAGCGCACCCTTCACACGTTCCCCGTTCCCTATAGGGAAGTGAAGGATAACAACAGAGCGCACCCTTCACACGTTCCCCGTTCCCTATAGGGAAGTGAAGGATAACAACAGAGCGCACCCTTCACACGTTCCCCGTTCCCTATGGTGAAGTGAAGGATAACAACAGAGCGCACCCTTCACACGTTCCCTGTTCCCTATAGGGAAGTGAAGGATAACAACAGAGCGCACCCTTCACACGTTCCCCGTTCCCTGTGGGGAAGTGAAGGATAACAACAGAGCGCACCCTTCACACGTTCCCCGTTCCCTATAGGGAAGTGAAGGATAACAACAGAGCGCACCCTTCACACGTTCCCCGTTCCCTATAGGGAAGTGAAGGATAACAACAGAGCGCACCCTTCACACGTTCCCCGTTCCCTATGGTGAAGTGAAGGATAACAACAGAGCGCACCCTTCACACGTTCCCCGTTCCCTATAGGGAAGTGAAGGATAACAACAGAGCGCACCCTTCACACGTTCCCCGTTCCCTATGGGGAAGTGAAGGATAACAACAGAGCGCACCCTTCACACGTTCCCCGTTCCCTATAGGGAAGTGAAGGATAACAACAGAGCGCACCCTTCACACGTTCCCCGTTCCCTGTGGGGAAGTGAAGGATAACAACAGAGCGCACCCTTCACACGTTCCCCGTTCCCTGTGGGGAAGTGAAGGATAACAACAGAGCGCACCCTTCACACGTTCCCTGTTCCCTATAGGGAAGTGAAGGATAACAACAGAGCGCACCCTTCACACGTTCCCTGTTCCCTATGGGAAAGTGAAGGATAACAACAGAGCGCACCCTTCACACATTCCCCGTTCCCTATGGGAAAGTGAAGGATAACAACAGAGCGCACCCTTCACACGTTCCCCGTTCCCTATAGGGAAGTGAAGGATAACAACAGAGCGCACCCTTCACACGTTCCCCGTTCCCTATGGTGAAGTGAAGGATAACAACAGAGCACACCCTTCACACGTTCCCCGTTCCCTATGGTGAAGTGAAGGATAACAACAGAGCGCACCCTTCACACGTTCCCCGTTCCCTATAGGGAAGTGAAGGATAACAACAGAGCGCACCCTTCACACGTTCCCCGTTCCCTATGGGAAAGTGAAGGATAACAACAGAGCGCACCCTTCACACGTTCCCCGTTCCCTATGGTGAAGTGAAGGATAACAACAGAGCGCACCCTTCACACGTTCCCCGTTCCCTATGGGGAAGTGAAGGATAACAACAGAGCGCACCCTTCACACGTTCCCCGTTCCCTATGGTGAAGTGAAGGATAACAACAGAGCGCACCCTTCACACGTTCCCCGTTCCCTATGGGGAAGTGAAGGATAACAACAGAGCGCACCCTTCACACGTTCCCTTTTCCCTATAGGGAAGTGAAGGATAACAACAGAGCGCACCCTTCACACGTTCCCTGTTCCCTATGGGGAAGTGAAGGATAACAACAGAGCGCACCCTTCACACGTTCCCTTTTCCCTATGGGGAAGTGAAGGATAACAACAGAGCGCACCCTTCACACATTCCCCGTTCCCTATGGGAAAGTAAAGGATAACGACAACAGAGCACACTCTTCACACGTTCCCCGTTCCCTATGGGGAAGTGAAGGATAACAACAGAGCGCACCCTTCACACGTTCCCCGTTCCCTATGGGGAAGTGAAGGATAACAACAGAGCGCACCCTTCACACGTTCCCTGTTCCCTATGGGGAAGTGAAGGATAACAACAGAGCGCACCCTTCACACGTTCCCCGTTCCCTATGGGGAAGTGAAGGATAACAACAGAGCGCACCCTTCACACGTTCCCTGTTCCCTATGGTGAAGTGAAGGATAACAACAGAGCGCACCCTTCACACGTTCCCCGTTCCCTGTGGGGAAGTGAAGGATAACAACAGAGCGCACCCTTCACACGTTCCCCGTTCCCTATGGGAAAGTGAAGGATAACAACAGAGCGCACCCTTCACACGTTCCCCGTTCCCTGTGGGGAAGTGAAGGATAACAACAGAGCGCACCCTTCACACATTCCCCGTTCCCTATGGGAAAGTGAAGGATAACAACAGAGCGCACCCTTCACACATTCCCCGTTCCCTGTAGGAAAGTAAAGGATAACGACAACAGAGCGCACCCTTCACACGTTCCCCGTTCCCTATGGGGAAGTGAAGGATAACAACAGAGCGCACCCTTCACACGTTCCCCGTTCCCTATGGGGAAGTGAAGGATAACAACAGAGCGACCCTTCACACGTTCCCTGTTCCCTATGGTGAAGTGAAGGATAACAACAGAGCGCACCCTTCACACGTTCCCCGTTCCCTGTGGGGAAGTGAAGGATAACAACAGAGCGCACCCTTCACACGTTCCCCGTTCCCTGTGGGGAAGTGAAGGATAACAACAGAGCGCACCCTTCACACGTTCCCCGTTCCCTATGGGGAAGTGAAGGATAACAACAGAGCGCACCCTTCACACGTTCCCCGTTCCCTGTGGGAAAGTAAAGGATAACGACAACAGAGCACACTCTTCACACGTTCCCCGTTCCCTCCCTCCCACCTACTTTCCTCATCTCCTCCCAACATCGCCATTATTTACTTTTTCTTTGAGTTACAACAGTAACATCAAAACATATTGATCGTACAGTGCTTCGTGCTGCCTGAACGGGAAGCCTCCATTCAGCACCATGTCAGACAACGCACCACGTGACCCTGTCGAGCTGTCGGACACGCACCACGTGACCCTGTCGAGCTGTCGGACACGCACCACGTGACCCTGTCGAGCTGTCGGACACGCACCACGTGACCCTGTCGAGCCGTCAAGCACGCACCACGTGACCCTATCGAGCTGTCAAACACGCACCACGTGACCCTATCGAGCTGTCAAGCACGCACCACGTGACCCTATCAAGCCATCAAACACGCACCACGTGACCCTATCGAACCGTCAAGCACGCACCACGTGACCTTATCGAGCCGTCAAGCACGCACCACGTGACCCTATCGAGCTGTCAAGCACGCACCACGTGACCTTATCGAGCCGTCAAGCACGCACGACGTTACAACAGTGCCCAACAGTCCGTCGTTGCCTGGAGAACGATATAAACGCCTTGTGATCAGCTGTCCACCACACTACCATCATCCGTATACCGACGTTACGACAAAGAAACAACATCGCCATTCAAACAGGTACAGTGCTAACAACTGCAACAGCAACATCAGCAGTGGCGACCAACAGGGGATGGGGAAGGCATGGGGATAGGGGGAGGGAGGGAGGTGTGTGTGGGGGAGAAGGCCGATCCTCGTTTCGATTCGCAACTTGCTGCTCCCCCCCCCCCCCCAACAACAACAACAACTACAAACAAACAAGCAGACAAACAACAACTACAAAAGGAAAAAGAACCCCCAATAAACCTGTCCTCCCACCCAGCATTGAGGTGATCCAACAAACAAATCACGACAGTTGTCCGACGCCTCCATCGCCCCCTGCCCGGCCTCCCCCGACAGTCCACAGCCCCTCCCCCCGACAGTCCACAGCCCCTCCCCCAAGCCGCTCCTGTCGTCCCACATGACGCAGACCTCAGCAAGGTACACCATCATCAGCAAGGTACACCTTCATCAGCAAGGTACACCATCATCAGCAAGGTACACCATCATCAGCAAGGTACACCATCATCAGCAAGGTACACCATCATCAGCAAGGTACACCATCATCACGCAGCCTGGCAGCCAGCGGCGCATGTGGACTGTTCTTGGCCACTGTTCGGACTGTAGTGTGTCAAGCAGGCGATACGCCAGTGTCGAGATTTTCTTCTCCAGTACAGGTAGTGGTCTTCGTTACTGTCGGACAGTATCGTCCAGTAATAACTGTGTGCGGTCAAACAAAACAAACTCAGTGGGTGTCAAACTCAGTATGCACCAGATGATAAAAGGTCCACGTTCGGATTAGAATTGAGCGAGAAATATCATTATGTGACGCACATCGTGTTACGATACGCAGCTTAGTGATTGCCTCTTCGTGCCTCCTGCACCCCAACACACACACACACACATCAGAGCAACCTCCAACAGGTTGAAAAAGAGGGGGTGAAACAAGAAAAGATTGGGTTTGTAGACACTGCTGGATAGCGACAGTCCACATTCTTGAAGTCCGATGCCGTACACCACCAAATACTTTACCGTTTCTGCCGTGTTACTTTGAAATTACAAGACACGGGTGGGTTGGTGGGAGGGGAGGGGTGGGAAAAAAGGTGAGGGTGGGTGGGTGGGGGTGTCTGGTCCGAAATCCTCATTTCAACTGGTGAGATAGCCAGATTTTGATAACTAGGGAACGAGGTGGTCGTGGTGGTATTCATGGCCATGGTCACTGGGAATAATATTAAAAAAAAGAAGAAAAAAGTGATGATGGTGGTGGTGGGCTGATGTATTGATATTATTAATGTTTAATAATGATAATATTATTAATAATAAAATAGTAATAATGCATAATAGTAAGAAAATAGGTTTGCAATGTGGGAGTGAAGATAATAAGTAATGGCGGTCACACCAAAATCAGTGCACAAGGTCGGAAAGAAGGGGAGGTTAGGCTGGTGGTTGGGGGGGAGGGGTGGGGGAGGGGAAGCAACGTAAATCTGTTGGTATTGATTGGAGAGCAGTGGATGGGTGGATGGATGGTTACCCGGGGCAGTCTCCGTTGATGGGTGGATGAAAATCCCTGTAGCGTTTTTTTATCGGTCACTGGCAAGTTCCGGTTACCCCGAGGCAACGCTTTCTTTTCTTTTCTTACTTTCTTTCTTTTTCTGTTCTCTTCATTTCCTTTCCTCTTGTCGATGCACCAACATAAAAAGGCGAGATTCGCATCCAGTAAAAGCGACGTGGTGAAATTGTGTGGACTGTGATTATCGATTGTCGCTGATGCAATAGAAAGAAGAGAATGAATAGAGGAAAGACACACACACACACACACACACAGCACAGACACGCACGCACGCACGCACGCACGCACGCACGCATTACAGACAAAGAAATTAGAAACATATAAAAGGGGCGCAACTCTGTTCGTTGACCCCAAGTTCGTCTAAATTTTTATTTTCTTATAATAAGCTTTTTCCCCTTAAAGAAAAAAAAACAAAAACAAGACCACAAAAAAACAAAACAAAAAAACAAAAAAAAAAAAACACCCCAACATTACGACGAGCCTGAAGACAAATTTATGTGTTCTCTTTCATGTAATAAAATGATTGATTGATTGATTGAAAAGGAAGGAACGGACGTGTAAAGGGGGTGGGTGAGTGGTGGGAGGTGTGTGTGTGTGTTGTTTGAGGAGGGGTGGGGGGTGGGGGGTATATCTTTGTCAAGCGATTCCAACGTGTTGAATCAACAACTGCCCTGTACACAAACAGGAGCTTACTGCTTTGCTTTGTATTGCTTTGCTGTGTGTGTGTGTGTGTGTGTGTGTGTGTGTGTGTCCCTCTCTGTCTGTCTGTCTCTGTCTGCCTGTCTGTCTCTTCTTTCCATGAAAAGTATAGCTTTTTCCTCATATTTTGAGTTCGCTACTTTGTTTCATTAAACGCCCCACCCCCTCTCTCACTACCCTCTCTTTCAGACAGTGCTGGCTCTTCTGTTCTTCATCAACAAACCTTGCTGTGTGTCCTTCCCCTTGGTGTAGGCTTGCGCGTGTGTGTGTATGTATGTGTGCGTGTGCTTACATGTGCGTGTCATTGTGTGTGTGTGTGTGTGTGTGTGTAAGGATGGAATTTCGGTTTTATCATATCGACGAAGTGGAGAGAGAGAGAGAGAGAGAGAGACCCTCGTCCATCAGTGGCTAAAAATACGGAAGAAATGAGGTGGTGAGGAAAGGGGGGGATAATGGGGCGGTGAGGGGGATGGGGGGGGGGGGGGGCAGAAGGTGGAGGATGGGATTGGTTGGAGCTAACAAGTCTTTCCCCCCCTCCCTCCTCCTCTCCCCTCCGCTTCCTTCAGCTGCAGCATCTTTCTTGTTGTGTCTCCTTTACCGCCACTGATTCCTAACCCCCACCCCTGCCGCACTCCTTGCCACCCCCACTCACCAGAGCCTCCTGCCCCAGGGCTCTGGTGGAGGCTGGTGAGTCTTGGACGACCTCTTGACATTCGTGCGAGAGACGGGCAGGCTCACCGCTTGAGTGCTGCCTAGGGATAGAGGTTATTATAGATAGAAGTTGTCGTTGTCGTTGTCTTCACTTTTTTTTTTTTTTTTTTTTTTTTGGTTGGTTTGGAACACGTGTGGTTCTCTTGTCTATTTTCCTCCTATCCCGGACACTGGTGTACAAGTGTTCTTGAAGTGACCGCCCGCCCTATCACGTCTTGTCACAGTGGGGACACAGCGCTTGAGCACATACGCTCCAACGCACTTAGACAGACACACACACACACACACCACACACACATATACACGCTCGGACGCACGCATACACGCAGGGCTTTGGAGGGATGGCGAGGGGGTGGACGAAAAGTCCAGAGACTGATGGAAGTTCCTTTTTGTTGTTGAACATTAGTTTTTCTCCCTCCCTCCCCGCCCCCTTTTTTATCATGTGGTGTGTGTGTGTGTGTGTGTGTGTGTGTGTGTGTGTGTGTGTGTTAGATTAACAGAGTGAATAAGACAGAGAGTTAGAGTGTGGGAGATTAAAGAAACAAAAATCGGATTAAGCTTGCTGAAGATTTCAGCAAGAAGCGCACAGCGATATCGCTTGTGCTGCTGTAACAGACACTGACTATCAATCATCAAAAAGAACACACACACGCTCACACACACACACACACACACACACACACACACACACACACACACACACACACACACACACACACACACTACCTACCTGAACTCGTGCAACGCCACCAAATCCCATCTCTACCCCGACTGCTACTCCCATCGGATCCCCTTTTTTCTTCCTTCCACCCCTTCACCCCTGCCAGTCCTTCTGCCACTCCGAATATTGAAAATGAAAAAGGGGTGGGAAGCTATATATATATATATAATTCATCTATTTAGTAAGTTTTATTTTCTATTTATTTATTTATTTATTATTATTATTATTGTTATTGTTATTAATATATTCAAATCCTGAGTTATTTTGGAAATATTTCCATGTGTTATTTTAGTTCTTTGAGCGGATGTGTGTTGTGACCTGTTCCATCGTGTTGCGTTTTGTTGTGTTGCGTTGTGTTGTATTGTGTTGCATTACGTTGCATCGCGTTGGATTGTGTTGTGCGTTGCGTTGCGTTGTGTTGTGTTATCTTGTATTATATGGTGTTGCTCGCTTGCTGGTCTGTCGTAACAGAAGTTTCCCGTGGAGTGAAAGATGGCGCGCTCTCTTTGATAACAGTACTTCTCTCTCTCTCTCTCTCTCTCTCTCTCTCTCTCTCCCTTTCTCCATCTCTCTCGCTCTCCCTTTCTCTCCTCCTCTCTCTCTCACCATCCCTCTTTCCCTCTCCCCCTTTTCCTTTCTCTCTCTCTCCCTCTCTCTCCCCCACTCTCTCTCCCCTCTCTCTCTCCCCCTCTCTCTCCCTTCTCTCCTTCTCTCCCCCCTCCCCCTCCCCCCTCCCTCCCCCCCCCTCTCTCTCTCCCCGCTCTCTCTTCCCCCTTACCCCACCCCCCTCCGTTTTTTTCGTTGATGTTATCATTTTTCTCCAGTCCTGCTCTTTTATTATTTTTCTGGTTCTTGTTCTGTTCTCCTTCTCCTTCTTCTCCTCCTTCCCCTTCTTCTCCTCCTTCTTCCCCTTCTTCTCCTTCTCCTCCTTTCCCTTCTTCGCCCTTCCTCTCATTCTCCTTCTTCCTTGCTCTCTCTCCCCCTTTCCCTTCGCCTTCTTCTTCCCCTTCTTTCCCTCCTTCTGTACCTCTCACAGCTTCTCCCCCAAGGGTAAAATAGGTTCCTCTCATCCTACGCGCGCAAAGGGCACGTTCCCCTTGGACATCAAGACACCTTACGACCTGGCTCATCATGTCAGGAAGGAAAGAAGGGGGGGTGTGGGGTAGGAGGGTGGGGGAGACTGTAACTAAAACGAAGGAGACGAACCTCGGCCTCTTGTGGGATTCCAACCACAGGCCTGCAGAGGAGATGTCCTTGCATGGCCAGTTCGGGCCATGGCTTTGTACGTGGTATGTGTTCAAAACTCCATCATGGTGTGTGTGTGTGGGTGGGTGGTGGGGGGTGAGGTGTGTCCTCTGTAGGGCTCGTCTGTTCAGGCTTTTAGCAGGAAACGGGGGTGGGGGGATGAGGGGGGAGGAGTAGGGGGTGGGTGGGGTGGTGATGTTGGAGGGCCTAGGGGCAGTGGTAGGCGCCAAAAGGTCTCTCCACTGGGCCAAAGACCATGTGTAAGAAATGCAATTTTCCCGCCTGGAAATGGATGGATGGAAGACAAGAGCGCAAATGGGATGTGATGTAGATTTAATCCTCTTGGCGCGCGCTTTTGGGCTGAGGGGTTGTGGTGGAGGGGTTGCGGGGTCCATGGGGGTGGAGGTGTGGGGGCAGAGCGAAACAGAAAGGGGGCTGGGCAGTAAAATCTGACAGTTCACTGGTGGCCTGTAGGGGAATGATGAACAGTAAGGAGGTTAACAGAGAGAGAGAGAGAGAGAGTTCGGGGGAAGGAGGGAGAGAGTTTTGGAAGAATGGAAGAAGACTTCAAATCATTATTTACTTAATGTGGACATTTTGGAAAGGGGGCAAGACTTTAATTCTTCATATTGCTCTTTTATCAAAAGTGAACTGTTCTGCAAATTGATAATGGTAGGGCTTAAAACACAGTAATAGTGATAACAAAGAATATTCCCCTGGTATAACTGACTAATGCTTTAATTCGTCAAGTCGGGGAGTTGTCATTGCGTGTTTTGTAAACCACAGGGTTTTTTGTTGTTGTTGTTTTTTGGTTAAAAGGAACT
The DNA here is from genome assembly GCF_041734735.1 of Babylonia areolata. NCBI lineage: Eukaryota > Metazoa > Mollusca > Gastropoda > Neogastropoda > Buccinidae > Babylonia > Babylonia areolata. The sequence goes on from NC_134905.1 coordinate 26,760,192, forward strand.
TTGAAGAAAGCCACGTGAGAGGAACTAACAAGATAATGGTGTCCTGATAATGAAAAGTGAAAAGACGCGTTTCCAGGCGGCTAACCTTCCACCCCCTCCATACCCCCTCTCCACCCTCGCACAATCGCCCCCCCACCGCCCCCTCCCACCCCTGTCCACCGCTAATCCTAGATAAAGACAAAAGAAAGCAAACAACAAAAAAGGAATAGTATGCTTATTCAACCAAATGGACACGACTGTCAACCGTCAACTGTTTGATTCTTCCTTTTCCTCACAGACAGACATACCGACAGAGAGGGAGGGAGGCGGGCGGGGTGGGGGTGGGGGGTGGGGACAAAATGATTTCGATGATCAAGACAGCTATGCAGATAACGGGAAAGACCAAAGTGATGGTGTAGACAAAGGTGACAGAAACGTGTGTCGTGTTTTCGTTGATTGGACATCGATTCATCTGTGTCTTGTCTTCTTTCTTTCATTTTATTAGCTGGGGATAGATGACTGTTCTGCTGCGTCGCGTTCTGGTATTGACCGATATGTATGTATTTTGTTTTGTTTTTCTCCCTCGCATCGATTGAGGCTACTGTATTAGAACAAGCAACACACACACACACACACACAGGAGAGAGAGAGAGAGAGAGAGAGAAATTGAATATTACACACGTGTGTGTGTTTAGGGGAAGGGGTGTGGAGGAGGGGTAACTGTGAATGCAGCTAGCCTCCGCTTGCTCCCCCCGCCCCCGCCCCGCCCCCCATCCCTATTTCCCTTCGCTACTTCTTCTACCACAGAAACAAACCAGCGCAGCGGAAAAGAAACAAAAGAAACACGTAGGCGGACCAGTCAGCGAGTCATGGACTTGGGGTGATGGTGGGGTGTTCGGTGCAAACTGGTTAGTGATATCGTGTTGATGGGATCCATGTCGTGTGAAAGACGCACTTTGGAAACCGGCACTACGTGCTTCCTAATCCTCTGACCTAACTTTCGCAGTTTGCCCAACCAGGAAGACATTGAAGTCGTTCTCTGTGGTCTCTGTGGCTGTCTCTGTTTGTTGTCTGTCTTCTTCTCTCCTCTTTCTTGTTTTTCTTTTTTTCTGTTCCTTTCTCAGCCCACGGTCTTTCCGTCCATATTTTATTTATTCATTTAGTTATTTTGATAGGTTAGCCGCTTAGTTTCCTTGTGTTCGTTCTTGAAATAAACATATGTGAGGCAGTTGGTGTGGGTGGGTGGGTGGGTGGGTGCGTGCGTGCGTCGCTAGGCTGTCTGGCTCTAAAAAATGGCAGAAAAACGACGACAGAGAAAAACACGAACAACAATAACAACAAAAACTTTAACAACAGACGAGCAGGGAAGAAAAAAAAAAGACAGCAAGAAAAGACAACACTGGAACGCTAAGCACTGTGACGCCCCCCCACCCCCCCCAGTCAACACAGGCAGTGAGTGTGGCACTGGGTCTATGCCGTCAGCAGTGCACAACCAGTCTGTTCACCAACGGACTGATGATCCCATCTTCTTGGCGCGGCAAGTCTTTGTGACATCAGCTGATCTTATCTGAACGAGCTCATCTGATACACTGCGCCTCTCTCTCTGTCTGTCTGTCTTTCTCTTTCTTTCTCTCTCTCTCTCTCCCTCTTCTCTCTTTCCTCCTCTCCATCCCACACTCTCCCTCTCTGTCTACTCCCCCCCTCTCCCCCCCGCCTCCTCTCACTCTCTCCCGTACTTGATCAGAAATCAGTCAGCGTCGAAACTGGTTGATCTTCTCTTGGATGTGTCTGTCTCTGTCTCTGTCTCTCTCTGTCTGTCTGTCTCTCTCATACATATATTCTTTTTGTTTACTCCTGTCTTTGTCTCTGTCAGTATCTTTGCATCTCTTTGTGTCTGTCTGCCTTGTCTCTCTGTCTTATTGACCCCATCTCCAACCTCCGCCTTTGCATTCTACTTTTGTCATTTGCTGCCATGTCCTCTCGGTTCCTGCGTCTTCGTTGTTCCCAAATTGCGCAGCCTGACTTAGTGGGTGGGTGTTTGGGGGGGCAGGGGGGGGGGGAGGGTGTTGGGGACGGGGATCAGAGTTGTCGTTATTTCTGAACCCATGTTCTGTGCCCCAAGGGGAGCCAACTTGTACGTGGGGAGGGGGATGGGGGTGGAGTGTGGGATGGTGCAGTTTTGTGTGGTGGTGGGGGGGGGGGGGGGGTGCTGTTAGGATAGGAGGTGTTTCGGCATTTGAACAGCAAGCTTTGCGGACATGACACCAGGCAGTTAGTGTGGCCAGTTATCATTGTATTCATATATATATATATATATATTTAAAACAACAACAGCAACAACAAAAAAGCACAATACCTGAATATTTGTATTAGTTACATGAAATATGTAACATTTTCATGTGCCCACAGGGTTTCCTGAAATAAAACACGTCTGGCCTTGTCCCCTCCACACCCACACACACAACCACACCCCGTCCCTCTCCAGAGAGGATGTCTGTGTTCTGTCTCTTTGGGACCCTGGGGGAAAAACTGGAGATCCTGTCAGTTTGGGTCTGTGGTGCTTTGTCGGCCTTTGTTATTTGTTACTCAGAGAGAGATAGAGACAGAGAGGGGGAGAGAGAGAGAGAGGGAGAGAGAGAGAACGCACGCACGCACGCACGCACACTCATTCCAAAGAGACAGACCAGTAGACAAATGAAGCGTATTGCGACATCCCACAGCCTTTAGGGGGAAAGACAGACAGGCCTGATGATCTTTTGCGTTTCCTTTGGGGGGTGGGGGTGGGGGGGAGTATGTGGAAGGTTGATGGAGAGAGGTGGGAGTTCAGGGGAGAGAAAGAGGTCGGTACAGAGAGTTTCCTCCACCTTGCTCCAGAGTCAAGACACGAACCACAGAGAACAGGAGGGAGCGACACGTGATTTCCCCCTGCCCCCATGATGGATCCGAGAATTCATTCCTCATGCCACTCCAGTCTGTTTCTCCTGCTGCTCCTCCTCCTCTCTCTCTTAGCACTGACTGATGATGGTCGCTCCCTCTCTCAGCCTGCGGGGTGTCCAGGATGGATGGCATTTTCCTGTAGGACTTCAACTGCGTTGCAAGCCGTGATGATAGGTGTGTGCAGTGAGCGAATGCAAGTCGTCGAAGAGAGACGGGAGAGGAAGGGATGTGAATGTGTCAGGGTTGAAATGGGAATGACCGCGTTGTCTGGAGTGTCAGATAGGCTGGGCTGGTTGGCTGGCAGATGGATGGGGGAGGCAGGTGTAGGTAGTTTGGTAGTAGGTGGAAGTTATAACTGACACATTCTTTAACCCCCAGGGGGATGGACTGGTGGAGAGAGAGAGAGAGAGAGAGAGAGAGAGAGAGAGAGAGAGAATGACAACGTTTTTAATGTCCATTCAGCGTTACAACGCCTTTCAAACAAACAAACAAAAAAATTTCCAGGGTAATGAGATAAGCAAAACATCTGCTTTTTTTCACACAGCCCTGGGGTATAAAAACAGAAGGGAAAAAAGAGGGATGGGGGAAAGGGGGGTAGGGCTACATCAAAAGGACACATGAACACACAACTATCAACGATCAAATATGGAGAGAGAGAGAGAGAGAGAGAGAGAGAGCATCTATTACTTTACAAGAAGAAGAAGAAAAGTTTGGACACAACTCACCGAAGAGCTCCACGATCATGCCCAGGGGCATGACGACGACGGAGACGAGGAGGTCGGCGATGGCCAGCGACATGAGGAAGTAGTTGGTCATGTTCTGCAGGCGCCGCTCCCAGCACACGGCCAGACACACCAGAACGTTGCCCACCACGGAGCACACGATGATGCTCAGCAGACCCAGCACCGCCCACCTCTGTCCGCTCCCCTCCTCCTCCCCTCCCCCTCCACCCTCCTTGCCCGTGTTTCCCAGGGTGATGTTGAAGGAAGGAGTGGGGAGGGTGGTGGTGGTTGCGTTGTAGAGGAGTTGCAGGAAGGAGTAGGCTGGGTGGCGGGGGTCGTTGTTCTTGTCGTTGTTGTTGTCGTGATGGTGGTTTTGGTGGTGGTTCTGGTTCTGGTTGGTGGGAAACATGGCTTCTTCGATGGTCATTATGCGTTTTGTTATGGGGAGAGGGTGGGGGGGAGTGGGGGGCGAAGTTGTGTTCCTTTACGTTGTGTGTGTGTGTGTGTGTGTGTGTTCTTAATCGTTGTTGTCTTTTGTTGTTTGCTTTGCTTCCTTTTTTTTTTTTAAAAGAATGTTTTCCAGTTGTTCTTGTTCTTTGTTCTTGTATTTGTTTTTTTTTAATTCTATTTTTTAAATTTTGAACTTTTGCTGTGATTGTTCTTTTATCCCTGGTGGTGGTGGTGTTTTTTTCTCTATTATTATTATTATTTTATTTAATGTGATATTTATTTTGTTCTATTTGGATGATTTCTCCCGCTTGTGCATGTTGATGTTTTTCGCAATATCTTGTGGACGAATCAATAGAAATGTCATTTGACCGCAGTAATATCCGTGATGAGGAGTCTCTCTCTCTCTCTCTCTCTCTCTCTCTCTCTCTCTGTGTGTGTGCGTGTGTGTGTGTTGATTGTATGTTTTTAATTATGGGAATATTGCTGATTGTTCCTCACCCACCCCCCACCCCTTCCCCTTCTTCATCCCCCCTTACTTTCTACGTGGCTTCAGCTCTGTTGGATTATTGCACTCTTAGATTTCAAACCGTGTAGATTAGGTCAGTTCACTTTCTCAGGGAGGCGTCACTGCGTTCGAACAAATCCATATACGCTACCCCACATCTGCTAAGCAGATGCCTGACCAGCAGCGTGACCCAACGCGATCAGTCTGGCCTTGAGAACGTGAGGGAGACGTGATTCCTTTTGTGGCGGCCGGTGATGATGGGGAATTGGGAGTTGACAGGAAGTGACGACAACAGCAAGGAGCGGAGAAATGGAAATGGTCCGTGGGCATGAAGTGCGCGTGGACTCACTCTGTCGCGTTCTTTGGTCCGAGCTGGCGATTTAAAAAAATATATTTTATATATTATTCTTTTTGTCGGTGTCGTGCGAATGACGTCAGCTTTGCGTGGGACAGAGCGGAAATGATGGGTGGCCTGTGTTCAGTTCACACAGTAGTGCCAGGACAAAAGAAAGAAAGAAAGAAAGAAAGGCCGGATGCAGCGGGTGCTTCACGTGAGGTTCAATTATGTAGGTGTGTCAGTCTGTTTTGGAGGTGGGTGGGTGGGTGGGCAGGTGGTTGTGCTGGCGGCTACTTGTCCTCCTGCAAGGGAACGGAGGATGAGGCGAGTGCCTTGGTCATTCTTTCTTTCCCTGGGTCATTGGTGGGTCAGTGGTACTCTTTTGTCTGGATTCCTTTACACACACACACACACACACACACACACACACACGTTGACAATTGTTGGGCGATCCGTGTTCTGACCAAACCCCTTGTCGTTGGCTCGGTCAGTCCTGTAGACAGGTGAATGATTTGGTGGTTTTTCTGGTCAGGAAGAAGCTACCTAGTCCTGTAGACAGGTGAATGATTTGGTGGTTTTTCTGGTCAGGGAGAAGCTACCTAGTCCTGTAGACAGGTGAATGATTTGGTGGTTTTTCTGGTCAGGGAGAAGCTACCTAGTCCTGTAGACAGGTGAATGATTTGGTGGTTTTTCTGGTCAGGGAGACGCTACCTAGTCCTGTAGACAGGTGAATGATTTGGTGGTTTTTCTGGTCAGGAAGAAGCTACCTAGTCCTGTAGACAGGTGAATGATTTGGTGGTTTTTCTGGTCAGGGAGAAGCTACCTAGTCCTGTAGACAGGTGAATGATTTGGTGGTTTTTCTGGTCAGGAAGAAGCTACCTAGTCCTGTAGACAGGTGAATGATTTGGTGGTTTTTCTGGTCAGGGAGAAGCTACCTAGTCCTGTAGACAGGTGAATGATTTGGTGGTTTTTCTGGTCAGGGAGACGCTACCTAGTCCTGTAGACAGGTGAATGATTTGGTGGTTTTTCTGGTCAGGGAGAAGCTACCTAGTCCTGTAGACAGGTGAATGATTTGGTGGTTTTTCTGGTCAGGGAGAAGCTACCTAGTCCTGTAGACAGGTGAATGATTTGGTGGTTTTTCTGGTCAGGGAGAAGCTACCTAGTCCTGTAGACAGGTGAATGATTTGGTGGTTTTTCTGGTCAGGGAGAAGCTACCTAGTCCTGTAGACAGGTGAATGATTTGGTGGTTTTTCTGGTCAGGAAGAAGCTACCTAGTCCTGTAGACAGGTGAATGATTTGGTGGTTTTTCTGGTCAGGGAGAAGCTACCTAGTCCTGTAGACAGGTGAATGATTTGGTGGTTTTTCTGGTCAGGAAGAAGCTACCTCCCATAAACAGTACCGTAATCCCCTCCCTTTTCCTTTGTTTTTGTTATTATTGTTTTGTTTTTGAAAATTTATTTTATTTCTTTTGTTTTAGTTGTTTTGCTCCCTTTTTTTTCCTCTTGGGAGGGCTGTTTGATGGGAAGCAAGGGCGATAGCGTCACTCCCTTGTGGAGTGGAATGGATGGGACTCTGTGTGTGTGTGTGTGTGTGTGTTAGAGAGAGAGGGAGAGAGAGAGGGGTAGTGGGGTGGTAGGGGGACTGGTGTCTTCTCGCTCTTCTTTCTATCTAACGTGTGACCGTGACATGGTGATATTCTCTCCCTCCACACTAACAATAAGCACGGACGCCTTCCCCACCAGCCTGGCGGTGCTAGTAGTAACAATACTAACAACTCCTTTGTGGTCAGCAGCAGCTGCAGCCATCGTCTGTCCGCGGGGAGTCCCTGATGGTGGCGGGAGGATCACAGGAAGACGACGTTGCGGGGAGGGAGGGGAGGGGTGATAAAATGCCGCTGCTGCCGCTGATGATGGTGGTGGTGTTGGTGTCGATGCCGTCGTCTGGCGAGAGATGGCGCGTGTTTGGCTGGACCCTGGCGGTCAGCTGTCGTGGTGGTTGTTTAGGAGCTGGAGACACGAGGGTACTGAAAAAAAGAGGAGAGGGGGAGGAAAAAATATGGAGGAGTCTTCACAGGTACCTGCGTGAGAAATGATAGGGAATGTATAGTGTGTGTGTGTGTGTGTGTGTGTGTGTGTGTGTGTGTGTGTGTGTGTGTGGTGAATGGCAGGGGGAGGGGAGTATGGGTAAGGAAGTAGAGAGACAGCAGAGGGGTGTTGATGGGTTGGTAAGCTTTTCAGGTGGATTAAACAGTGACACCAGATACACATTCTGTAGTTGACGACGGTATATATATATAATTGCTAGTTCTCACACTTACCGTTGCTAAGAACTCAACAGTATGGAGTAGATGTTGCGGCTTTGGGTCGGAGGAGGTGAGAGAGAGAGAGAATGAATGAGTGAATGAATGGAAGGAGGAGGAGGAAGACTGACAGGCGAGACAGACAGACAGCAGAGGAAAAAGTTTTGATGGGAACCTGATGAGGGGGGCGTTGGGGCGTGACTCGGGCAGCAGACCTGAACGCCCTTCTTTCGATTTGCCGGAAGATTACGATCACTGCGCGCACACGGCTCCCCTGACGACGGTTGGTCTATCGGCGAGCTCACTGTCTGTCTGTCTGTCTGTCTGTCTGTCTCTTTGTCTCTGCTCTCTCTCTCTCTCTTCTCTCTCTCTCTCTTGATATTTGCATTTTTGTTCATATATTTTTATCATTCATTTATTTATTCATTTCTTTCTTTCTCATGCCCAGGGCTGGGTGAAAAAAAGCATGTGTATTTGCTTATCTCAGTACACCGGTAAAGTTTCGTTTCGTTTTGTTTCGTCTCTCTCTCTCTCCCTCTCTCTCTCCCTCTCAGTTGACAGATAGCGATGCAGTTTGTCATCCCTCCCCCCTCTCTCCCCTCCCCCTCTCACTCCTACAGGTCTACAGACCAGCTTCAGGGAGGGTTAGGCGGGTCGCTAGCGAGGAACCGGGATCGAAATCAGGAAGGGGAAGTGAGGCAGGGGGAGGGGGGGGGGGGTCTGATAGCCCTGAGGGAAGGAGGAGGGGTTCTCCTTACCCGTGGAGGAGAGAAAAGAGGGGAAGAGTGAGGAGATGGGGGTGGGGGGTAGGGTGTGTGTGTGTGTGTGTGTGTGTGAGGAGGGGAGGAGTTCCAGAGCCTGCACAAGTTTACCGCTTTTGAACGGTCAGCACACACACACACACACACACACACACACACACACACACACACACACACACACAGAGACTGTGCTGAATCATTTTGCCTGGTTATGGTTATGATCTGGGTCTGTGTGCGGCGGCCACACGTGTGCTCATTAGTTTGTGAGACAGGTGGTAGAAAGGAGAAAAGTCTTGGGCTGAATGAAGAAACTCTTTTTGGGGGGTGGGGGGGTGGGGGTTGGGGGGGGGGGGGAGGTATAGAAAAATAAGCATACTAGACTTGTTTTAATCCTGTGCTCGTAATAAGAGTTTCCCTGTGTGTCAGTCTGTCTTTATATATATTTCCCCTTCTTTATTTGTATTCTTTGTTTTCTGTCTGTGTTTCTTCACTTCTGTCTGTTCATTTCTTTGCCTTTTTTTGTCTCTCCCCCCTCGCCCCCTTGTGTTCTGTCTTTGTTTCCCATCCATCTCTTTGTTTCTTGTTTCTTTGCTGCCGTCATCATCAGTCTCCCATGCAACATGACGGTATCGCCAGACCTGTGGAACAGACGATGGGTCAGGCACACACCGTAGAATGCTGGCTGCGTTCTAATCGGACAGCGCCGATATCAAGAGAGGCGTTCACCCTCATCATGATGCCGCCTCTTCCTGGGGAGAGACGGTGTTCAGCAAGGGTGCGGCACACTACGGCGTCTGTGGATGGAGGGGAAAGAGGGGGGGAGAGGTGCGGGAGGGGTGGGGGGGAGGTAGGAGGAGCAAACTGGAGGGAGGGAGGAGTGGGTGGGGGGTGGGGCGGGGGGAAGATGTAGGGGAGGTAGGAGAGCAAACTGGAGGGAGGGAGGAGTGGGTGGGGGGGTGGGGCGGGGGAAGGATGTAGGGGAGGTAGGAGGAGCAAACTGGAGGGAGGGAGGAGTGGGTGGGGGGGTGGGGCGGGGGAGGATGTAGGGGAGGTAGGAGGAGCAAACTGGAGGGAGGGAGGAGTGGGTGGGGGGGTGGGGGGGGGAAGGATGTAGGGGAGGTAGGAGGAGCAAACTGGAGGGAGGGAGGAGTGGGTGGGGGGTGGGGCGGGGGGAGGATGTAGGGGAGGTAGGAGGAGCAAACTGGAGGGGAGGGAGGAGTGGGTGGGGGGTGGGGGGGGGAGGATGTAGGGGAGGTAGGAGGCAAACTGGAGGGTAGGGGTGGGGGGTGGGGGCGGGGGAAGGATGTAGGGGAGGTAGGAGCAAACTGGGAGGGAGGGGTGGGGGGGTGGGGCGGGGGAAGGATGTAGGGGGAAGGTAGGAGGAGCAACCTGGAGGGAGGGAGGAGTGGGTGGGGGTGGGGCGGGGGAAGGATGTAGGGGAGGTAGGAGGAGCAAACTGGAGGGAGGGAGGAGTGGGTGGGGGGTGGGGCGGGGGAAGGATGTAGGGGAGGTAGGAGGAGCAAACTGGAGGGAGGGAGGAGTGGGTGGGGGGTGGGGCGGGGGAAGGATGTAGGGGAGGTAGGAGGAGCAAACTGGAGGGAGGGAGGAGTGGGTGGGGGGTGGGGCGGGGGAAGGATGTAGGGGAGGTAGGAGCAAACTGGAGGGAGGGAGGAGTGGGTGGGGGGTGGGGCGGGGGAAGGATGTAGGGGAGGTAGGAGGAGCAAACTGGAGGGAGGGAGGAGTGGGTGGGGGGGTGGGGCGGGGGAAGGATGTAGGGGAGGTAGGAGGAGCAAACTGGAGGGAGGGAGGAGTGGGTGGGGGGTGGGGCGGGGGAAGGATGTAGGGGAGGTAGGAGGAGCAAACTGGAGGGAGGGAGGAGTGGGTGGGGGGTGGGGCGGGGGAAGGATGTAGGGGAGGTAGGAGGAGCAAACTGGAGGGAGGGAGGAGTGGGTGGGGGGTGGGGCGGGGGGAGGATGTAGGGGAGGTAGGAGCAAACTGGAGGGAGGGAGGAGTGGGTGGGGGGTGGGGCGGGGGGAGGATGTAGGGGAGGTAGGAGCAAACTGGAGGGAGGGAGGAGTGGGTGGGGGGTGGGGCGGGGGAAGGATGTAGGGGAGGTAGGAGGAGCAAACTGGAGGGAGCGAGGAGTGGGTGGGGGGGGGAAGGATGTAGGGGAGGTAGGAGGAGCAAACTGGAGGAGTGGGTGGGAGGAGGAGCAAACTGGAGGGAGGGAGAGTGGGTGGGGGGTGGGGCGGGGGAAGGATGTAGGGGAGGTAGGAGGAGCAAACTGGAGGGAGGGGTGGGGGGTGGGGGGGGGAAGGATGTAGGGGAGGTAGGAGGAGCAAACTGGAGGGAGGGGTGGGGGTGGGGAATGGAGTCTGATTCAGTGAACTTTGTATTCGGAGCGTTCGTTCGTTCGTTGTTCTTGTTCTTCTTCTTCTCGTTATTTTTCTTGTTTTTTCCACGTTCTTCTTGTTCCCTTTCTTGTTGTTGTTGTTATTGTTGTTGTTCTTCTTCGTCTTCTTCTTCGTCGTCGTCGCCGTCATCATCATCATCATCATCATCGTCGTCATAATCATCATTTTCTTCTTCTACTTCTACTACTACTACTTCTTTATTTATTTGTTTGTTCATCTGTTTATTCATTTATGTATGTATTTATTTATTCAGCCTTTATTTCTGAAAGGCTTCTTCTTGCGTTGCAACGTGTAGACTTGATACCATCTGCCTTTCCGTTGACCCTGTTCGAAACTCAAACGAGGTCCTGTCAGATTTCTCACTTCACCTCCCCCCCCCCCCTCCCCCAACCCCCAAGAGGAGTGGTGAGTTTTTTTTGTTTTTTGTTGTGTTTTTTTTAGCACACTGACAAACTTCGCTTAATTGTGTTACGTTGTTTTGACACACATTCATATGCATACATGAATGAGAATTATACAGAATAGATCTGAGAGAAAATGGCACTGTTAGCGCGCGCGCGCTCGTGCATTAACACACACGCACGCACACACAGGCACACACACACACACACACACACACATAGAGGAGGTGGGGTGTGGGGGTCACAAATAGCTGGTCCAGACAGTTTGCAATTTCAGCGACTGCGATGCTTCCCCGTTGTGTTATTGATTGGCACAGATTAAAAGCGAAATAACGAAGGGGACGGACGGACTGCGGTAGAGAAAGCTGGCGAGATGGGCACAGAGAAAGAGAGAGAGAAAGAGAGGGGGGCGGGGTGGGGGTGGGGGGATTGTGGACCAGTTTATGGACATTGCAGCTGCCACACGTCAACCCCACAACGCCAGTAATGATGACAGTGGTGATGACATAAATGATGATGATAATGATCATATTAAATGATATTGATAATGATGATGGTTATGAATGATAGTGATAGTATTCATGATAATGATGATGATAATTATATCTATAAAAGCAACCAAAAAATTATTACATAGACCTAGCAGCAGCAGCAACAGAGATAATAATACCAGCAGGAAAACCATACGAAACCATACGCAATTGAAAAGAAACAACAAAAAATCTCAAGCAGTGCCAAATAAAAGGGTGGAAATGGAAAGGGGTGGGTGGGGTGTTTATGGAACTTCACCTGTTGAGGACGACTTCACTGAGACGACGAATATGTGATGGATGATGGCAGCTGTATTAATCCCGAACAAGATCCTTTCCACACTCCCTTCTGTCACCAGCACCATTCTTCAACACTTTTTGAAAAATGCACAACTTGGAGAACGATAATGACGACGATAGTGATGATGTTAATGATGATGTTCACGATGACGACGTCGACGACGGTGAAAAAGCACTCGCCCCTTCCCACAGCCTTCTGTGACATAAAATCCAACTTAAAGGCAGTTTAAAAAATTGAATGGAAAATGATAAATGGAAATCGTAGCGGAGCGAGAAGAAGCGTGGTCGCACACATCGTCATTCGATGCTTTCACAGACACATCTTGTCCACCGATCCTTCCCCTCATGCCATCGCGCACGCGCACGCACGTGCACACACGCACACACGCTTACACACACTCACACAAATTACCGGAGGTGCTTGCGGGAGTAGTAGCCACTCCTCTGTACGTGTGTGTGAGTTTGTGAACGAGGCGTGCGCGTGCGTGTGCTACTACTCACCTGCGTGGGAACGGTCTGTGGGTTGGTTGCTTGCTGACTTGCCGCGTCGCTGTCGTCCTCTCTCTCTCTCTCCATCCTCCCCCCCTTCTTCTCCCCCCTCTCTCTCTGTCTGTCCCTCCCTCTCTCTCAGAACTCAAAAACATATTTGAAGATAATCCTTTAATTAAAAAACAAAACAAAAACAAAATGAACTAAACACAACAAAAGAAAAAAAAAAGTTTTGAGTTCTCTCTCTCTCTCTCACTCACACTCTCTCTCTCCCCTCTCTCCCTTTCTCTCTCCCTCTCCCCCACTCTCTCTCTCCCCCCTCGCCCTCCCCCTCTCTCTACTCTCTCTCCCCCCTATCTCCCCCCTCTATCTCCCCCTCTCTCCCCCTTCTCTCTCCCCCTCCCCCCCTCTCTCTCCCCCTTCTCCTTCCCTTCTTCTCCTTCCCCTTACACTCCTTCTCCCTCCTTCTCCTCCTTGCCCTTGGTTGGTTATATATTTTCATTTTGTTTGTTATTATATTGTCACTTACCCCTTCATAAGGGGCCTAGGCCTGTTGATGAATAAATAATCTGAATCTGAATCTCTCTCTCTCTCGAACTCAAAACGGTTTTTGATCCCTGAATCTTCTCTTCTTCTTCCTCTTGTTTCGTTGGCTGCAACTCCCACGTTCACTCGTATGCACACGAGTGGGCTTTTACGTGTATGACCGTTTTTACCCCGCCATGTAGGGAGCCATACTCCGTTTTCGGAGGTGTGTGATCCTTGGGAAAAAAAGTTTTAAAGTTCTGATCTCTCTCTCTCTCTCTCTCTCTCTCTCTCTCTCTCTCTCTCTCTCTCATCTCTCCTCTCTCTCTCTCTCGTTTAAACTTCACGTAATCTATAATGTCTGAACTGATCCGACTTTCACACATGTCTTGGACCCCGAAGTCATGGCCGGCAGCTGAACATTATGTCCGTGGTGTATGTGCTTTGTTTTGGAAGTTGGTGGGATCAGTGTGCTGTGCTGAGCCTTCTGACGTGTAAACAATTAATGCTTGGACACCCCATGTCAGTGGTCACAGTGACTATCCATGTGAGACCTGGGATTTACAGTGTCATCAGTCAGTTGTGAAGTTTGTTTGTCATCAGTGTGTGTGTGTGTGTGTGTGTGTGTGTGTGTGTGAGTGAGAGAGAGAGAGAGAGAGGGAGAGAGAGAGTGTGTGTGTGTGTGAGAGAGAGAGAGAGAGAGAGAGAGAGTGTGTGTG
>NC_134905.1:26778559-26788559 GCF_041734735.1 Babylonia areolata
TTCCTGCAGTCGGCGTTATTTTGCCGCTTTGCACTTTTTTTTTCTCCATCTTCAGTTCAGCAGACAGAATGTGGAAGGGTAAGAGGGTGAGGTTATTCGTGTGCGAGTTCCCACATCGGGGGGAGGGGGGGGGGGGGGGGTAATTATGAACGAACTTGTTCTTGTGCCAAAGCTTCCTGAAGGGAGTTGACTCTGACCTGTACAGTGCACTATAGAAATTATGATTATCATACCATCATCACCATTGTGCTAACAAGGGCTTGAGCGTGCATGATGACAACAAAAGAAGAAAAAAAAAAAGCGTCGACAGTAACCAAACAATTATTTTACCACTCAGCGTTTTCAAGGCTATAGAGAGGGGTGGGGGTGAGGGAGGGTGCTAGAACTAGCTGGCATTCTCCTAAAAATCGATCACTTAACAGGACTTCCAGCTCTGGGTTTCTAATTATTGTAGCATCGTTTTGCACTCTGGGAGCACAGCCATGTTCACACTGAGTTGTTTGTCCGTTCGATGACTTGTTCGTGGACAACAGAACCTTGGGAAACATTGTTTGCCTACTATTGAATTTATAGCTTTCTGTCTCTTTAGAATCGGCAGTTGGAATTGTTCCAGCGCAAGAATGAGAATCTCAACAATTGAGAAATTGGCATATGATTTTGACATTCTATGTCTCCAAGAGACCAGGACAAGTGCAGACAGACCAATACATTTTGAGAATTTCACAGTCTTTCAAAGGAATGAAGGAAGGGGGGTAGCAATCATACTGAACAAAAACCTAAAAAACAAAGTTTCCACCATAAATCTAGAGAAATGGTGTAGCAACTCATGTGAATTATTGGGGGTGCGTCTTGACAAACCTGACGGAGTTCACAAAAGCATCGTGCTCATCAATGCCTACGTTCACCCAGGAACCTGCACAACAAAAGAGGATTGGGCCTTTTTAGAGGAAATAGAGAACGAACTTGGAGACTCGGTCATTATCTGTGGAGACCTCAATGCAAGATCGAAGTTATGGGACCAGCGGAACACCAACCCACAAGGACTCGCACTTGAAGGAATGATAGGGGAAATTCTTCTTAGCCCTTTAACAACCACATCCCCAACTCGCCTTGGAACAAGACAAGGGGACAGTGACAGTGTGATCGACATCGCTCTAACATCTCCAAAATTCAGAGCAGAAATGAATGCAGAGACGCTTCCATACCAAGGCAGCGACCACCTCCCGGTAGCTTTCAGTCTACAGAAACTGTCCGATAAACCCTGTATGAAACTGCGTGATCCATTTCAGTATGAAACCAAAGAGACAACCGTCATCGAAAAATTAAGACGCAGAAGAAACAAAAGAACGGCACTGAACAGGATGCAAACTATTCAGCCCCCATGGTGGAATACCGACACAGAGAGAGCCTGGATAGAAAAACATGCGGCTGTCAAACTTTGGCAAAAAGAAAGAACAAAACCATCTCCGGACAAAGATATTGAAACAAAAATGAAAGAAAAAACTAAACAGTTTGAAGTCACTGCTCAAGAGGCCAAAAATGACAAGTGGAAACAGTTTTGCGAGGCACTCAGTTATGACACAACATTGACAGAGTTCTGGCAATTTTATCGTCGCATGGAAGGGAAAACGTGCACAACAACAACCCCAGACATGTTAGACACTGACGGAACCAAGCTTAAGACAAATGAAGAAAAAGGATCTGCCTTGCTCAAACGTTTCATACAACAGAGTGATCAAAGAAACTTAGATGAGAAAAAGAAATATGTTGAGGAGTTAAACCAAACCCTTATGCAGACTGGACCTGATGATGACTTGACAATGGATGATCTAAACGAGGCAATAGCTAAATGCAAGAAAGAATCGGCTCCTGGCCCAGACAAAGTTCGTTACTCAGACATCAAGGAGCTATCGGAAGAAGACAGAAGCAAACTTTTCAATCTATATCAAAACAGTTTCCACAATGGACAGGTGCCGGAGGACTGGACACACAGCTTCTTAAAACCCATACCAAAACCAGGAAAGGACCATCGTCAGGTAAGCGGCTACCGGATCCTAACCATGCAAAACATTGTTGGAAAGCTCATGGAACGCATGATAGCCAGGAAACTTGCAAGGGATCTTGAACACAGGCACATTCTCCCTTCAAATCAAGGTGGTTACAGAACAGGCAAGTCCACATGGGAAAATGCAGCTGCCTTTGCATATGAGGTGTATGAAGGATTTCAAAGAAAAGAAGAAACACTAGCAGTAGCAATTGACCTTGAAGATGCCTACAATAAAGTCCAGTTTGCGCACCTCATGGAGCTGCTACTAAGGTATGGAGTAAGTTTGACACTGACAAGATGGATAGCAGCAGCGCTTCAGGAAAGAACCGTCGTCTTACGCCTCGGAGATTGGATGTCTGCACCTTCTAAACCATCCATGGGACTGCCACAAGGGTCTCCACTCTCTCCTGTCCTCTACAATGTCTACACGAAGGGCCTTGCAGACTTAAACAACAATGGAATTGCTCGGGTGCTTACCCTTGCGGATGACGGCCTGGTCTTCAAAACTTCGAAAAATGCTCAGGAAAGAACTGAAGCCGTCCAGAAACAACTAAACAATATTGCTCAATGGTGCAAAGACACAGGATCTTCCATCAATCCAGCGAAAGCCCAAACGTTGCTGTGCACCCTCAACAACAAAACCGCGAGCAAATCACCACCTTCTGTGTCATTCGATGGGATTCAAATTGAGAAAACTGAATGCCTACGCTACCTAGGAATACACTTCGACAGGATGCTGACCTTCAGAAAACATACGGAAAACACTGTTCTCAAATGCAAAAAGGGCCTTTCAGTCTTAAAAGCAATGGCAACCAAAGGAATTGAACAACGCCACCTCTTCCTGCTATACCAATCACTCGTCCTCAGTGTGATCGACTACGGACTTGGGCTAACAACACCGTCTCAAAGCAACCTCCTAAAATTAGAAAGAGTCCAAAATGAAGCTATGAGGCTGATCCTTGGAACAACAAAAGACACGCCCACAGAAACCATGCGATACCTGCTTGACCTTCCTTCAGTGCAGGCCAGAAACAAGTTAGAACAGGTCAAGACCTACTTCAAAGCATTAGAAAACCCTCAAAACCCACTGCATGACGCAGTCAAAGAACCAAAAGGCAGCCGTCTAGGACGAGGAAGATCATGGATGGGGCAAGCAGAAGACACAATCCAGCTAGTATGCCGACTTCAAGACCTGAAAGAAACAAAAGAATGGGAGAAAAACCCCGAAAACCTCAACCATCTATTCAACACAGTCATTTCACCCACTCTAGGAAGACATTGTCGGGAATGGCCAGAGGGCAAAACTGATGCGGAAGTGAAGCTGCTTATAGAAGAAAACAGTAAAGAAGAGGACATCATCATATACACAGATGGCTCAGTCACCAAAGACCAGTCTGGCTGGGGATTCACTGCGAAACAAAATGGAAAAACAATTTGGGAAGAGAATGCTGCCTACAAAGTCACAACCTCCAGCCTAACGATGGAAGTTGAAGCTGTGACACATGCCCTCCAGTGGCTATCGTCCTTCCATACGCCCGGAAACCAACATGCCATGATTCTAACCGACTCAATGAACCTCATACAGAAAATTGAAAACGGAATGGGAAGCCCAGAGTGGCATAACGCAATGCGCAACTTTCAGATTAAAAAACTCACATGGTCATACTGCCCGGGACATGCAGGTGTTAAGGGAAATGAGCGAGCTGACAGACTTGCTGGTAACGCAACACCAACGAGCGGCCTACATCTAGGAAAATCGGAAATCCTCAGAAAAGTCAAAGAATACCAAAAAGAACAGGTACAAGGCCATCACACCATCGATCGCCTCAAAGAAATAGAAGCAGAGAGAGGGAGCGGCCGCAAATCTAACATGAAAGGTAGAGCACGATGCTTTGCAAATCAAACAAATATCGGCATCATTTCCAAACCAACATTGCGCAAATTTCTTCAAAACGGAACAGAGTCTCTGTGGGCCTTTCCAAACACAATAGACCGAGCAACACACTAGACGCCACGTTCTTGGCATCAGAGATCTTTTCCCATCCCTCTTGCGGCCAGTCAGTGGCGGCTGTGTGTGTTTGTGTGTATGTGTGCTTTTGAGTGCGTTTGTGAATGCGCGAGAGTGAAACTGTACACAAGTGTCAGGAGAGATATGTGTACGTGTGTGTGTGTGTGTGTGTGTGTGAGGGGAGGTGGGAGTGCGGGGGGAGGTGGGGTAGAGGATGAGGTATGTGAGTGTATGCATGCCTACACTGTGGGAGCAACAGGATATTGGAACGTGTATATATATATATATATATATATATATATATATATATATATATATATATATATATATATATCTTTGTATGTACGTGTGTGGAGTTGGGGGTGGGAGATATGGGCGTATGTGTGTGTGCTTGTACAAGTAAGTGTTCATCTCTGTGAGTGTGTGTTTGTGTGTGTGTGTGTGTGCCGTGGAAGCTGCGATACGTAGACTAGAAATGAGTGTGTGGAGGAGGGGGTAGAGGAGGTGCAAGGTAATGTGTGTGTGTGTGTGTGTGTGTGTTGGAGCTCATGTACGTTTATATGTATTTGACTGTGCTTTCATATGTGCTTGTACAAGTAAGTGTTCATCTCTGTGAGTGTGTGTTTGTGTTTGTGTGTGTGTGTGTGTGCCGTGGAAGCTGCGATACTTAGACTAGAAATAAGTGTGTGGAGGAGGGGGGTAGAGGAGGTGCACGGTAATGCGTGTGTGTGTGTGTGTGTTGGAGCTCATGTACGTTTATATGTATTTGACTGTGCTTTCATATATGTGAAACTGCATGTCTGGTGCATTTCTGTTATGCATGTGTGGGTGTATGTGTGAATGTGTGTCTTCATTTTTTACATTTATTTGCTTATTTATCACCATTGTTGTCTTATTTATTTATTTATTTATGTTTTATTATTATCATTTTATTAGTATTACTAATATTATTACTACTACCTTTTTCTATATTATAATTATTATTTATTTATTTATTTATTTATTTATTTATGCAAGCTTATCTATTATTTATTCCCCCGTTTTTTTTGTTTTTTTTTGTTTTTGTTTTTTTTTTTGTTGTTTTTTTTTGTTGTTGTTTTTTTTTTTTTTTTTGTTTTTTTTTTGTGTGTGGTTGTGTGTGTTTTTTTTTTTTTTTTTTTTTTTTTTTTTCCCAAGGCCTGACTAAGCGCGTTGGGTTACGCTGCTGGTCAGGCATCTGCTTGGCAGATGTGGTGTAGCGTATATGGTTTTGTCCGAACGCAGTGACGCCTCCTTGAGCTACTGAAACTGAAACTGAAACTGTCTCCATCTCCGTCTCTCTCTGTCTCTGTCTCTCTCCGCCTGTCTGTCTCTCTGAACGCTCGCTCGCGCGTTCACAGTTTTCTGATCACACAGTAGTGATAACATTGATGAAAAATATAAGTAAACAACGATGTACTTTCTTTTTCTTACTTTTAATAATGATAAGATCGATTGACAGTGTCTGTAATGATGTTCATATTTATCTCCCCCGTTCTCTGTTGCAGGTAAGCAAGTTGTCTGTCGTGAGTTGCGTCTGGTGCAGTGAGTACATACAATGTGATCAATGGTTTTTGTGTGAATTGTCTGACTTTTTTTTTTTTAGACTTTTTTTCCTGTCTTTCCGTGTATGTGTGTGTGTGCGTGCGCGCGTGCGCGCGCGTGCGTGTGTGCTTGTGTGTGTGTGCGCGTGTGTGTGCGCGCGCGCGCGCGTCGTCACAGTGTGTCTTTTTTGGTGTGAGTGTGCGCGTGCGTGTGTCTTTAGGAATATGACCTCCCTCTCTTTCTTCCCTTGGACCCGTCCCTTTCCCCGCAACGATCATCGTATTTTATTCCGCCTCTCCTCCTCCTCTCAGCACGCCCTCTTTTCCTGCAATTTACAGTCACATATAGAACACCCCCCCCCCACGCCCCCCCCCAACACACACACACACACACAAACTCGGGCGCGCATGCGCATACTGCCCCCCACCCTCCTACACGCACACAAACACGCATGCGCATACGGATCCTCTCCCCACCCCCTCACCCCTTACAAACACATGCACACAGTCCGGGCGGCACGCGCATCCCGAGCCAATGTCCGATGCCGGAAGCTGCAGGCACGGCGGGAGATGAGATGTGGTTGGGGGGTGGAAGGAGGGAGGAAAGGAGGTGTACAGCTACTACAGGTGAAAAGAAAGGAAGGAAAGAAGGAAGGAGTGTGTCAGTGGAGCGCGCTCCCTCCGATTAACTCTCTACGTGCGGTCACCCGTGGGACAGTCTGCGGCAGCCATCCCTTCCTCCCCGATAATCCCCAGTCCATAGACCCTGCCAGAGCCCTCCCTCCCTCCCCGATAATCCCCAATCTGTAGACCCTGTCAGAGCCCGCCCTCCCTCCCCGATAATCCCCAATCCATAGACCCTGCCAGAGCCCTCCCTCCCTCCCCGATAATCCCCAGTCCATAGACCCTGTCAGCCCTCCCTCCCTCCCCGATAATCCCCAATCCATAGACCCTGTCAGAGCCCTCCCTCCCTCCCCGATAATTCCCAATCCATAGACCCTGTCAGAGCCCCCCCTCCCTCCCCAATAATCCCCAGTCCATAGACCCTGTCAGGCTGGGGATTCTGGCCGTGCTCGTCATTGGAACGACGGACACAGCAACAAGCCGGGTGGTTATTATTAAAGCGTTGGGCTTTCAGTCTTGAGGGTCCCGGGTTGGAATCGAACCCCGGTCACGGCGCCTGGTGGGGTTAAAGGGTGGGAGTTTTCCCTGCCGATCTCCCGGTCCCGGGTCAACAGATGTACAGACCTGTTGTAGTGCCTCTTCTGTTCGTCTGTACACGCACGTTAAAGATCCCGAATTCCATGTCAGCGTTCGGTGGGTTATGGAAACAAGAACATTCCCGGCATGCCCTCCCCACCGGAAACGGAGTATGCTTGTGTACATGGCGGGGGTTGAAACAATCGTGCACGGAAAAAGCCCACTCGTGAAGTGTAGGAGTGAATCAACGTGGGAGTCGCAGCCCACGAAGGAGGAGAAGGGCAATGGAAGGCGGGGGAAGGAAGGATGAGGTCAGAGGATCAGCCGTTTAACCTGCTGGAACCCCAAGGATATAGCGCGCGGGCTGTGTTCTATAAGGCGACTCGGAAAATCAAGTAACCTGGTTAGCGGCCCAACCGACGGCCTGGCTGGCTGGCTGTTGCGGGTTGGGGTGGAGGGTAGGAGGGGATGAGGGTGGGGATGGGGGTCGGAGCGTGGACTGTGAAATAATATTAATAGTCTGCGTATAAAGGTGCCGTCGCCAATGGAAAAACAAGGGGTTTATAATTCTCAACATCCGTTCCCTTGGTGCTGAAACGGTTGACGAGCACAGGAGCGGCTGCGCTTAGAAAAAAATAATGACAATAAACAACAGTGGGGGTAGGGAAGAAAGGGGAGTGGGAGGCGGGGCGAGGGGGGTCGGGGGCTCGGGGGGCATATATTCATTTGGAGTTGTAGTTTTCCATCGGTTTGCTTGGCACGGGTAAATAAAAAGATGCATTTGTTGATTTTATTTGTCAACGGAAGAAATAGTGTGTGTACACGCGTGGCGTGTGGAGTTGAGGATGGAAGAGGAGGGAGGAGGGAACTGTCAGTGACGGAAGTGTCAGCAGAGACATGGGAGGGGATGTGGGTAGAAGGGTGAGTGGGCCGGGAGGGGGGGGGGGTGTCAGTGGGCCAACAGGATTCCCGACACTTCACCTTGTCTCCCGGGACACTCCACAGTCATCCCTCGGTAATCCTCCTGATCCGTGGAGATAGACGGTGTCAGGACGACTTCGATACAAGGGGAAGGGGGTGGATGATGGCTGAGGGGACCAGTGTGGTTGGGATCGAGGCCCGGGGGGATTTGCCGTGGAACCTGTGGCATCTCAAAGAGTAGGGGGAGTGGAGTGGTTGGGATCGAGGGGTGGGGGTGGGGGTTGCCGTGGAATCTCAAGAGTAGGGGGAGTGGAGTGGTTGGGGTGGGTGGGTAGGGTGGGGGGGGGGGGTTGCCATGGAATCTGAAAGAGTAGGGGGAGTGGAGTGGTTGGGGTGGGTGGGGGAGGGGGGGGTTGCCATGGAATCTGAACGAGTAGGGGGAGTGGTTGGGGTGGGTGGGTCGGGTGGGGGATTTGCCGTGGAATCTGAAAGAGTAGGGGGAGTAGTGTGCTGGGATAGCAGTGACTGGAGACTGGTGGTACCTGGTGGTAATCCAGTTTACTGAATTAAGGTCCGTCGGCTTTGTCGTCGGGTCGTCGGCTCTTGATGTCGTCGGCTCTTGATGTGGTCGACATGAGCGTGGACTGATAAACAGTGAACACAAGGGCAGGCACTGCGACTCCCTCAAGAAAGACTTGGGCACACTTCTCTTGGCTGTCCTCCATAGGTGTTTTGGAATGTGGAGCAGTCAGCAAGCACAGTGAACTGTTGCCCTACTGTGTGTGTGTGTGTGTGTGTGATACAGGAGCAGCAGATGCCCCAGGCGGAAAAGGTGCACGGCGTTCGTTACACCGTTACCAATGCGCTGGGCAGGTTGGGCGCAATGATACTTTAAAACCTGCATGCTGGCACACACGCAATCTGGTTGACATTATGATAAACTGAGAGTCACTGGTCGCTTTGGAACATCACCGCTTTTTTTTAGTTGTTGTACTTGCCAGTAGTGTTGTGGCTGGGCAACCTGGCCACTCTGAAGGTCTTGTTTTTTGTTTTTGTTTTTAAAGCAAGTCGGTGTGTGTGTGTGTAAACCAACCAACAACCGGACCCCCCCCCCCCCCCTCTCCCCCCCGAAAAGAAAACAAACAAACCGACGAAACTAAACCAACCAAAGACAAAGCTACGTAGGTAAGTGTCTTACTGGCTACTTCCCAATCCCTCTTCCCGTGTGAAGACGACGTGTCTTACAGGCTACTTCCCAACCCCTCTTCCCGTGTGAAGACGACGTGTCTTACAGGCTACTTCCCAACCCCTCTTCCCGTGTGAAGACGACGTGTTACAGGCTACTTCCCAATCCCTCTTCCCGTGTGAAGACGACGTGTTACAGGCTACTTCCCAACCCCTCTTCCCGTGTGAAGACGACGTGTCTTACAGGCTACTTCCCAACCCCTCTTCCCGTGTGAAGACGACGTGTCTTACTGGCTACTTCCCAACCCCTCTTCCCGTGTGAAGACGACGTGTCTTACAGGCTACTTCCCAACCCCTCTTCCCGTGTGAAGACGACGTGTCTTACTGGCTACTTCCCAATCCCTCTTCCCGTGTGAAGACGACGTGTCTTACAGGCTACTTCCCAACCCCTCTTCCCGTGTGAAGACGACGTGTTACAGGCTACTTCCCAACCCCTCTTCCCGTGTGAAGACGACGTGTCTTACAGGCTACTTCCCAATCCCTCTTCCCGTGTGAAGACGACGTGTTACAGGCTACTTCCCAACCCCTCTTCCCGTGTGAAGACGACGTGTCTTACAGGCTACTTCCCAACCCCTCTTCCCGTGTGAAGACGACGTGTCTTACTGACTACTTCCCAATCCCTCTTCCCGTGTGAAGACGACGTGTTACAGGCTACTTCCCAACCCCTCTTCCCGTGTGAAGACGACGTGTTACAGGCTACTTCCCAACCCCTCTTCCCGTGTGAAGACGACGTGTTACAGGCTACTTCCCAACCCCTCTTCCCGTGTGAAGACGACGTGTTACAGGCTACTTCCCAACCCCTCTTCCCGTGTGAAGACGACGTGTTACAGGCTACTTCCCAACCCCTCTTCCCGTGTGAAGACGACGTGTTACAGGCTACTTCCCAACCCCTCTTCCCGTGTGAAGACGACGTGTTACAGGCTACTTCCCAATCCCTCTTCCCGTGTGAAGACGACGTGTTACAGGCTACTTCCCAACCCCTCTTCCCGTGTGAAGACGACGTGTTACAGGCTACTT
>NC_134905.1:26793559-26806059 GCF_041734735.1 Babylonia areolata
TACGATGGTGACCCTACGATGGTGACCCCGCGATGGTGTGACCCCACGATGGTGACCCCACGATGGTGACCCTACGATGGTGACCCTGCGATGGTGACCCTGCGATGGTGTGACCCCACGATGGTGACCCCACGATGGTGACCCTACGATGGTGACCCCACGATGGTGTGACCCCACGATGGTGACCCTACGATGGTGACCCTGCGATGGTGTGACCCCACGATGGTGACCCCACGATGGTGACCCTACGATGGTGTGACCCCACGATGGTGACCCACGATGGTGTGAATCCACCATGGTGACCCTACGATGGTGACCCCACGATGGTGACCCTATGATGGTGACCCCACGATGGTGTGAACCCGCGATGGTGACCCCACGATGGTGACCCTATGATGGTGACCCCACGATGGTGACCCCACGATGGTGACCCCACGATGGTGTGACCCCACGATGGTAAACTCAGGATGGTGAAGCCACTGGCTTGTCCAGTTGGACCCCGGGCTTTACGTTGTTAGAACAAAGAAATCCCTTTGACTGCCGTTCAGTTTAGTCCCTGATGCCAGAAGGCTTAGGATTCCCCTGTCAAGTGAACATACCGTACCACCCAAAATGAAGAGCAATAAGTCTGTGTATAACCGACCCACGATCTGGTCGCCGTGAAAGGGAACAAACTGAAGAGACCGGGCAGCATGGACAGACTCACAGAGGACAGAGATTCTCCATCAAGCACCAAGAAACTTGATGGGAAAGTAACATTCTTTTCTCTGCACCCGCGGTCAGTTCCGGGCGCTAGTGTGCATGCCTGGGCCGTGATGACGTCACGGAAGGTCATCGTCAAGGGAAGGGCGGAAGTGGGGTCTGAGGGATGGTGACGTTATCGGATGTCGTCAGTCAGTCCTGATGGCGTCCTTCCTGGTGTATCGCGAGCACGTGAGCATGTACAGTACGTGCGCGAGCACATGTTGACGCTACACGTCGGACCCCATGTATACAACATGTAGTTATCTCGGCCCCGCCCCTTTTCCTTTCCGTTTTCTTCTCCCCTCCAGGTGTACCAGTTCTGTAATGCACGTTACAACCCGTCCCTGCCGCCTTCTACCACCCGTGCCTCTGCTTCCTTCTTTCCCCCTTCTCTCTCTGTCTCCCCCTTCTCTCTCCCTCTCTCCCCCCCCTCCCCCCTCTGTGCCTTTTCTGCTCTCCTCTCTGTGCGTTGTTATCTGCCCCTTTCCAGCTGGTTTCAAGTGTGACAGGAGTGATACATGTGTTGTGTACACGCAGTGCAGTGCAGGTTCTGTGGATTTATATCATGTATACGTGCTGTCTGATGTTCTGCTGATTGTGAATCTATAGACACTGGGTGGTTTTTGTTGGCCTTTGACTTTTTTTTTGAGGGGTAGGGGAAGGGGTTGTTAAGGGCGGGGATTCCTGTCACTCTTTCGCTTATTGTGGAGGTGGATGGGTAGGGGTAGGGGAAGGAGTTCCTGTCACTCTTTCGTTCAGTGTGGAGGTGGAGGGGTGGGGGTAGAGGAGGGGAGTGAGATGTCTTCTCCTTCTTGGTCCTCCTCCTCCTCCCTTTTCTCTTCTCTCCATCTTCTCCAGTATGTAGACGTGTGCAAGAAACTGGTGCGAGAGATCGGGCGTCTCGACGTTTCTTTCCAGAACCTGTCTTCGTAAACGAGACCCCCCCCCCCCCCCTCTCTCTCTCTCTCTCAGACACACACACGCACACACACAAACACACACATACAATCGAAAGGAATGCAATAAAGATGGTCAAGAAACAGCAGTAGGAATTGGAACTTAGGCAGTTTTCTCAAATCAGTGCCCGTCTACCATTACACAGAAGTGTTTTTATTTAGTCCGTCCACTTCTTGTATCAAAAAAGGAGAAAAGTTCACTCGCTTACCTCCGTAGTTGGGCCAATGAAATTCTTCACTTTACAAAGCCCTTCGATTTAACTGTCCGCCATTCCGCACTAGAAGAAGGTAGGACAAGGAAAAGAAAAAAGCCCATTTCTCCTTACTCCCCCCCCCCCCTCTCTCTCTCTCTCGCTCATTTTCCCCACCGTATAAATTCCTTCCCCCCCCCCCCCCCCCCCCCCCTAAACACGGTGACACCATTCTTGTTCTGCAGTTCTCTCTTGCGCACACACAGGCTGTGGTCCAAGGGACATAAATCATGTTCTGTCGTCAAGCAGTTGCATGGCCAGTGGAGAGAATGGTTCTTCCCCTTCCGCCAATGTTCGACACACCGGCAGATTATGTCTGTCCACCCCATCACCCTGTGTTCTTGTAGGTGTCTGTCTATTTGTCTGTCTGTGTGGCTGTCTGTCTGTCTCCTTTCTCGGGGTCCTGGAAGTGGAGGAGGTGAGGAAAGATAAGAGTGCAGTGTTCAGGGCTGGAAAGGTCTTTGGGAAGCAGTTGTGCACATGTTGGAGTCCCTCATTTGGATTGGATTTTTTTTCATTATTATTAATAGTTTTCTTGTTTTTGTTGTTGTTGTTGTTGTTGTTATACTTCCCCTCTTCCCCTACTGGACCTTTTTTGAGCGGTGTGTCTGGGTGCTGGTCAGTCTTGTCTGGGTGCTGGTCAGTCTTGTCTGGGTGCTGGTCAGTCTGGTGAGACGACAGACCGCGGACAACACACGTGCAGCATAGCACTTAGCGCTCCCAATGTAACGTAAAAGAAGGAACTTCGACAGCAAAAGGTTTGCCTCTTGCAACATTCTTCAGTAAAAAGCTTTGTAACGCACTCTCTGTGTTGAGAGCAGCCCGAATGTCACACACAGCAACCTGTGGAGATAAAAAGTAATACAGCATGAAAGGGGGAGGGGGAACCACAAAAGTAATGGAGAGGGGGGGAAACCGTGGGTTTTTTTTCTTTTTTTTTCTGCTTCTGATTTAGTTTTAAATGAATTGATACATAATTAGATATTGACAAATGTCTGTATGTGTAAAGTAATGTCAAATTCGAATAGAATGTTGTTTTTGTTGAAAAGAAGAAGAAAAAAAGTATTGCCCTGTTACTTACAGTCTGCTGAAGTCTTGGATTTTTCATGAAGTACATCATTTGTATTATTCAAGAAGATAATGTTTGCCGATTTTTTTCTTTTTTATGTGATAAATATTAAGTTTTGGTGCTAAGCTTTCTGAACACTTTTTTCTCCCCCAAACTGTAATGTAGCATACAAACTACAATGTTATTTGCTGCATTTTTTTTTTTTTCCATACAAAGTAAACAATGAGTGAGTGTCGTTCGCTGCGAATGTATGGTCCAAGGGAAACAAGCCAGTTTATTCTTGACAAAATAACCGTCAGAGATGGGTTCTCTCCCTTGTGCTGTGCTCGCGTCAGTTACCGTGCAAAAGCAACAGTATCTGCAGTATCATGAGTATGTCTTTCAGCCTTTCTCACTCTGGTACCACCCTTCGTCTCCCCTGTCTTGTCCCCCCCTCCCATTTATGTCTCTCCCTCTCTCCGTCCGTCCGTCCCTCTCCCCCTTCCTCTCTGAAAATAAAAAAGATTGAGGATATGAAATTATTCATGGAAAAGAAAGGTTACTTTATTTATTTGCTATATTTAAAACAACAACAACAACAACAACAACACACACACACACACACACACAGACTAAGGGGAAATAACATCGGTGTTGATCGTTCTGTCCCGTGGAAGTATGGGCAAAGGCCGGTAAGTTCGCGAATGCTGTGTCCTTTCGGGAATATAGTAGTTCTTTCCCCTGATGTGGACACTCTTTCACACAGCGAGAGATCGATGGATTGATTGATGAATTGATTAATTTATGATAGGCTGTAGAGAGTGGGGTGGGTGAAGGTGGTGAATGTGCGCGGTAGCTTGTGCTACCTTCACGACATCACCACGCGTTTGTCTGTGTGTTTGCCTGCCCCCCTCCTCCACCCCCTCCCCCCGCACCCCTCACCCCCTTCTCTCTCTCTCTCTCTCTTTCTCCCCTTCTCCCTTTCCCAGCCCCTTTCTAGACCATCACCCCATTGTTTTTCCCTTCTGCCTTCTCTTTCTCCTACCCCCACCAATTTATATCCCGCCCCCCCCCCCGGCCCCCCAAAGAACCCACATCCCCTCCTAGCTTCCCCCCCTCCTTCTCCACGCCCCATAATTGACGACCGTGAATGCGAGTTTGCTCCAAGAATAGACTGGCATGGGCACGCTTGTGTGCACTTTTCGGTCAGTGTGACGTGTCCCGATCTGCGTGAAAATGTATGTGTGTGTGTGTGTGTGTGTGTGTGTGTGTGAAAATGAGAGAGAGAGAGAGAGAGAGAGAGAGATTGTACGGGCGCGAGCAGACATGCGCGCGCGCGCGTGTGTATGTGCTTGCCTGTGTGTCCGTCCGGTGGAGAGTAATCTGGTCAGAACAGCTGGGGGCTAATGAATTATACACATACACGCATCCACACACACACAAACTCAGACATACACATCCACAGACAGACAGACAGACAGACAAGACACACCCCCCCCCCCACACACACACACAGATTTACCAAACGCGGTTCTGTGTTGTTGGTGTTGTTGTGCGTGCCTCTATTTCACTGTCTGTCTGTGTATGTCACTGTGTGTGTGTGTGTGTGTGTGTCTGTATGTGTGCGTGTGTGTTTCACTGTCTCTGTCATTGTCTTTTATGTTGATTTCACCTTTGAAACTCCTCTCTCTTCACCTTATATTTGTTTTCTCGTTCGAGACAAATATGTCTTCGGTTCTGGTTTTCCTTTTCAGTTGTCATTTTCATTGTTGCTATGATTTATATGGATGATGATGCTTACAATGTGTGATGCTTACTTGTGTTTTTAAGGCGACGTTTCTTTCTTTCTTTCTTTCTTTCTTTCTTGTGCTTCTTCATTCCCCCCTTTGGATTTTCTTTTTGTCGTGAGGGCTTGACGAAGAATAGCCTTTAGCTTGTCCTCTTATCATCCAGTACCGCCTCTCTCTCTGTCTGTCTGTCTGTCTGTCTGTCTGTTTCCCCTTCGTCCCCCCTATCTCTTTCTCCCTTTCTCTCTCTTTCTCTCTCGTTCATTCCGTGTTTTCTTTATCAGTCTCTCCTCTCCTCACACACACACACACACACACACACACACACACACACGGTACCGAGTTCTCCTTCTCTTACATCCCCGTCCCCTTTCCACTCTCCCATCCCTGTTTCCTTTAATTCTTCACCCTTCCATACCCCTCCCCCCCTCCCCCACCCCCCGGCCACCCCCTCATTCCACCCCAGTGCCCCACCTCATTCCAAGGAGGGGGAGGAGCAGGGGGCCGGATGGGACAGGAGGGGAGAGGGGCGCGGGGGGAGGGGCAGTGGGCAATAAACACTAAGGTGACGGACCCGTTCTCTGGTTATGTGTTGTCCTCTGCGATCGATGAGCGTGGAGGTTTCTTTAGAAACGAGGTCTTCCGGGAGGGAGGGAGGGAGAGAGAGAGAGAGAGAGAGTGTGTGTGTGTGTGTGTGTGTGTACGTGGTTGTCCGTGTTCTACATTTTGTACAGTATGCTTGTGCGTGATACATGCACTTGATTTGTTTTACCGTATTTTGAAGATTTTGTTGTTGTTTTGTTTAAAAAGTGGAAAACCTTTGAACGAAGGAATTACTGATGCCAAAACACACGGCTATGGATATTTAGACCCATCTGTTGTCTGTCCTGTTCTCGGCAATCCATCCTGGTGTTTTGTGCTGCAAGAAGACATCGAGGAGGGCTCAGTTTTTGTGAGATTGATAGATTTGTTTGTTTGTTTATGTATTTGATGGATGTCTGTTGAACTGCCTCGCCGCCCACCCCCTCACCCATCCCCACCCCCAAGTATTTCTACACACGCTGGAAAAGAAGAAAGAAGGAGAAGAAAAGAAAAAAAGTATCGACGCTGTCGTGTCGTGGTGGGATTTGTTTGTGTTTTTGTGGTAAGCCAGATAGACTGAGTGATGAATCACTTGCTTTTTGGCAGGACGAATGGGGGAATATGTTACGCAAACCGGACAACATTGGTGCATGCATCGTTCTTTCCATTGTTAAAACAAAAAGCAAAACAAAACAAAACAAAACAGAACACACACACACACACACACACACACACACACACACACACACACACATATATATATATACACACACACACAACGCAACGCAACGCAACGCAACGCATCGCATCCCAACACAACACAACACAACACATCACAAAAGAAAAGAGAAAAAAGGAACAGAAAAGAAGGCAGTATTGCAAAGCAGGTTTTAAAGTTAGGCTGCGGTTGGTCGACGAGAGCTTTTTTCCCCCTCCCCCAAGCCGGTCTTTGATGGATAGCCTGTCATTGAATCTGAAAGGAGCAGTTTTGGGCAGACTGTTGCTGTTCCAGGATGCAAAGTGTGTAATGTTGGGGGTCTGTAGTGCTGTGGCAAAGTGTGTAATGTTGGGGTCTGTAGTGTTGTGGCAAAGTGTGTAATGTTGGGGGTCTGTAGTGTTGTGGCATAGTGTGTAATGTTGGGGGTCTGTAGTGCTGTGGCAAAGTGTGTAATGTTGGGGGTCTGTAGTGCTGTGGCAAAGTGTGTAATGTTGGGGGTCTGTAGTGCTGTGGCAAAGTGTGTAATGTTGGGGTCTGTAGTGTTGTGGCATAGTGTGTAATGTTGGGGTCTGTAGTGTTGTGGCATAGTGTGTAATGTTGGGGTCTGTAGTGTTGTGGCATAGTGTGTAATGTTGGGGTCTGTAGTGTTGTGGCAAAGTGTGTAATGTTGGGGTCTGTAGTGTTGTGGCATAGTGTGTAATGTTGGGGTCTGTAGTGTTGTGGCATACTGTGTAATGTTGGGGTCTGTAGTGTTGTGGCATACTGTGTAATGTTGGGGTCTGTAGTGTTGTGGCAAAGTGTGTAATGTTGGGGTCTGTAGTGTTGTGGCAAAGTGTGTAATGTTGGGGTCTGTAGTGCTGTGGCAAAGTGTGTAATGTTGGGGTCTGTAGTGTTGTGGCAAAGTGTGTAATGTTGGGGTCTGTAGTGTTGTGGCATAGTGTGTAATGTTGGGGTCTGTAGTGTTGTGGCAAAGTGTGTAATGTTGGGGGTCTGTAGTGTTGTGGCAAAGTGTAATGTTGGGGGTCTGTAGTGTTGTGGCAAAGTGTGTAATGTTGGGGGTCTGTAGTGTTGTGGCAAAGTGTGTAATGTTGGGGTCTGTAGTGTTGTGGCATAGTGTGTAATGTTGGGGTCTGTAGTGTTGTGGCATAGTGTGTAATGTTGGGGGTCTGTAGTGTTGTGGCAAAGTGTGTAATGTCGGGGTCTGTAGTACTGTGGCAAAGTGTGTAATGTCGGGGTCTGTACTGTTGTGGCATAGTGTGTAATGTTGGGGGTCTGTAGTGTTGTGGTGTTGTGGCAAAGTGTGTAATGTTGGGGGTCTGTAGTGTTGTGGCATAGTGTGTAATGTTGGGGGTCTGTAGTGTTGTGGCAAAGTGTGTAATGTTGGGGTCTGTAGTGTTGTGGCAAAGTGTGTAATGTTGGGGGTAGTGTTGTGGCAAAGTGTGTAATGTTGGGGTCTGTAGTGTTGTGGCATAGTGTGTAATGTTGGGGTCTGTAGTGTTGTGGCAAAGTGTGTAATGTTGGGGGTCTGTAGTGTTGTGGCATAGTGTGTAATGTTGGGGTCTGTAGTGTTGTGGTGTTGTGGCAAAGTGTGTAATGTTGGGGGTCTGTAGTGTTGTGGCATAGTGTGTAATGTTGGGGGTCTGTAGTATTGTGGCAAAGTGTGTAATGTTGGGGGTAGTGTTGTGGCAAAGTGTGTAATGTTGGGGGTCTGTAGTGTTGTGGCATAGTGTGTAATGTCGGGGTCTGTAGTGTTGTGGCATAGTGTGTAATGTTGGGGGTAGTGTTGTGGCATAGTGTGTAATGTTGGGGTCTGTAGTGTTGTGGCAAAGTGTGTAATGTTGGGGTCTGTAGTGTTGTGGCATAGTGTGTAATGTTGGGGTCTGTACTGTTGTGGCATAGTGTGTAATGTTGGGGGTCTGTAGTGTTGTGGCAAAGTGTGTAATGTTGGGGGTCTGTAGTGTTGTGGCAAAGTGTGTAATGTTGGAGGTCTGTAGTGTTGTGGCATAGTGTGTAATGTTGGGGTCTGTAGTGTTGTGGCAAAGTGTGTAATGTTGGGGGTCTGTAGTGTTGTGGCAAAGTGTGTAATGTTGGGGTCTGTATTGTTGTGGCAAAGTGTGTAATGTTGGGGTCTGTAGTGTTGTGGCAAAGTGTGTAATGTTGGGGGTCTTTAGTACTGTGGCAAAGTGTGTAATGTTGGGGGTCTGTAGTGTTGTGGCAAAGTGTGTAATGTTGGGGTCTGTAGTGTTGTGGCATAGTGTGTAATGTTGGGGTCTGTAGTGTTGTAGCAAAGTGTGTAATGTTGGGGTCTGTAGTGTTGTGGCAAAGTGTGTAATGTTGGGGGTCTGTAGTGTTGTGGCAAAGTGTGTAATATTGGGGTCTGTAGTACTGTGGCATAGTGTGTAATGTTGGGGTCTGTAGTGTTGTGGCATAGTGTGTAATGTTGGGGGTCTGTAGTGTTGTGGTGTTGTGGCAAAGTGTGTAATGTTGGGGGTCTGTAGTGTTGTGGCATAGTGTGTAATGTTGGGGGTCTGTAGTATTGTGGCAAAGTGTGTAATGTTGGGGTCTGTAGTGTTGTGGCAAAGTGTGTAATGTTGGGGGTCTGTAGTGTTGTGGCATAGTGTGTAATGTCGGGATCTGTAGTGTTGTGGCATAGTGTGTAATGTTGGGGTCTGTAGTGTTGTGGCATAGTGTGTAATGTTGGGGTCTGTAGTGTTGTGGCAAAGTGTGTAATGTTGGGGTCTGTAGTGTTGTGGCATAGTGTGTAATGTTGGGGTCTGTACTGTTGTGGCATAGTGTGTAATGTTGGGGGTCTGTAGTGTTGTGGCAAAGTGTGTAATGTTGGGGGTCTGTAGTGTTGTGGCAAAGTGTGTAATGTTGGAGGTCTGTAGTGTTGTGGCATAGTGTGTAATGTTGGGGTCTGTAGTGTTGTGGCAAAGTGTGTAATGTTGGGGGTCTGTAGTGTTGTGGCAAAGTGTGTAATGTTGGGGTCTGTATTGTTGTGGCAAAGTGTGTAATGTTGGGGTCTGTAGTGTTGTGGCAAAGTGTGTAATGTTGGGGGTCTTTAGTACTGTGGCAAAGTGTGTAATGTTGGGGGTCTGTAGTGTTGTGGCAAAGTGTGTAATGTTGGGGTCTGTAGTGTTGTGGCATAGTGTGTAATGTTGGGGTCTGTAGTGTTGTGGCATAGTGTGTAATGTTGGGGTCTGTAGTGTTGTGGCATAGTGTGTAATGTTGGGGTCTGTAGTGTTGTGGCATAGTGTGTAATGTTGGGGGTCTGTAGTATTGTGGCAAAGTGTGTAATGTTGGGGTCTGTAGTGTTGTGGCAAAGTGTGTAATGTTGGGGGTAGTGTTGTGGCAAAGTGTGTAATGTTGGGGTCTGTAGTGTTGTGGCAAAGTGTGTAATGTTGGGGTCTGTAGTGTTGTGGCATAGTGTGTAATGTTGGGGGTAGTGTTGTGGCAAAGTGTGTAATGTTGGGGTCTGTAGTGTTGTGGCATAGTGTGTAATGTTGGGGGTCTGTAGTGTTGTGGCAAAGTGTGTAATGTTGGGGGTCTGTAGTGTTGTGGCATAGTGTGTAATGTTGGGGGTCTGTAGTGTTGTGGCATAGTGTGTAATGTTGGGGTCTGTAGTGTTGTGGCAAAGTGTGTAATGTTGGGGTCTGTAGTGTTGTGGCATAGTGTGTAATGTTGGGGGTGTGCAGTGTTGTGACAAAGTGTGTAATGTTGGGGGTCTGTAGTGTTGTGGCAAAGTGTGTAATGTTGGGGTCTGTAGTGTTGTGGCAAAGTGTGTAATGTTGGGGGTCTGTAGTGTTGTGGCAAAGTGTGTAATGTTGGGGTCTGTAGTGTTGTGGCAAAGTGTGTAATGTTGGGGTCTGTAGTGTTGTGGCATAGTGTGTAATGTTGGGGTCTGTAGTGTTGTGGCATAGTGTGTAATGTTGGGGGTCTGTAGTGTTGTGGCAAAGTGTGTAATGTTGGGGTCTGTAGTGTTGTGGCAATGTGTGTAATGTTGGGGTCTGTAGTGTTGTGGCAAAGTGTGTAATGTCGGGGTCTGTAGTGTTGTGGCATTGTGTGTAATGTTGGGGGTAGTGTTGTGGCATATTGTGTGATGTTGGGGTTTGTAGTCAAATCAATATTTATTCCAAAAAGTCCTCATGGGGGCGCATGGAAAAAGCAAAACGGGCAAAAGGCAAACAATACATGGCGACAGTGTATGTGGCAATCTTATTATACAGTTCATGACGGACTTGTATTAATGTGTAGTATTGTGGCAAAGTGTGTGCAGTTAGGGGTCTCTAGTTTTGTGGTAAAGTGTGCAGACAGGCAGACAGGCAGACAGACAGACAGACAGACAGTCAGTTTGGGTTTGGAGTCTTACACGCACTCCTCCAGGCATTATGTGTGGAGGCCGCGGAAAAGTCCGCCCCCTCCCCCCCTCTCCCCCAGAAAAAAAACAACAGCACCCACAAGAAAGCCCGTAATTTTTGTGTCGGCACCACACAGAGGTTTGTGGCCCTAAGTCTCTAGCTCTCTTAACCCCTCCCCCAACCTCGTCCCTACCATTTTCCCCAAAGAAAGAAAAAAGAACTTTCAAAGACGATGGGCATAGAAAGACACCCCCTCCCTCCACACACACACACACACACACACACACACACACACACACACACACACACACACACACAGTTCTTTCGGTGTCAACTCAACCCAGAACCTTACTAATGCTAAACGTCTGGTTGTGATTGTCCTCCATAAAAAGAAAAGGAGAGCAATTTGTCTGTCACA
Organism: Babylonia areolata; assembly: GCF_041734735.1. NCBI lineage: Eukaryota > Metazoa > Mollusca > Gastropoda > Neogastropoda > Buccinidae > Babylonia > Babylonia areolata. Next base: position 26,804,422 of record NC_134905.1, read on the forward strand.
CAACGCAAACATTTGAATGGAGCGATCTCTTCTGGTATGTCGGATGACAGCAGGGAAGAAAGTGTGTGTGTGTGTGTGTGTGCGATGTGTGTGTGTGTTTTGGGGGGTTAGAAAAATGTTCGATACTGTTCATTAATGTGTTGCCCCAGACTGAGGTGTACTGTTGTTTGTGGTGGTGATGATTGTCATGGTGGTGGTGATCATTGTCATGGTGGTGATGATTGTCATGGTGGTGGTGATGATTGTCATGGTGGTGATGACCATTGTCATGGTGGTGATCATTGTCATGGTGGTGATCATTGTCATGGTGGTGATGACCATTGTCATGGTGGTGATGACCATTGTCATGGTGATGATGATTGTCATAGTGGTGATCATTGTCATGGTGGTGGTGACCATTGCCATGGTGGTGGTGATTGTCATAGTGGTGATCATTGTCATGGTGGCGATGACCATTGTCATGGTGGTGATGATTGTCATGGTGGTGGTGATCATTGTCATGGTGGTGATGACCATTGTCATGGTGGTGATCATTGTCATGGTGGTGATCATTGCCATGGTGGTGATGACCATTGTCATGGTGGTGATGACCATTGTCATGGTGATGATCATTGTCATGGTGGTGATGACCATTGTCATGGTGGTGATGATTGTCATGGTGGTGATGATTGTCATGGTGGTGGTGATCAGTCATGGTGGTGATGATTGTCATGGTGGTGATGACCATTGTCATGGTGGTGATGATTGTCATGGTGGTGATGACCATTGTCATGGTGGTGGTGATCATTGTCATGGTGGTGATGATTGTCATGGTGGTGGTGACCATTGTCATGGTGGTGACCATTGCCATGGTGGTGGTGATCAGTCATGGTGGTGATGATTGTCATGGTGGTGGTGATCATTGTCATGGTGGTGGTGATGATTGTCATGGTGGTGGTGACCATTGTCATGGTGGTGGTGACGATTGTCATGGTGGTGATGACCATTGTCATGGTGATGATTGTCATGGTGGTGATGATTGTCATGGTGGTGGTGACCATTGCCATGGTGGTGACCATTGTCATGGTGGTGATGATTGTCATGGTGGTGGTGACCATTGTCATGGTGGTGATCATTGTCATGGTGGTGATGATCATTGTCATGGTGGTGATCATTGTCATGGTGGTGATCATTGTCATGGTGGTGATCATTGTCATGGTGGTGACCATTGTCATGGTGGTGATGACCATTGTCATGGTGGTGACCATTGTCATGGTGGTGGTGACCATTGTCATGGTGGTGATGATTGTCATGGTGGTGGTGATCAGTCATGGTGGTGATGATTGTCATGGTGGTGGTGACCATTGTCATGGTGGTGATCATTGTCATGGTGGTGGTGACCATTGTCATGGTGGTGATCATTGTCATGGTGGTGGTGACCATTGTCATGGTGGTGGTGACCATTGTCATGGTGGTGATCATTGTCATTGTGGTGATCATTGTCATTGTGGTGGTGATCATTGTGATCGTGGTGGTGATCGTTGTCATGGTGATCATTGTCATGGTGGTGGTGATCATTGTCATGGTGGTGGTGATCATTGTCATGGTGGTGATCATTGTCATGCTGGTGGTGATTGTCATGGTGATGGTGATGATTGC
>NC_134905.1:26811059-26826059 GCF_041734735.1 Babylonia areolata
TTGTGCTCCTGCTCAAGGAAATATGCTTTGGTATTTGGAAATAGGAACATACTTTGAATGCGTCTTGCCACAAAATGGAGTGTGGCTGCCAGCGTGACTGGATGAAACCGGTATCAGTATGATTATTATTATACACGACACAGAGGTCATTCGCTGACATGAACCCAGCTTACTACTGGAATGAAATGAAAGAAAAGGGGCATGGCGGTTAGGGTTTGTACAACACATGTCCTTGATGAGAATCTCACGTTACAGTGCATGCAAAAACAACAACAACAAAACAAACAAACAAAAAAAAAAAGGATGGTCGTTGACTCCACATCGCTGGTACCAGTCAGGTACCGATGCTGATACCAGTCAGGTACCGATAATGATACCAACCAGGTACCGATACTGATACCAATCAGGTACCGAAGCTGATACCAATCAGGTACCGATACTGATACCAGTCACGTGCCAGTCAGGTACCGATACTGATACCAGTCATGTGCCGATGCTGATACCAGTCAGGTACCGATACTGATACCAGTCAGGTACCGATACTGGTACCAACAAGGTACCGATGCTGATACCAGTCAGGTACCGATACTGATACCAGTCAGGTACCGATACTGATACCAATCAGGTACTGATACTAATAGCAATCAGGTACCGATGCTGATACCAACCAGGTACCGATGCTGATACCAGTCAGGTACCGATGCTGATACCAACCAGGTACCGATGCTGATACCAACCAGGTACCGATGCTGATACCAACCAGGTACCGATGCTGATACCAGTCAGGTACCGATGCTGATACCAGTCAGGTACCGATACTGATACCAGTCAGGTACCGATGCTGATACCAACCAGGTACCGATGCTGATACCAACCAGGTACCGATGCAGAACACAAGTGGACGGACGTGACGACGTGACGGATGACTGTCAGTTTTTTTCCTCAGCGTTGCTAACAGTTCAGCTGGTGTCAGGCACTGCTTTCATCAAAACACAGGGAGACAGTCCAACATAGCTCATCTCCAAGGCAACAGCGACAAGCCACACGTGGAGAGAGAGAGGGAGAGGGGGGGGGGGGGAGAGAGAGAGAGTGTATGTGGAGGGCTTGGGATTGGAGAGGGGCATGTCTTTTTCTCAAATGAAGTTCACCAAGAAAGGCCATTTGTGTTGCACCATCAGACTTGCGAACTCTACCCGATTCATTTCGTACCATGCCGGCTGTTTGTTTGCTTGGTTGGCAGGTTTCTGTTCGCATTAACACACACACACACACACACACACACACACACACACACACGTGCGCGCTCATTCGTTAGCAGACTGACACAATGCGTGTGATGAAGCCCTTTGAGTCTGTGACTGTCCGCGTCCCCAGCACAGTGTGAACAGGAACTCTTGCGTCAGTGACTGCAGCGCATTGTCTGCAGCGGCCGCCCACAAAAGGGGTTCGTTCGTTGACCATTCAACCGTTCACTGGCTGAAATGAACCGACAGAGACAAGGAGAGAGTCACGGCTGCTGGGCTGATACACACCGCGCGTGGCGATAATGCATTGACGTCACGAGTGGCTTGGGACAATGGCCCACGTCGTGATTGAGAAACAAGTGAAGAGAAGGGCGGTGATGGTGGTGATTGTGGTTTCACTGTTTGAGAGAGAGAGAGAAGAGATATCTGAGGATCGTGTTTTCATTTTTCCCCGCATTCTTTTCCGCGAGGGGATTAAGCACTGTGCGTGTTGAAAACACTCAGCACGGCGGAGTTCTACAGGTGAAGAAGTTACCATCTGGGGGTAATCAGCTGTCTGTGGTTTCCAGACACAAAAGAGCTCCTTTCTCCCCTGCTAACAGCCCCCCCGTCTCTCTCACTTCCCCCCTCTCCCCCCATCTCTCTCTCTCAGTGTCTTTCCCGCCTCCGTCTGGACAGGATCGTGACTGTGTGTGACTGATACAAAGTATTTCCGTTCGTTTTGGGGGGTAGGTGTGGGTTGGAGGTGACTGGTGTGGTGTGTGGGGGTGGGGGTTTAATGAGAAGAGAGGACTGTGTGTGTGTGTGTGTGTGTGTGTGTGTGTGGAAGGGGGGGGGGAGTGATAAGAACTTGTACACACACGCGCGCGCACATTACTCTCTCTCACACACACACACACACACACACAGCGCACAGAGCATCAAGAATAAATTGCATTTTTTCCCCTTTTCCGTGGCAGATATCACAGTGCGTGTTGCAGCAGGGCGGAGTTCTACAGGTGAAGAAGTTACCGTCTGGTGGTAATCAGCTGTCTGTGGTCTCCAGACACAAAAGGCCTTTCTCTCTCCCCCACACAGCGCATAGAAGTTAAAAGAAATGCGCTTTTGCAAGATGTCCTATCTACCTATATAAAGCGCACAGCTTCATGAACATGCACTCAGCAAGATCACACACACACACACACACACACACACACATATATATATATATATATATATATATATATATATATATATGTAAGGAATTTTCGAATGGGAGGGATATTTTGTTCTTTTGTCGAATCCCGGGAGGAATTATCCGGACAGGAGAGGAGCGGGGGAAGAGGGGGGTATCGGGGTTAAGGTCCTTAACGTGATGACGTTGACCTCCCCTCCCACAGCACACCACTTGAGGCGGAGAGAGAAAGAACTGGCAGGAACCGCCATCTCCTGGCGTGGGATGGGTCAGCGCTGAATGCGGGCCATCCAGACTCGTCTCTCACCAGGGGGGTCCTTATTCTACATTTTACATTAGTTTTATTACTATTATCTTTTTTATGGACAATTTGTTCACGACTACATCAGTGAGGAATTTGGTGGACTTCCCACACTTCCCCCTTCTTTGTGTCTCCAGATGAAGTTTACAGTCGTTCCCATCTCCCATTTCTGGTAGCATGTTTGTGTGGGCTTCGTCCTTTGTCCCCACTGAAAAAGGCAGTTTGTTCGTTTTGCTCCTTTGTAACACAAACAACAATAACAGCAACAAAAATAATGATGATGATAACTTGCCAACTGTCCCACTGCACTGAAGTTTACGTTCTCTGGTGTGGTGAGGGGGTAGAGACAGACAGACACAGAGAGAGAGAGAGAGAGAGATTATGACTGCTGGTCCATACACGAAAGATGCAGTTATGAATGTTGGTGTTATGAGAGAACAAAAAGAGGAAGGGGTGAAAACAATGGCGATGATGACAAGAAAAGAAAGGGGAACAGAAAAAAGAAAACAGAAAAGTAAAAAAAAAAGTAGAGAGGAAGGAAGGATGATTACGGAACAATGGACCACACGACAATGGTGGTGGTGGTCAGTGAACGAAGGGAACCAATAGAGGAGTCCGCCAGGAATCAGGAAAGCAGTAGAGAAACGCCCACACAGACTATCCTGGGACCAAGAGGATTAGTGCTTCAGGTGATTTGCCGGAGGGGGGCGGGCGGGCCGTTAGCTAGCAGACCTTTACAGTCAGCGACGGGATGAGCGGTTAAGATGATTACTGCACCAGGACGAGGAGGCAGGGAGTTGCCCAGTCTCTCTGTCTGTCTGTCTCTGTCTCTCTGTCTTTGTATATATCTCTCTCCCTCTCTCTTATATATAGACACACATCTCCAGAACAGTGTGACGCCGGAGAGGATGAGAGGGCAGCTGGGGAGAGGTCAGATCAACCACTGCTCCACTGACAGTGCAAAGCTGCTTCCTCCTCCTTGTCCTCCTTGTCCTCCCCCCTCCTCATCTTCTCCTCGCCCCCCCCCTCCCCCCTTCTTCCTCCCCCTAGAATTGGAAAGAGTTTGGGGATGGGGTGATAGTGGAGGGAGGAGGGGGAAGGGTATGGGGGTGGGTTTATGGCATTGGTTGTCAGAGTGAAGTGTTCAGAAGTGGGAAGGGAGTGAGTGTTTGCCTAGAAACCGTTTGATGGGAGCGTGTGTGTATTGTGTGGGGATGGGGATTTGGAGGGGGCGTTTAGGGGAGAGGAAGGGGGGTGGGGTGCAGAGCTTAACGTTCACAAGAAAAAGGTCAGCATAGACAGATTAGCAGTTCACCCGAGTGTACCTAGTGCTCTTTTCTTCGGTATTCTTGCATGCATTCCAGCGTTCAAACAAAGCGGGCAGACTGGGCGGTGAGTTTTGTGGACAGTGATTCACAGAGTACACAGGGCGGGCGACAGAAATGATAAATACAAAAAAACAAAGAAACTTGCAGCAGATAGCATGCACAACCTCTCGTAAGCAAGTTTGAGAACTAAAACAACTTACAGATATGACGCCAGAAAATGCCACCACATGTGCGAAGAAAGCCAGAAACATAACTGTGTACTGATGCCAGGGCAGGATTAACACTCTCCGTACGGACAACAAAAGAGACGACGATGAGGGTGTTTGACAGCTGCTGACATCATTAACATGTTACGAGCGGAAAGTTCTCACACTAAAGAGGTGGATGAAAACAAAGAATAACGCAGTTCTAGTCTGGGCCACATAGACACCATTGGACATCAGGTGGGGTCTCTGGGGGTGGGAGAGGGGAAAGTGGCCATCGTGAGTGAGTTCAGATTGGGGGGGTGGGGTGGGGGGGAATCTGGGGGAAAAATCATTTATTTACCCTTGCAGATATCAAATTGTCACAGAAGCTGTTCTATTGCTTGTGGTGGCAAAGAGTAAACTGCGTGCAAAGTAAACATGAAAATAAAAGTATTTAAAAAAAAAAATATATATATATATATATATATATATATATATATATAAAACCGCGCAAAGAGTAAAAAGAAGGCCAAAGAGAAGACTGGGCAAGCACGGTCCTGAGTGGACAGCACAGAACTGAACATTATACTGAGGTGGATGGTGGACAACATGAAGGCCACACAGACCAGCCTGTGTTGTTGGCATGACACAGATCAGTTCAGTGGTGAATCAGGCAGTCAGCCCTGATAGTAGCTGAGGTTTCTGTGTCATAGCACACTGTGACACAGTGTCCGCCACGGTGATCAAAGATGTAATGGGGAAGTGTCGGGCTAGCATACACGTGAGCATTAGCTCGGGCACACACACAGACACAGACACACACACACACAGACACAGACACACACTCTCTCTCTCTCTCTCTCTCTCTCTCTCACTGTCTGTCTGCCTGTCTGTCTCTCTTTCTCTCTCTACAGAAGACTGACAACAATGACGACACGCACGCACGCGTACACACACACACACACACACTCTCTCTCTCTCTCTCTCTCTCTCTCTCTCTCTCACTCTCCAGAATAGTGACAACACTAACAACAATGACGCCGCACGCACGCATGCACGCACGCATGCACACATGCATGCACACATACACAGACACACGCGCGCGCGCGCACTCAGAGAGAGAGTGAGAGAGAGAGAGTGTGTGTGTGTGTGTGTGTGTGTGTGTTGATCCGACCCTGGAATGGCCAGGTAGTCAGTTAAAAACGATTAAACGAAAAAAAAGAAGAAAAAACCCATGACTGTTCAGATGATAGACACACACCCACATAAGACACGCACAGTAAGCATATTCCGTGTTGTATTGAATGAAGGTTATTTAATCAATAAGTTATGTTTCTTACGCGCGCGCGCCCGATTATTCCACACACACACGTACATTGAGAACCCGTAGAAGGAATGAACGAATGATGGATATGGACGTCCGTCCGTCAGGAAGTCCACAGTGCAGACCTGGAGGACTGTGGTGGATGACCTGCAGTCCCTGTCTGTGGAACACCCGCCATGTCGCGCCCTCATCCGCGTGCGGTGTGCAGGGCACGTGCCGAGCTCGTGCACTGTTTCCCCAACGAAACACACCGCTCTGGTGGACAACGTGGTTACTGTCTGTTTGCAACTTCGCCACTGTTGTTCACATATTGTTGTCTCTGTTTCAGTCTCACTCTCTATGTCTGTCTGTCTGTCTCTGGCCAATCTTACTGTTGTGAAGACATCTCTCTCTCTCTGTGTCTCTGTGTGTGTGTGTCTCTCTCTCTCTCCGTTTGTCTGTCTGTCTCTGGCAAATTTCACTGTTGTGAAGACCCACCCCACCCGTCTCTCTCTCTCTCTCTCTCTCTCTCTCTCTCTCTCTCTCTCTCATATATATATATTCATTCACTCAATCACAAATATTGTAAAGTTGTTTTTTTTCCCCTCCGTTGATATACTATGCGCCATAAACGATCACTTTAATGAGGGGAAACATTGTCATTCAGAAAAAAAAAGTTGCAAAAAGAAGGAATCCAGTATGATTTCTGTCACTGGTGTCATTCTGCACGAAGAACCAACCGTGGAGTGACAAATTGTCAGTAAATGTCCGTACACATACATACATCCTGCAAGGAGAGTGTCAGTACATGTCAGCACACAGACCTCCTTAGAATGACATCGTCAGCACACGGTCCCATTGCAATGACATCGTCAGCACACGGTCCCATTGTAGTGACAGCGGCAGCACACGGTCCTGTTGCAATGACATCGTCAGCACACGGTCCCTTTACAATGACATCGTCAGCACACGGACCCATTGCAATGACATCGTCAGCACACGGTCCCATTGCAGTGACATCGTCAGCACACGGTCCTATTGCAATGACATCGTCAGCACACGGTCCCATTGCAATGACATCGTCAGCACACGGTCCCATTGCAGTGACATCGTCAGCACACGGTCCTATTGCAATGACATCGTCAGCACACGGACCCATTGCGACGGGCGTAAAGCCAAGTGGTTAAAGCGTTGGACTTCAAATCTGAGGGTCCCGGGTTCAAATCTCGGTAACGGCGCCTGATGGGTGAAAGGTGGATATACGCAAGCAGATACAAATACGCACGTTAAAGATCCTGTCATCCATGTCAGCGTTCGGTGGGTTATGGAAACAAGAACATACCCAGCATGCACGCCTCCTAAAACGGAGTATGGCTGCCTACATGGCAGGGTACCCCCCCCCCCCCCCTCCTCTTTTCCCTCTGGGGGTTGCAGCCCACGAACGAAGAAGAAGGACCCCTTGCAATGACAGCGTCACCACACACACACACACACACACACACACACACACACACACACACACACACATGCCCCTTCCCTTCCTTGCAGGGACAATGTCAATAGTAGTAGTATCAGCCATCATCCAAGTCAGCACATGGACCCCTTGCAATGACAGCGTCAACACACACACACACACCCCTCCAGGGTGCAGGGACAATGTCAACAGTTGTAGTGGTGCCACCCATCATCGGAGTCAGCACATGTACCCCTTGCAATGACAGCGTCAACACACACACACACACACACACACACACACACACACACACACACACACACACACCTTGCAGGGACAGTGTCAGCAGTAGTGACGCCGGCCATCATCACAGTCAGCACATGGACTCCTCCACGTTAGTGCTGCTGACGTCCAGGCGACAGTGGGGGTTGCAGATGACCAGCCCACCCCGGTGGGAGGAGGGGGCGGGGGAGCGGGCGTGTCCGTTGCGGGCTACCAGGCCCATGGGGGCGGAGTGCCGGCTGTGGCGCTGGTGGCCCCGGCGCCAGCCCCGCTGCAGGTGGGAGTAGCGGCAGCAGAGCAGCTTGAGGAAGGTGAGCTTGAAGATCTTGTTGAAGACGGTGTAGATGATGGGGTTGAGCGTGCTGGACACGTAGCCCAGCCAGACGAAGACGGTGAAGAGGGTGGGCGGGAAGTAGCAGCTCGCGCACAGCACGGTGAGGATGTTGACCAGGAAGAATGGCGCCCAGCACACCACGAAGATCATGAACACCACGCCCAGCACTTTGGAGGCGCGCTGCTCCGTCTGCACGGAGCTACTGCTGGTGTTGTTGTCTTTCCGCGTCAGGTCTTTCCGCATCAGCAGGATGTTGGCCGCCTTGACCGCCATGTGCTGCTTCTGAACCATCTCCTTCAGCTGGGTCGCCTCCCCTCCCCCCACCACAGCCTCCTCGTCCTGCGCCTTGAGCTGGGCGGCTCGGCCTTTGCGCGCCAGGCGGCGCCACTTGCTGGCCGGAGTGGTGGTGGCCGATCCGTTGCCCAGCACCTCGTCACTGCCCTTGGAGTCCCCCCCGTCCCCGTTGCAGTACTCGAACTCGTCGGCCGGGCGGCTGGAGGACTGCGGCGACGACGACGGCTGGGCGTGGGGCAGGGACCGCTCGTGGTGGTAGCGAGGTAGTGTGTTGCGCTTGGTCAAGGGCTGGAAGCGGGGCATGAACTGGGGACTGGGGCCTTGGGAGGAACTGGCGGCGGTCAGCGCGTCCTTGTTGCCCTTGCTGCCCGCGTGGCGGTATGAGGTCCCCGGGGCACCCACCACCGTGTGTCGGGTCTGGCGCTGCCACTGCTTGCGGGACGTGGAGCGGCGGATGGTCATCTGGCTGTCGTGCTGGCCGTGGCCAGGTCCCGCGCCACTAACTCCTCCCCCTCCCCCTCCCCCGCCCCCGCTGCACAGCTTGGCCTGCTTGTTGAGCATGCGCACGGTGAGGGCGTACATGACGACCATGATGGTCAGCGGGATGAAGAAGGCGAAGATGGAGCCGTAGATGATGAAGTGCTGGTTGGCCAGCAGGCATTGCCCGCCCTGCAGGATGTTGGCGTCGTCCAGCATGCCCAGCACGGTGATGGGCGAGGTGATGGCCAGGGCCAGGGTCCACACCAGCACGATCTTGAAGAGCACGGCGCCCTTGGACTTGTTCTTGTTCTGGGCCCACAGCGGGTAGCGGATGCCGATGTAGCGCTCCAGTGAGATGGTGCACAGGTGCAGGATGGAGGAGGTGCACATCAGCACGTCGGCCGTCACGAACAGGTTGCACAGGATCAGGCCGAACAGCCAGCGACCTGGGGACAGGGACAGTCAGGGTCAGACAGGGTCAGTCAGGGTCAGACAGGCACACAAGGACGTCCGCATGCACACACGTCGCACGCACGCGGGCACACACACAAATGTTTATGTTTTATTGTGTATTATAAACCTCAAGTTTTATGACAATATTCTTAGTCTATCCTGTTTTGTTCTGTGCTTGCTCTCTCTCTCTCTCTCTCTCTCTCTCTCTCTCTCTCTCTCAAACACACTCACACTCAAACAAACACACACACACACACACATATATACGCGCGCGCGCGCGCGTTTATGTTTACATTGTTTCTTATAAACCTTAAGGCTTCATGACAATGATCTATTCTGTTCGGTTCTATTCATACACACACACACACACACACACACACACACGATGAACGAGACTTGACTTTCACACTGTGCAAACAAGATGGCGCGGTACAAGCACACCCATGTTGGATGGAATAGTAGCTGCAACATCAAAATGATTTCAACCCCAACAGACCTTGAGTTGACAACTTCAGAGCGCTAAAACAGTTGATGAGGCACCAACCAGTGGCCTCTTTCTGAATACCACTCACGACTTCCATTCCACCCCACAGCTGTGCGAACATGGCAAGAATCTAGTCCAGGAAAAGAAAGAAATCTCAAGGAAAAAATTGCAAAAGGAATAAATTGTATTGTAGTCTATGGAACTGTTTATCACATTTAACATAATAAAAATGGGTCAGAATGCAGTATTGTACGAAGCACGAGATACATATTTATCAAGTTGAAATGCGGACTCTATTTCCTCTCGCAGCCGCTTGTGTACTCCGGTCTGCGTAGATGTGGGGAAAACGGCAACGATGCTATTTACGCGAGGGCATCTAGGCCAAAGGTGATGGCCAGGGCTGGTAATACAGTAATAGTTCAGCCGACCACAAAGGTCCATGTCAGGACTGATGCCAAAGGCAAGGGGGGAGCTGCCCAGTGTTGGTTCAGTGTAACGACCTGTTGGCTAAGTTCTGTAAGCCAAGTTAGCGCTGTTTGATCTTCAGGGTTTTAGGGTTGTTGGTGTGGTGAAGGTTACGTTGTTCGATATGGGGGGTTGGGGGGTGGGGGGGAGTCTCGTGGCTGCTTCGCTCAAGGAGGGGGAAGGAAGCGTTAACACGGTGGATGGCACAGAAAGCCCAGCACTGGTGTGCATGTGCAGACAATCGTTTTGAGTGTGCTTTCCTTTTGCAGCATCCTGTACAATCACTCATACTGTCCACCAAAGCACTCTCGCTCTGTCTCTGCCTGTTTGTCTGTCTGTCTGCTCGCCCGCCCGCCTGTCTGTCTATCAGTCACTTTCTGTCTGTCTCTGTCTCTCTCTTCATTCAGTTTATTGTTTAATTGGTTGTTTTGTTGATATTTGAAAGATTATTTGTTCATGTTTTGTGAAAGCGCTGTAATGGTGAATAAACTGTTCACCTTAATGAAGCCCTTCACAGGGTTGGTGCATTCCTGAATGGACCTTTCGCATTGGCTTTCTCCTAAACCTTCCCGTTCCCCCTCCACTCCCCACCGTTTCCACTGTTTCCCCACCCTCCCCTTTCCTTGTCTTCCCCTCCTCTCTTTCCATCCACAACTGCATTCATTCCCCAGTCTTCCTCCGCGGCCCACGACCCCCACTACCCCCATCCAAACTCCCTCATCGTCCAACGTTGTCAGTTCGTATCCCTGTTCCTGTTTGTCCTGCACATCATTGAGCACAAGACTGCGGGTGTCTGCTGATGGTCTAGGATTGGAAAAGGGGTGGTGGGTAGGGGTGGGGCAGAGTGGGGTGGCGGCAGTGAGTGTGTGTGTGTGTGTGTGTGTGTGTGTGTACTCCTACCATGAGGGGTTGGGCTTTTTTTATTTTATTTTGACAAGGCTACATTGCCACAAGACATGTTTGAGACACTTGGTAAGCAAATGAAAGGAAAGTCCTCCGCTTTCCCACACATCAACCCGCACTGTACACCACACACACACACACACACACACACACACACACACACACCCTCTGTCGCCTCCTGTTGTTGGGAGTAGGGTGGGTAGGGGATGAGGGCAGGGAGGAGAGTGGGGGTGTGGGCGTACTTCCCGCAGGGGACACTTGGGAGGAGGACTAGAACCATTCCTGCATTGATTCCATCACGCACGGAAGACAGGGAAAGCAAATCAAAGACATCTCCTCCTCTCCCCTCTCCCTCACCACACCCCCTGTGTTCCCTTGCTCCTCCTCCTCCACCCCTCACCCCTTTCCTCTTCCCCATTTCTTGTCCCACACCCCACCCCCTGTGTCCCCCCCCAGCCCCCGACCCCCCAAGCTGCCCATGATACTGCTACACCTCCTTCCTTGCACGTCCCGTTCGGGTTTTTGCACACTCTTCCTCCACCATTCCTCCCCCCCCCCTTTCCTGCTCTCTCTCTCTCTCTCTCTCTCTCTCTCTCTCTCTCTCTCTCTCTGTCTCTGTGTGTGTGTGTGTGTGTGTGTGTGTGTGTGTGTGTGTACGCGCATCTTGCCTCCATTGTCTGTCTTCATCAATCTCCCTTCCCCCTCTGTCTGTCTGTCTGTCTCTGACTTTCTCTCTGACTCTGTCATTCTTCTCTTTCTCCTCTCTCTCCCTTTCTCTCTCCCCCTCCCTCCTCTCTCTGTCTGGCTCTCCTTCACTGTCTTTCTATGACTGTGTTGTGCCCACCCTCCCTTTCTATCGCTCTCTTTCCTCCAACGGACAAACCCCCACCCTCCATGCCACCCATTCCGCTGCTGCCCCCCGCCCCACCCCACCCTTGCTCTGTGTGTGTGTGTGTGTGTTTATTGTTCAATGATATCTGCCGTCTCCCAGGGGAGCGACAGGTTCTGGGTGTTCCCTCTGTCTTATCAGCACGACACATCCCTCCCAGAGCCTTCTTCTTTCTGCTTGCTTTTAGTGTTTTTATCTGTGTGTGTGTGTGTGTGTGTGTGTGTGTGTGTGTGTTTCATGTGGATTGTCTTTCTCTGCGTCTCTGTTCCGCTCTCTCTTTGTCTCTCTGTCTCTCTCCTTTCTCCCTCCCTCCCTCCCTCTCTCTCTCTCTCTCTCTCTCTCTCTCTCTCTCTCTCTCTCTCTCCCTCTCTGTCTCCCCACTTTCTCACCCCTCACCTCCCACCCCACCCCCATCTCTTTCTCGAGAAACCGACACTGGAGTTTGTATATTTGAAAGAAGATTTGTTGAAAAGACATGCATATATATTTGTGTTTTGTGGGTAGTGTGGGAGATAAGGACGATTATAATGCGTTCACCGTGTGAGTGTGAGGCATACGATACAGGGACGTTGTTTTGACAAAGGATTGCAGTTGTATCGTGTTTTCTGTCTCAGGTGTAATGGGCTGCACGTGTCGTTGTTTGTTTTGTTGTTGTTTTTTGTTTGCCTGTTAAAGATATATCTAGGTTCCGTGTTGTAGCAACATGACACAGCTTTTCTATTTTTCGGACCATTTTCCCCCACTGATTGAGATTTTCTTCTCTGCCTCTGTCGCTCGCTCTCTCTCAGGCGCACAAATACTTGCACACACATACACACGCGCGCGCACAATCACACACACACACACACACACACACACACACACACACACACACACACACACATGCATCTATTCTGTGTCTCTCTCTGTGTCTCTGTCTCTCTCTGTCTCTGTCTCTCTCTCTCTCTCTCTCTCTCTCTCTCTCTCTCTCTCTCTCTCTCTCTCTCTCTCTTTCAGCCTTCTTATTTTTCTGTGTTACACTATGACTGACAAATGCAATATGACAATACTTATATATACATTTTTTCTTCTTTTTCCAGGTAAGGAAGCTTTCCTGCTGCCTTTACTAAGTCACCGTGCGGTAATGTACTGTCTTGTGAAATCGTGTTGTCGTAGTAGTTGTTTTTGTTGTTGCTGTTGTTTTGTTGTTTTTGTTGTTTTGTTGTTGCTGTTGTTTTGTTGTTTTTGCAGTACGGTATTGTTACTGCCTGGTGCAGTTGTGTTGTCATTGTTGTCGTTGTGCCGGTGGTGTGGTGGTGGTGAGGGTGGTGCAGTTGTGTTGTCATTGTTGTCGTTGTGCCGGTGGTGTGGTGGTGGTGAGGGTGGTGAAGTTGTGTTGTCATTGTTGTCGTTGTGCCGGTGGTGTGGTGGTGGTGAGGGTGGTGCAGTTGTGTTGTCATTGTTGTCGTTGTGCCGGTGGTGTGGTGGTGGTGAGGGTGGTGCAGTTGTGTTGTCATTGTTGTCGTTGTGCCGGTGGGTGTGGTGGGTGGTGCAGTTGTGTTGTCATTGTTGTCGTTGTGCCGGTGGTGTGGTGGTGGTGAGGGTGGTGCAGTTGTGTTGTCATTGTTGTCGTTGTGCCGGTGGTGTGGTGGTGGTGAGGGTGGTGCAGTTGTGTTGTCATTGTTGTCGTTGTGCCGGTGGTGTGGTGGTGGTGAGGGTGGTGAAGTTGCTAGCGTTGTTGTTGTTGTTTTCGTGGCGTCGTTGAAATATGTAAACGACCGTTGCTGGCACAGACTGCTTCACTGTCCTCATTGTCAAGGTGCGTGCTGTTGTCTTTCTTGTTGTTATGTTTGTGCGTGTATTTATGCGTGCATGCGTGTGTGTTCGTGCGCGCGCTCGTGTGTGTGTGTGTGCATGTATGTGTTTCTCTCTGTTTGTTCTTTGTCTGTCTCTCCATCTCTCTTTCTGCTTGTATTATCCCCATCGCTCTTTAGTTAAATAGGTTTTTCACTTCCTGTCTTCTTTTAGATTCTGCCTCTTTCTCTCTCTTTCTTTCTCTCTCCCCCCCCCCCCCCCCCCCCCCCCCCCCGCCCCCTTCACCATCTACACAATCCAGTCCTATCTCCTCCCACTCCCTCTTCCCCCCCACCCCCCTCGCCTCTCTGCCTCTGTTCCCCCCCCCTCGCCCCCCTTTATTTTTGTTTGTTTGTTTGTTTTGTTTTGCGCGCGAGTGCATTGACTGCACGAACAAATGTGTCTCACAATTTCTTTGTTTACAGTGCCATTTCCTTGTTTCCACCACACTCACCACCACCACCACCACCACACACACAGCAGCAGCACCACCACCACCACACACACAGCACCACCACCACCACTACCACCACCACACACACAGCACCACCACCACCACCACCACCACCACCACCACACACACAGCAGCAGCAGCACCACCACCACCACCACCACCCTCGGAGCCCCCACCCCTTTCCCCCCAGCCAAAGTTGGAAGAGGAAATTAACAGCGGGGCCTGCGATGTAGATAGGACTGCGGCATTAAGAGAAAACAAGAGAAAGCAGAGAACTGGCCTAACAGTGGGAGAGAGAAAAGAAGAAACAACAGCCCCCCCCCCTCCACCCCCCCCCCCCCTCCACACACACACACCCAGCCACCCCCACCTCCCCAACAAAAAACATGGAGCCATTTCATTGTGGATTGCCGTTTTGGTGGGAACGTAGGGGGTGGGAGATGGGAATGGGTTTTGGGGGGTGGAGGGAAGGCGGTGGACAACAAAGGAATTTCTAAGAGAACAGCAAGAAGGTTCTTTAACCATGTTGTTTTCCCTTTCGTGCCAGAATGCGTATCGGGAGAAGGGGGGAGGCGGAGGGGGCTGCAGTTTAGGGCAGCAGGTTCCCGTCCACCCCCACCCTCCTTCCCACCACTATCCCTTTCCATCTGCCAGTGTTCTCTTCACTCGGACCATAATCAGACTTCTGTTTGTGTCTTGCGCCTCTGTCGCCATCTCTGTGTGTCTCTGTCACTTTATCTCTGTTTCTCTGACTCCCTCTGTTACCCTCTGTCTGTCTGTCTGTCACTTTATCTCTGTTTCTCTGACTCCCTCTGTTACCCTCTGTCTGTCTGTCTGTCACTTTATCTCTGTTTCTCTGACTCCCTCTGTTACCCTCTGTCTGTCTGCCACTTTATCTCTGTTTCTCTGACTCCCTCTGTTACCCTCTGTCTGTCTGTCTGTCACTTTATCTCTGTTTCTCTGACTCCCTCTGTTACCCTCTGTCTGTCTCACTTTATCTCTGTTTCTCTGACTCCCTCTGTTACCCTCTGTCTGTCTCACTTTATCTCTGTTTCTCTGACTCCCTCTATTACCCTCTGTCTGTCTGTCACTTTATCTCTGTTTCTCTGACTCCCTCTGTTACCCTTTGTCTGTCTGTCAC
>NC_134905.1:26831059-26858559 GCF_041734735.1 Babylonia areolata
CTGTGGGAGTGGGCTGGGTGTGTTGGGAAGTTCCACTGTGGGAGTGGACCAGTAACTGTGGGAGAGGGCTGGGTGTGTTGGGAAGTTCCACTGTGGGAGTGGACCAGTAACTGTGGGAGTGGGCTGGGTGTGTTGGGAAGTTCCACTGTGGGAGTGGACCAGTAACTGTGGGAGTGGGCTGGGTGTGTTGGGAAGTTCCACTGTGGGAATGGACCAGTAACTGTGGGAGTGGGCTGGGTGTGTTGGGAAGTTCCACTGTGGGAATGGACCAGTAACTGTGGGAGTGGGCTGGGTGTGTTGGGAAGTTCCACTGTGGGAGTGGACCAGTAACTGTGGGAGTGGGCTGGGTGTGTTGGGAAGTTCCACTGTGGGAATGGACCAGTAACTGTGGGAGTGGGCTGGGTGTGTTGGGAAGTTCCACTGTGGGACTGGACCAGTAACTGTGGGACTGGACCAGTAACTGTGGGAGTGGGCTGGGTGTGTTGGGAAGTTCCACTGTGGGACTGGACCAGTAACTGTGGGACTGGACCAGTAACTGTGGGAGTGGGCTGGGTGTGTTGGGAAGTTCCACTGTGGGACTGGACCAGTAACTGTGGGAGTGGGCTGGGTGTGTTGGGAAGTTCCACTGTGGGAGTGGACCAGTAACTGTGGGAGTGGGCTGGGTGTGTTGGGAAGTTCCACTGTGGGAGTGGACCAGTAACTGTGGGAGTGGGCTGGGTGTGTTGGGAAGTTCCACTGTGGGAGTGGACCAGTAACTGTGGGAGTGGGCTGGGTGTGTTGGGAAGTTCCACTGTGGGACTGGACCAGTATCTGTGGGAGTGGGCTGGGTGTGTTGGCGTTTGAGGAGGGTGAACGGGTAGGAAGCAGGGTGGTGGTGGTGGAATGGGGGTCATTGGGTGTGGGAGTGTGTGTGTGTGTGGGGGGGGGGGGGGGGGTGTACAGAATCAAGAGAGAGTTTTGTTGTGGGCGTTCTGAACGTCCCATCTTCAGAGTCGGGTCACGTCCAGGCGGGGGGCTGCCCCCACTAGGCAGGCTAGAAGGCTCCCTGCAATTACTTCCCCCTCCTCTGCTCCCCCCCCCCCTCCCATCCCCTAGAAAGAAAGGAAGAAGAAAATGAACAGGTCAACCTGACTTTCTTTCTCTCTTTCTCTCTGTCTTTTTCGCCCTTTTCTTTTTCATGAGATGGCCTCCCCAAACCTCCAGTGCCTGTTTGATGCTATCTGTTTCGCTGTCTCTCTCTGTCTGTCTCTCGTTTCTATACCCGTAGAGTCGGGATGTCTGCTTAGCTTCCTGGCGCAAAAGAAAGCACACAGAGAGGGGTGAGCAAAAGGCCGCCCCCCTCTCCCCCCACCCCCCATCCCCCTCCACCCCCACTTCTGTCCCTGTCCATCAGGCGTGCTGCACTTTTCCCTGTACTCGCCTCCTTTAATCAATCGGAATATTTTATTCACATTCAGGCCTCAGTCCCAACCCAAGCGAAGGAGTGTATACGTATACATTATACAATTAACAAAACAACGTCAGCAAATAAACATATATATATATATATGTAGACAAACAAAACACATGCATCATATTCGTTTTTACGAAGTAGCGACGCAAACACACTCACACACACACACACACACACACACGCGCGGAGGGAGTGGTGTCCCATTTTCTGACAGCTGTGTACAGCAGCACGGCAGATGGGTGAAGTCTAGCCATGTCACTGGGGACAGTAGTGTGTGCAGTTGACTGTCGTCTTGTGTTGTCCACGCTGCTGGCATTGGCGGATAAAAGCCATGACGTGTGTATATATCCTCCTGCCCCTGTCTCCCCCACAACACCCCTCCTCCCTTCAATCCCCGAGTCTCTGTCTGTCTGTCTCTCTGTTACGTGTATGCGCGTGCGTGTGTATGGTGTGTGTATTTGGTGAGAGAGAGAGGGGGGGGGGGAGGAGAGCGAGACTCTGTGTGTGTGTGCGTGCATACTTGTGCATGCCTTCGTGTGTGTGTGTGTGCGTGCCCCCCCCCCCCCTCCCACCCCACTCCTCCAAGCAGTGGTCACAACTGGACAGCCAGCAAAACAAACGGTGGGGTGGGTCTGGTCTGTCCCCTTCAACCCCGAGTAGAAAGGTCACTTTTAGGTGCTGTGCTGTGCTGTGCTGGGGTGCAGTGCGGTGTGGTGTGGTGTTGCGTGTGGCCGTTGTGTGAAGGTGTGAGCACGCCTGACGGCCTAATGAAGGGCCCTGAGTCGTGTCGGTGGTCACTGGTGTGATTGATCGGTCCGTGCTCACTCGTCCTGTCTGTCACCTCGCGTCGCTTGTCTTCCACCTCTGGGAGTCGGTGCAGCGTGAATCAAAAGCGTCAACGACGATGACCACGACCGTGACGACGATAGCCGCTTTTGGTCAGAAAACAACAAAACATTGGTCAGTGTTCAGTCAGTGCCTAACCTGTCGTGTTTCGGATATTGTGGAACTTGGGAGGGGTGGGTTCGGGCTGGGGGTGATGGTGGGAAGGGGAGGAGGGGGGGGGGGGGGGGGGGGGGGGGGGGGGGGGGGCAGGCGAATGTGATTATGATCATTGTTCGATAAGGATTTGCAGCAGGCTATCGAAATCTCGAAATAAGATAAAGGAAGGGGGAAGAGGGGAGGGGAGGGGTTGAGTTGAGTTGCGACTGCAGTTGAGTTATTGCGAAACCGAGAAACACGCAGTCTCTTTCTCATTTCTAGAAGGAGCGAGCACTGTATAGCGCTGTGTGGTTGTGAAAGATTGATATCTCCACTTTTATCGCTGGTTGCAGTGGAGCGTTACGACTGGGACTGTAGTCGGTAAAGGTGTCCATGGCGTGTCTGAGGCACGTGAGGGCTGGAGGGATCGACTGACATTTAATGGGCTATCCATTAGAGACTCTCTCTCTCGCTCTGTGTGTGTGTGTGTGTGTGTGTGTGTGTGTGTGACAGGGAGAAACAGAGACAGAGAAGGACATTGACATTATTAATTTTATTGCCAATTGCCCATTTGGCTTTTATGCCAAACGGAAGGGATTTTCACGAGAGAGAGAGAGAGAGAAGGAACTGCGATCACTTTAACGAAACAAGAGTTGGAGCAGCATAATCTCTCAGCGCTTACTGAATGCTGACAAGCCGACCCACAGCGAAATGGACTGCTGACATCGGTCCTGCGGTAGGTAGGGATGGTGGGGTGGGGGAACAACGGGGGTAGGGGTTGGGGGGCGTTCTCGGAAAACCCGGAAGTTTATGTTTGCAGCTGTAGTAGTCATGGGGGGGCTTGGGGGGGGGGGGGGGGGTCGAGTGGAGACAGAGGAAGTAGGCAGGAAGAATTCCAATTCCAAAACAGTTCCTATCGTGCCCCCTCCCCGCCACCTGTCCTACCGTGTTACTTCTTCTTGTAGACTGGAAGATGGACTGTCAAAGAGAGACTGAGACAGACAATTACAGAGAGAAAGAGAGAGAGGGGGTGGGGAGTGTGTGTGTGTGTGTGGGGGGGGGGGGGGGCGTGTTGGAAGGGGGGGGGGTGGGGGGCAAAGAAAACAGCAGCACTTATCCGACCTGCTTGCTGGCTAGCTTTCTGGCGAAACAAGGGAAAATACTACAGGGAGTACTTGACGACCGGTTCGGGAGAAACAGGAGGGCAGGCACATCGAGAGTGCCGCTGTCTGGTGTCTGGTATAGACGACCCTCTGTTCATTCTCTCGGGAATCATACCCGCCAGATGCACCTCCCCCCCTCCACCTCCCCTCTCCGCTCCGCATTCCCCGCTGTGACTTGTTGTTCAGCCATACACCCGAGAGATGGCGAGTTGTCCCACTGTGCCAGGGTAGACAAAGACACGAGAGTGTGAAGAAAAGCATCGTCATATGATGTGTGGTAGAGTTGTACAGGGTTCTGGAAGGCTGGGGTTTGGGAGGGTGGAGAGAGAGAGAGGAAGAGGCCAGCCAGTACAGGGCAAACACGGGCGGTAGTAATTCCTTCTGTCATTCTCTGAGAATCGGGACATCACTGGTCCATGTTGAAATGCCAATGTAAGTACAGGCTTGCGGGGAGAAAACACAAACAAACTGACAAAGGAAAATGGGATTGCTAATCGCTGGTGACGTGTTGGGCCTGAACCACCCATTGAGGTCAGTGATTGATGTGGAGGAGGGGGCGGGGGACGGGGGGGGAGGGGGGTGGGTAGGGGCAGGAACGGTTGACGACCTGGAAAGCACTGGCAGGCAACTCTTTATTAAGTTGTTTGAGACTGAGGGAAGAAAAACTGGCTGCTTTCCCCACGTGCACTTCTTTGTCACTTGTGACCATAACTCTTTCCTTCTCTTTCATGGATTCTCTCTCTCTCTCTCTCTCTCTCTCTCTCTCTCTCTGTGTGTGTGTGTGTGTGTGTGTGTGTGTTTGGTTTTATTTTCTTTGTTCGGTTGAATCTTTGTGTTTCCTCATCTTGTGATTCACGGGCAGCGTGGTAACCCCCTGAGTCATGGTGTAAACTTTATATTTTTCTATTTCCTTTCTTTATCACAACAGATTTCTCTGTGTGAAATTCGGGCTGCTCTCCCAAGGGAGAGCGCGTCGCTACACTAGAGCGCCACCTTTTTTTTTCTTTTTTGTCCTTGCGTGCAGTTTTCTTTTTAATTTGTTTTTCGTATCGAAGTGGATTTTTCTACAGAATTTTGCCAAGAACAACCATTTTGTTGCCGTGGGTTCTTTTACGTGCGCTAAGTGCATACTGCACACGGGACCTCGGTTTATCGCCTCATCCGAATGACTAGCGTCCAGACCACCTCTCAAGATCTAGTGGAGGGGGAGAAAATATCGGCGGCTGAGCTGTGATTCGAACCAGCGCGCTCAGATTCTCTCGCTTCCTGGGCGATCGCGTTACCTCTAGGCCATCACTCCATATATGTGCTAACATGAGTATTAAATGAAAGATTTGGAAACTGGCATCCCCCACTCTTAGCAGGGCCCCCACCCCAAGATGACATTTATTGGAAACGAAGACATCTGGCCTTGGACTTTAGTGTGTGTGTGCGTGTGTTTTGTTTTGTTTTGTTTCGATTTTGTTATTACCCACCGCCACCCACTCACACCCTTACCCCCCCAAAAAAAGAACAACACAGCCCCCCCACCCACCCCCAAGCCCCCCCCTCACCCCATAAAAAAAAGCCCCGCCACCCCCACCCCCCACCACAAAAGCAAACCAAGCATGAAGCCCTGACCTGTGAACTCGTTGATGATGGAGAAGGGCATGACGATGAGGGAGACGAGCAGGTCGGTGACGGCCAGCGACAGCAGGAAGTAGTTGGTGACGTTCTGCAGGCGCCGCTCCAGCGAGATGGCCAGGATCACCAGCGTGTTGCCCCCGATGCCGAACACCACCAGGGGCGCCAACAGCAGGATGCCCCAGTTGAAGCGGTCCTCCTCGCCCCCGGGCCCCTCTCCCCCCGCCTCCCCGGCCCCCCACACCGTCATGTTGAGCTGCAGGGAGCCGTTGCCCCAGCTGCCCCACAAGTCTCCCCCTCCCACACCTCCAGGGAGGTAAGGGTTAGCGTTCACCACCCCTCCTAACCCTGGGTAGTGGGGCTGGTAAGGGTTGGCCTCTACCACCACCGCCGGGTAACTGTTCGGGTACGGGTGGGCGACGACGTCGTCCAAGACCGTGGGGTAGGTGGGGAAGGGTGGGTGGTGGGGGTGTTGATTGTGGTGGGGGTGGGGGTCCGCAGCGGGGTAGTAGGGGTGGGGGTGGCGGGGGCGGTCGGTGGGCAGCACCACCACCTGCCTGACGTGCTCCTCCTCCTCTGCCCCCTTCCCCCTCCCGCCTCCCTGCAGGAGGTACTGGTCTGGCGAGGGGAAGGGAACGTCGGGCTGAAAGACAACGGCCTGGCCCCCAAGCGGTACCCCACCTCCTCCCCCTGCTTCAGCCCTGTGGGCACCCATGTTCCCGCTGTCACGGCCACTGCCGGGGATGGGGCTGAAGGCGCTGGTCTGAGGTGTGGCTGTCACAGGGTGGTGGCGTGGGTGGTGGTGGTGGTGGTGGCGGTGGTGGTGAGGGAGGTGGGAGGAACGGGAGGTGGTTGGGTGGAGGTGGAGAGGGAGGGAATCGTTGACGGTCATGCTGGATCTGGGCCAGTGCCGATCCGGGGCTGTTAGGAAGAGGAGCGAGGCCCGGTGGTCATGGTGTTCTTCTCCTCCTGCTTTCCTCAACAGGCGTCTGGTGTCACGAGCTCCTCCCGGCGTTGGGGTTGAAAGGGGTTGTTAGGGGCGTGGGGGTAGGGGGTGGATGGGTGTGAAGGTTTTGTAGTTGTCACCGACCAGCTGTATGTAGCGTGTCTGCCACAGGAAATCGCAGCAGAGGTGCTGTGTGATGTGTAGATAGTGCTGTGTGATGTGTAGATAGTGCTGTGTGATGCGTGTGCTGTGTAGATAGTGCTGTGAGTGACGGCACCTCCTATGGGGCACGTTGAAACAGTGAACCCCGACAGAAAACTGCCGTGCTGAAGAAAGCCAAATGTCGCCTCTGTGTGGACTACTGCTTTCACTTTTAGCACTGCTTGTCCACACTTTTTCCTTCACGTTTCACATTTCTGAAGACCGGAAACGTTGACTTACTCCACCGTGTGTGTGGTGTGTGTGTGTGTGTGTGTGTGTGTGTGTGTGTGTTTGTGTGTGGTGTGTGTGTTTGTGTGTGGTGTGTGTGTGGCCACCACAGCAGTTACTGCATGTATCCCATGATGAACATCCCTGAACGAATCAGTCGGGAGGAAACTGAATCAGAAGAACAAAGAAAATAAAGAAATAAAACTACACACGAGATGGGACAATCCAGATATCGAACGAACTATTGATATGTCCAGCAGATTATGCAGGCACCAACGTCATCCGACGGTGGAACAGGTTAAGTCGAGAGGCAACTTACTACATACATACCCAGAGCACCCGAAGCTCACAGACACTGGAAGTCTCACAACAAACACGTTTCGTGGACCTGCCGGCAGCACCATCACTTGTTGCAAAGAGCAGACCCTGCCGACGAAACGGCGACGGGGTGAAGGATTGTCGGTGAACGGGCGCTGGAAAAAGAGCAGGGGCCTTAGGTCCGCTGAGAGAAGCAGCGTTGTGGCGGCATCACATCACCAGCGTTTCCAACATGATGGAGCTACCACCACCAGACAGCCGGCAGGAGAGAGTGCGTCCCTCGCTCTGTCGACATCACTGTCCTTGTGTCCGGCTGGGGCGCGGGGTGTGGAGGGTGGGGCTGGGGGTGGGATGGTGGTGGATTATGAGAGGAATGGACCGACTCTCCGCCAACAGTCAGCGTGGTGTGATGCGAGGCCTGCGTTCAGGCGCAGTGTTTGTGGCGGTGGCTGGTGGGGTACCCCCAAGACGGCACCCGAGGACTGTCGGCGAGAGATGCCACCCCGTGTTTTAAATGGAAAGGTCAGGGTGCTGCTTACTGCTACGACTTAGTGGTGGTTATGGGTCTGGTGGGGCTGCTACTGTTGTTGTCATAGCTGAGCTGCGGGGGTGGGGGGGGGGGAGAGCTGGGGAGGCGGGGGGCGGATGGCTGGGTCCTTTGCTCCACGCGGACTGCAGTCTTGCTGCTTGGAGAAGGGGATGGGGGGAAGCAGAATGAAGCGTTGTTTTGAACTGTTTTACCCCCTGGCTGTTCTCTCTCCTCTCCTGGCAATGGCAGCAGAGTTCTCTCTCTCCTCTCCTGGCAATGGCAGCAGAGTTCTCTCTCTCCCCTCCTGGCAATGGCAGCAGAGTTCCAGAAGTGTATGACGGTGTCCTGTCCGGTCAGAAGGGACGCGGGGGTTGGAGGGAAGGCGGGGAGCTGTTGGCTAGACCTGCGGGCTGTTGGTAGTGGTCAAGACGTGTGGTCAGTCAGTTGTATGGCTGTGGCGGCTGCGTGGCCGTCGGTGTGTGTGGCCGCCGTGTGGTCTGCTGCTGGCTGTGGGAATTGACACAACATGGTCACAACTCGTGTTCACTGTATTGCTGCGCAGTGTACAGACTTATTGCGTGCTCGCGCTCACACACACACACACACACACTCTCTCTCTCTCTCTCTCTCCCTCCCTCCCTCTCTCTCCCCCCCCTCTCTCTCTCTCTCCCTCCCTCTCCCTCTCTCTCTCTTTCTCTGTCACCTGAGGAGGGAGGGAGAGAAACGAAAGGAAAGAAAACCAAAAGCTTGAAATCCAAAGACCATCGGCCCATTTCGAGGGGACCTGAACAAGAACATTACAATAGTAATCATGTACAAAGAAAAAAACCTCACCAAACGGTATATCACTAACAGCAAGTGCAGTTTATTTTAAGGCTTGAGAGAGAGAGAGAGAGAGAGAAGCCGTTCATTCCCATTGATCTTTCAGTAACTTGCACAAGTAGCTTCTTCTCTGTCTTTTTTCTTCAGTCGCTTTACAAGTGAGCAGAGATGCTGCAGTTTGAAAAAGACCGAGGTAATTGAGTATCACTTTACAGCTTCCTGTATGGTTGACATTTTACCTTCTTTCTTACTTCGCCTCCTGTTTTTCCTTTCTTTCTCTCTCGCCTTTCTTCTTCTTCTGCTTTATCGTTTCTGCTGACTTAAAGTTTTGAGCGGAACTCGAGCCAGTTATTCGATTTTTCTCACTGGCCGTCTTAGTGTTTTCTCTGTCGGTCTGTCTGTTTGCCTCTGTCTCTCTGGTTTTTCTGCCTGCCTCCCCCTCTCCCTGTCTCTCTCCTCCCCCTCCTCCCACTCTCTCTCTCTTTCCCTTGCCCATTCCTAACAAGTCTTTCCGATTCATTGCCGTTGCAATCGAATCATCAGTCTGCCTGTCTCCCGCCTCCTGCCCCCCACCCTCCTGCTTCTCTTCCCCCCCCCCCCCCCATCCCTCCCTCCTTCTCTCTTCGTTTCGCTATCTTCCCTCGCCATCCTGTCTGTCCACCTCCCTCCCCCCGCTCTGTGTGTGTGTGTGTGTGTGTGTGTGTGTGCTGTTTTTGTAAGCATTACATTTGAGTAAGTGCTTGCTCTCTTTATGCAGTTCAAAGCCTGTTCTACTGGAAAATGAAGATGTTATGGGGACATTACTTAATGCGGAACATACCATGTTCTACTGGAAAATGAAGATGTTATGGGGACATTACTTAATGCGGAACATACCATGTTCTACTGGAAAATGAAGATGTTATGGGGACATTACTTAATGCGGAACATACCATGTTCTACTGGAAAATGAAGATGTTATGGGGACATTACTTAATGCGGAACATACCATGTTCTACTGGAAAATGAAGATGTTATGGGGGATATTACTTAATGCGGAACATACCTGTCGTCTGTTGGGGAGGGGCCAGTTGGGGGGGGGGGGGGGGCGGATGTGGGAACGTTTTGCTATTGATTTGGACCGGTTGACTTTTAGCGTCCAATGAATCAGTGACTTATGCGTGCATAGTTACTACTGTCAATGACTTGAATGATTGATTCAGTCTCTTGGATTGATGGATTGAAACTGTTCAACAAAGGGACTGAGTGGTCTTCGCTCTGAACCATCCCAAATCCGCCTCCACCCTTCCCAACATCCCCACGTTTCACCCCCACCCCTCCCCGTTCATTCCCTTCGGCCCGCCTTTGTCAGTTTCTTTCTGACAGTGCCTGGCGTCATAACTGGTTACAGGTCTGTATTTTTCGGCGTTATTGATTGGCTGAAACTCTTGAATAAACAATCATGACGTGGTTGAAAGCCTTGATCAAACCGTCATTGATTGGTTGATGCACTTGAATAAACTCTTATCGATC
Organism: Babylonia areolata; assembly: GCF_041734735.1. NCBI lineage: Eukaryota > Metazoa > Mollusca > Gastropoda > Neogastropoda > Buccinidae > Babylonia > Babylonia areolata. The sequence continues at coordinate 26,840,836 of NC_134905.1, forward strand.
GGTTGAGGCGCTTGAATTCGCCTGCATCGATTGGTTGAAGCTTTGAAAATAGCTGCCTTAGATTGGTCGAAACCTCGGAATTAACGGCCATTATTTGATGGAAATGTCTGAATCGGCAAGTATTGATTTGGTGCACATTTGTGTCCAACATACAGAGGCGACCCCCCCCCCCCCCCCCCCCCCCCCCCCCCCCCCCCCCCCCTCTGTGTGTGTAAACAATTTGTATTATCAATTCAAACGTCTCTTTCGAAAGGGGATGTTGGAGCCAAGTTTTATGGCGATAATAGGAGGCAGGTTTAATGCAGATGGGACAGAATACCTTAAAAAATCAAAATGTCTGGAAAAAAATAATTGTAAAGACTACTCAATCGCAGCGCTGAAATGTATTTGAGAACGCGCATCTGTTATTGTTATTATTTTGAAAAACAACTCATATTTGAATAGAAGGAGGTCGGGAGAAGTTAACAAACGTTTTTGCCCGATTTTTGGAAGCATTCCAGCAAGAAGAGGTGCTTTCTGGTTGGAAAAGGAACGCCAAAGAAGAAGGCATGTTAGTTACCCACTAGGGAAAACTGAAAGTGAAGGAGAAGGCAGGGGCAGTTAACTAAGCGAGCTTGTTCCCGTTGACGAGGTTACGTGCACGCCCCCTTTGCATGGTCTTCATCATCGACGAGGTTTGGCAGGTCGTCAGGGCTTGTGTGTCTTAGGTTTAAGTTCGAACCCCCCTCTCACTGGACTTGGTTACGTTTGTGTCAATGCAGTGTTAAGGGGTGAGGGTGTGTGTGTGGGGGGGTGGGAGGGGTGGGGGGGGGGGGTCACTCAGAAGTTATGCGTTCGTATCCACGGAATGAGGTTCTTTTTTGTTTGTTTGTTTTTGTGCGTGGTTACGCCTTTGTTATTGTGGCGTTTGGCACCAGACTGCCTCCCTCCCTTGACAAGTTGTGATCATGCGACAGGTTACACTTACAGGCTGTCAACTCTGGTTACTTGTAAACTTTGTGGAAGTCAGCGGTAGCGCCGTGTCGAAAGAAAGATCTTCTCTCTTGAGCCCACCCCCACCCCCCCACTCTTAGCCCTTGCCAAAGTCCCAACCTTCTCCCCCTCCCCTCCGTCCTGTCTCACCCCCCTTCTCTTTTCTCTCTTTCGCTCTGTCGGGTTGGGTAGAACTTCTGTGGATCATGCCGCTTCTGGCGGAGTGTGGACGGGAAACGGTAACTCAGTTAACTAGCCAGCCAGCAGTCGACAAGGCGTTGTTATATGAGGGAAAAAAGATGGTGTGTTGCATGCAGCCTAACAATCAGTTGCTAACAGGCTGACAGGGAGGGGGAGAGAGACAGGGGGAGGGGGGGGTAGGAGTTCTTGCAAAGTTTAGGTCTGAGTGGTGATGGTGAATGTATGAGTGACTTGGTCTGAGTGGTGATGGTGAATGTATGAGTGACTTGGTCTGAGTGGTGATGGTGAATGTATGAGTGACTTGGTCTGAGTGGTGATGGTGAATGTATGAGTGACTTGGTCTGAGTGAAGGTGAATGTATGAGTGACTTGGTCTGAGTGAAGGTGAATGTATGAGTGACTTGGTCTGAGTGAAGGTGAATGTATGAGTGACTTGGTCTGAGTGAAGGTGAATGTATGAGTGACTTGGTCTGAGTGGTGATGGTGAATGTATGAGTGACTTGGTACATGGTCTAAGTGGTGATGGTGAATGTATGAGTGACTTGGTCTGAGTGGTGATGGTGAATGTGTAAGTGACTAGGTCTAAGTGGTGATGGTGAATGTGTAAGTGACTAGGTCTAAGTGGTGATGGTGAATGTGTAAGTGACTTGGTCTGAGTGGTGATGGTGAATGTGTAAGTGACTAGGTCTAAGTGGTGATGGTGAATGTGTAAGTGACTAGGTCTAAGTGGTGATGGTGAATGTGTAAGTGACTTGGTCTAAGTGGTGATGGTGAATGTGTAAGTGACTAGGTCTAAGTGGTGATGGTGAATGTGTAAGTGACTTGACAGGGTTCGTCGTAACAGATTTGTTAGGCTCGGTTTTGTCCACTTGGGTAAAGCCCTGTGTTAGCATCCCAAATTCAGGCAGTTTGCCTTCTTGTTAGATTTCTCGCTTATTTTATGTGCGATTTTTGATTTTTGTATGCTTGTTAATCACTGTAAGTCATTTAACTCTTCCTTGATTCATCGATTAGTATGCCGTTTCATATGATCAGTTGGGTTTTTTGTTTTGTTTTTTTGGGGGTTTTTTGGCCGTGTTTTGTTTTTGTTGATGTTCAGCTGTTGTATTTTACGCCATCTGTGTTCTCTCTGTCTCTCTGTCTTTGTATGTCTGTGTCTCTCTCCCTCTCTCGTTTGCTGCCATTCTTTTTCTTCATCGGTAATGAGGTGAACACACACACACACACACACACACACACACACACACACACACATAACGTCAGGAGTATAAATATACATACATGAGGTTGAAAGGCTGCTGACATTTAGTTCTCCCAGCAATCTCCCGGAATACCAAGTATCGGGGAGAGAGAGAGAGAGAGAGAGAGAGAGAGAGAGAGAGAGGATGTGTGGGAAACGTGGAGTGGCACCATTTTCCATTGTTCCTGACTAGACAGGTTGGACCGGCAGTCATTGACTTGGAGGAGGAGGGCGGGAACAGCTCTCAGACGTAAAGCACGTCCACGCACGGAGAGGTTTGCGATGCTCGGAAGATTCAGGTCATTGGAGCTGAACGCTATTTATATACCTGTTTAGAGCCTTTTGATCGGATGTGGTTGATAATGCTGATTCGTTTTAAAAATTCACCACTAACATACGGAGAGATTTTAAGATTGTAGGATTCGGTTTGTCTGTCTGTCATCCTCTCTCTCTCTCTCTCTCCCCCTCTCTCTCTCTCTCTCTCCCTCTCTCTCTCTCTCTCAAGATCAGAACGAGATCAGACACAATATGAACAGAACTGTTTGATTGCGCAAATGATTCTGACCATTTGGAAACATGCCAGATACCTGGATCTGGACAAGGAAATTATTTTATTTCGTTCTCTCTTACACAGTTATACTTATAGATCATCATTATGAAGAAATTCAAACAAGGCGATGATAAATCAGTGTGTGTGTGTGTGTGTGTGTGTGTGTGTGTGTGTGTGTGTGTGTAATCGATTCCTATCACTGAAGTGGGAAGCTAACCTTTCAACCAATGTAGTCTCTTGTGAGTTAACCTTCCCTTATTGTCCACACCTGGACGTGTATGGTGTTGGCAGCATGTCTGTCAGTCAGTAACGGAAATGGATACCTCCTCTATGTCTGTCTGTCAGCAATGACCGTGGGTAACTTCCCCCTAGTGCTCTCTTGGTATCAGCGTGAAGAGAGAGAAAAATAGACACACACACACACACACACACACACGGACGGACGGACAGGTGGATGGATGGATGGAACAGAGGCAGGAGTGGAGAAGTTTTGTACCCAGTTTTCAACAACAACAATAATAGATCCTAAGAAGGTGACTTCAGTGTCCGAATAGCAGCAGTCTTTTTTTTCTTTTTCTTTTTTGTTTTGTTTTGTGGTGGGGATCCGTGATGCAATCTGTGCGGCCCATTTCCTTCAGTGCTCCTCATCTCCCCCGTCCCCCTCCACCCCTCCACCCTCTCTCTCCTCTCTCTCATTCTCTCCCTCCCCCTCTCTGTCGCTAAAAAGAAAAGAAAAAATGAATAAATAAAAGATGATGATATTAAAAGATAAAAAGTGCTGAATCAGTTTTCATTCCCCGTATCCATTTTATCCCATGGAGCCTTTTTTGTGTCTTGATGTTCTTCTCTCTCTCTCTCTCTCTCTCTATCTCTCTCTGTATATGTGCGCGCGCGTGTGATAAGGATTTACACACACACACACACACACACACACACACACACACACATTGTATATGAAAACTAAAGATTCAGCGAATTGTCTCCCTTTTAGTGCCCTTGTTTCGCTCCACTATTACAAGACATGTAGACTTGTCAATGACTATTGAATTCGCAGTGAATAGGCTTTGTTATAACCCCCTCCCCACTTCTTTTTATTTCTCAAGGAAAATACTGTAGCAAAAAACAACAACAACAACAACAACAACAACAAAAAACAACAACGAACAAATCAAAACAAAACAAAAAAAAACAAAAAAACAACAACAACAAAAAGCAAACAAACAAACAAAAAAACAACAACAACAAACAAACATAAAGATAATAATAATGAAACAAAAGATACAACAGTACAATAATAACAATACCAACCGCTTAAAAAAAAAAAATCGCGACTTTGAGCAAGTCACCACGTGCACAAATGAACCATTATTCTCCACCGTGATGCACACCGGTGTAGGACCATACACAGAAACCACCCACACAGTACTTCCAGCCAGTAAAATCCACTATGAAAATTCTTGAGGTGGGGAGAGGGGTTGGGGGGGAGGGGGGGGGGACTGAGTCACATCACAAAACAACACAACGACGAGGCAGGCGAAATGAAGATCTATCAACGAAGAAGGTAACTGTTGAAGAAACAATCACGTCTTTAAATATAAAGAACCTATTTTGAAATGTGTTTTTTGCTGTTCGGAAACCGTGGGCACAAAATCCAAGCGGCGGAGAAATAAATGCGAGAAGAAGAAAGACAGGAAAACAAAGTCACGCGGATGAAAAACAATGACTGGCAGGTTGAGAAAAAAAAGAAGTCTCAGAAAAGAAAGAGAGAAAGGGAGAAAAAGAAATTGAAAACAAAGTAAAATGTGATCGAAAACAGACTGCAAGGTGCAAAAAAACAAACTGAACAAAGTAAAATGTGATCGAAAACAGACTGCAAGGTGCAAAAAAACAAACTGAACAAAGTAAAATGTGATCGAAAACAGACTGCAAGGTGCAAAAAAACAAACTGAAAGCAAAACGACCAAACCAAATAAAGTGAAATCAAATAAAGCTCCGAGGATGGTAAAACAACACCCAGACAAAAAAAACAAAACACACACACACACACACACACACACACACACACACACACACACAACAGAAAAAGAAGAAGAAGATGATGAAGAAAAGAAAAGAAAGCAAACAAACCTATAACAAACTTTTTTTTCTGGTCGATACACTGAAGGCTGACAGAATCCACCCAAAGCACAGCGAACGGCTGTCTGTCTTGTCAACTCAGCTAACAACGGTGTGTGTGGCAGTAGTAGTAGAAACCGGGAAAGAAAAGAAAACTATCCTCCTCTTCAGCCTCCCACAACACTTTGGTATGATGGAGTTGGGTCGATCTATGTGTGCGTTGGTGGGAACTGGGTGAAACGGAGGGAAAGAGAGAGAGATGACCAATAGACAACCGCGGGCCTCCCCCCAACTGACAGAAGTTGAGGGAGGGAGGGAGGGAGGCAAACGGCCTGTGGGGGAAGTGAACGCCAACACCACGCTGCTTGTGTTGCTGCTCCTGTTGCTTTCCCAGCCTAGCCCCGCCGTGTGTCGTGCCTGCCCTACCGTCTGCCTGCCAAGTGAAAGAGGCGAAGCCAAAACCGTGGGAGATGACGACGATGATGATGATGTTGTTGGAGGAAGAGAGGGGCGGTGGTTGTTGATGGGGGTGGGGGTGGGGAAAGAAGAGGAGGACCACTTCCTACTTCTTCCTCCTCCTCCTCTTCCTCCTCCTTCTCTTCCACCTTCTGCCTCCACACGCTGCGCTGCGCTTGCTTTGTTCGGCGTCGTCGTCGTCGTCGTCATCGTTTCGCGCCAGTGGCGTTTCTACAGGGCTGAGCGCGCGCTGCTCACGTTCATGAGTGAATGGCGGCGGCTTCCCCGACTCTCCGTCCCACCATCCCTTCTCCTTCTTCTTCTTCTTCTCTCTTTTTTCCCCTTCTTTTTTCTCTTCTTCTTCTGATGCGCTTTCGGTTTACAGATTTCCCTAAGCGGTGGCGGCTGGAGGCGTCGAGGGGAATCTGAGAGAGAGAGAGAGAGAGAGAGAGAGAGCGTACGAAATTTTATTTCAGGGTATTGAGATAAGTACACTAACAAAAATGCTTTTTTTCCCACCCAGTCCTGCGGTACAAAATTAGGAAAGAAAAGCACAAGAAAAAAAATAATAAAAAGAGAAAATTGAAATAAGAAGAGAGGAAAAGAGAGAGAGAGAGGGGTGGAGAGAGAGAGAGAGGTCAACTTGGAGAAGTGAGTGATTGTGCTGACGCTGTTCAGTGATGGCAGAGGAAATGAGGGTGAAAAAAAAAAGTGACCGATCGATTGCTCCACTGATATGTGCACAACAACTGAGACGGAAATAGAAACGGCCCAGTTGGTCACAGAGGTAGTCGTCTGCTGTTAACAAGCGCTACCGCATTTAGATGACCGTAACGTACCCAGTGATACGCTCACACGCTGAAAACAGAACTTGAGAGAAAATACATATCCGCCTCTCTCAGTTAAAACAGATACCACTTTTATTTGTGACTTTCTTCTATCCGAAGTTGTTGGCCCCCCCGCGCCCCCACTCCTTTTTTATATATAATATTTTTTTTTTTTTTAACTGTAATTTTTCTCGGACTCCCAGACCATCACGTCGTTCGTCCGTTTCCTTCAAAGATTTTGTTTTTCACAGTATAGCCCCAGAAACAATCATTTTCGGATTTCCAAGCACTTCGCGAGTCACAGTATAGCCCCAGAAACAATCATTTTCGGATTTCCAAGCACTTTGCGAGTCACAGTATAGCCCCAGAAACAATCATTTTCGGATTTCCAAGCACTTCGTGAGTCACAATATAGCCCCAGAAACAATCATTTTCGGATTTCCAAGCACTTTGCGAGTCACAGTATAGCCCCAGAAACAATCATTTTCGGATTTCCAAGCACTTTGCGAGTCACAGCATAGCCCCAGAAACAATCATTTTCGGATTTCCAAACACTTTGCGAGTCACAGTAATTAGAAAAACAAAACAAAACAAAAACAAACAAAACAACAACAACAGAAATTCTGGTTGTCACTCCCACCCCACCCCCACACCCCACCATCCCCACCCATGACCCCAATCCCTCTCAAACTGCCATTCTTTTTCTAGACTGCTTCCCACTTTGGTGGGAGGCTGACCCTGACCCTATGTGCAGTCTGCGATCGCTTTACCTTCCTCAGCGTTTGTGTGTCACACGTCTGCGATTGTTTTAACTGCTTGGATGCTGTTGTCCTTATGTAGGTAGAAATCTATCATACATTCTCAGTTGTTTGTTTTTCGTTTAGGTTTTTTTTTTATAGTGTGTGTGTGTGTGTGTGTGTGTGTGTGTGTGGAGGAGGTGGTAGGGGAGCACAAAAAATGAGATTGATAAAAGTGGTGTTTACTTACAAACAAAACCCATTTGACGCTTTATCCAGTGAGATGCAACACAATACGTGCAGTACAGTACAATACAATACAGTTAACACTGGATCACAAGTCCTGACACCGCCAAACACACCGGTTCTGCCACGTAGTGCCTCTACATCTCCCACACAAGGACCCCGGCCAGGAGTAAGGACTGCCACAATACCATGCCAAAACTGGGAGACTCGAACCAGATGACATTAGTAGTTCATTAACAAACACAGAATCAGAAGTACCACCAACGCCTAACCGGGTCTGCCACACGGTGCCTGTACCTCTCCCACACAAGGACCCCGGCCAGGAGTAAGGACAATGTCGACAGACTGTCAGTTTGCCATTTCCTGCGCAGATGGTACCCACTTCCGGCTGCCTTGTTAGCCGTCTGTGGCACGCTCCACTCCCGGGGGTGGCGATATATGGCCCCGGCCACCGTGACAGGTCGTTAGGCAGTGTCAGGTAGGGAGGGGGGAGGGGAGCAGGGCTGTGTCGTTTGGGGGTGGGGTGTTCTCGAGACAGGGGGAACAGGGGTGGTGGGGGAGGGAGGAGGGGTTGCAAACACCCTGTGTGGTTTGCATGTCCTCCGAAAGTGACTGCAGGTCCAACCTGTCTAGTCAGGAACAGTGGAATATGGTGCCACTCCACGTTTCCCACACATCCTCTCTCTATCTGTGTGTGTGTGTGTGTGTGTGTGTGTGTGTGTACCACTCTGTTTCAGCTAATACCTCAGTACTCTCATCCACACCCTTTCTCTCTCAGAAGTGACCTCTTCGTCTGTTCTTTTCACGAACTACTTGGCTCCCCAGACACATTACCACCACCACCATCATCTATTATCATTATTATTATTATTTCTACTGCCATTACTATTACGCTGATTATAGCACGTCCTGGTAGTGTTAGCGCAGTGTTATAGAGGTCCCGTGTCTCCCGCATTCCACAGCTGGTAATCTCCAACGACCACGATGATCTCCAGAGGTGGGTGGATGTTTCACGTTAAACCCCAATGTTTCCGATGTGACGACCGAAGTCAGTCAGCCATGACAATAAATTTCATTTCCCGCTGTGTAAAAGGACCGGATGGTGTGGTGGGTACCTCTGAACAGTTACTGTGTGCCGTGGTTTGGCATTGTGATGGTGTGGTGGGTACCTCTGAACAGTTACTGTGTGCCGTGGTTTGGCATTGTGATGGTGTGATGGGTACCCCTAACAGTTATTGTGTGCCGTGGTTTGGCACTGTGATGGTGTGGTGGGTACCCCTAACAGTTATTGTGTGCCGTGGTTTGGCACTGTGATGGTGTGGTGGGTACCCCTAACAGTTATTGTGTGCCGTGGTTTGGCACTGTGATGGTGTGGTGGGTACCTCTGAACAGTTACTGTGTGCCGTGGTTTGGCACTGTGATGGTGTGGTGGGTACCCCTAACAGTTATTGTGTGCCGTGGTTTGGCACTGTGATGGTGTGGTGGGTACCCCTAACAGTTACTGTGTGCCGTGGTTTGGCACTGTGATGGTGTGGTGGGTACCCCTAACAGTTACTGTGTGCCGTGGTTTGGCATTGTGATGGTGTGGTGGGTACCCCTAACAGTTACTGTGTGCCGTGGTTTGGCACTGTGATGGTGTGGTGGGTACCCCTAACAGTTACTGTGTGCCGTGGTTTGGCACTGATGGTGTGGTGGGTACCCCTAACAGTTACTGTGTGCCGTGGTTTGGCACTGTGATGGTGTGGTGGGTACCTCTGAACAGTTACTGTGTGCCGTGGTTTGGCATTGTGATGGTGTGGTGGGTACCTCTGAACAGTTACTGTGTGCCGTGGTTTGGCATTGTGATGGTGTGGTGGGTACCTCTGAACAGTTACTGTGTGCCGTGGTTTGGCACTGTGATGGTGTGGTGGGTACCCCTAACAGTTATTGTGTGCCGTGGTTTGGCACTGTGATGGTGTGGTGGGTACCCCTAACAGTTATTGTGTGCCGTGGTTTGGCATTGTGATGGTGTGATGGGTACCCCTAACAGTTACTGTGTGCCGTGGTTTGGCACTGTGATGGTGTGGTGGGTACCCCTAACAGTTATTGTGTGCCGTGGTTTGGCACTGTGATGGTGTGGTGGGTACCCCTAACAGTTATTGTGTGCCGTGGTTTGGCATTGTGATGGTGTGGTGGGTACCCCTAACAGTTATTGTGTGCCGTGGTTTGGCACTGTGATGGTGTGGTGGGTACCCCTAACAGTTATTGTGTGCCGTGGTTTGGCATTGTGATGGTGTGGTGGGTACCCCTAACAGTTACTGTGTGCCGTGGTTTGGCATTGTGATGGTGTGGTGGGTACCTCTGAACAGTTATTGTGTGCCGTGGTTTGGCACTGTGATGGTGTGGTGGGTACCCCTAACAGTTACTGTGTGCCGTGGTTTGGCACTGTGATGGTGTGGTGGGTACCCCTAACAGTTACTGTGTGCCGTGGTTTGGCACTGTGATGGTGTGGTGGGTACCCCTAACAGTTACTGTGTGCCGTGGTTTGGCACTGTGATGGTGTGGTGGGTACCCCTAACAGTTACTGTGTGCCGTGGTTTGGCACTGTGATGGTGTGGTGGGTACCCCTAACAGTTATTGTGTGCCGTGGTTTGGCACTGTGATGGTGTGGTGGGTACCTCTGAACAGTTACTGTGTGCCGTGGTTTGGCACTGTGATGGTGTGGTGGGTACCCCTAACAGTTATTGTGTGCCGTGGTTTGGCACTGTGATGGTGTGGTGGGTACCTCTGAACAGTTACTGTGTGCCGTGGTTTGGCACTGTGATGGTGTGGTGGGTACCCCTAACAGTTACTGTGTGCCGTGGTTTGGCACTGTGATGGTGTGGTGGGTACCCCTAACAGTTATTGTGTGCCGTGGTTTGGCACTGTGATGGTGTGGTGGGTACCTCTGAACAGTTACTGTGTGCCGTGGTTTGGCACTGTGATGGTGTGGTGGGTACCCCTAACAGTTACTGTGTGCCGTGGTTTGGCACTGTGATGGTGTGGTGGGTACCCCTAACAGTTACTGTGTGCCGTGGTTTGGCACTGTGATGGTGTGGTGGGTACCCCTAACAGTTACTGTGTGCCGTGGTTTGGCATTGTGATGGTGTGGTGGGTACCCCTAACAGTTACTGTGTGCCGTGGTTTGGCATTGTGATGGTGTGGTGGGTACCCCTAACAGTTACTGTGTGCCGTGGTTTGGCACTGTGATGGTGTGGTGGGTACCCCTAACAGTTACTGTGTGCCGTGGTTTGGCACTGTGATAGTGTGATGGGTACCCCTAACAGTTATTGTGTGCCGTGGTTTGGCACTGTGATAGTGTGATGGGTACCTCTGAACAGTTACTGTGTGCCGTGGTTTGGCATTGTGATGGTGTGGTGGGTACCCCTAACAGTTACTGTGTGCCGTGGTTTGGCACTGTGATAGTGTGATGGGTACCCCTAACAGTTACTGTGTGCCGTGGTTTGGCATTGTGATGGTGTGGTGGGTACCCCTAACAGTTATTGTGTGCCGTGGTTTGGCACTGTGATGGTGTGGTGGGTACCCCTAACAGTTATTGTGTGCCGTGGTTTGGCACTGTGATGGTGTGGTGGGTACCCCTAACAGTTATTGTGTGCCGTGGTTTGGCATTGTGATGGTGTGGTGGGTACCCCTAACAGTTACTGTGTGCCGTGGTTTGGCATTGTGATGGTGTGGTGGGTACCCCTAACAGTTACTGTGTGCCGTGGTTTGGCATTGTGATGGTGTGGTGGGTACCCCTAACAGTTACTGTGTGCCGTGGTTTGGCACTGTGATAGTGTGATGGGTACCTCTGAACAGTTACTGTGTGCCGTGGTTTGGCACTGTGATGGTGTGGTGGGTACCCCTAACAGTTACTGTGTGCCGTGGTTTGGCACTGTGATGGTGTGGTGGGTACCCCTAACAGTTACTGTGTGCCGTGGTTTGGCATTGTGATGGTGTGGTGGGTACCCCTAACAGTTACTGTGTGCCGTGGTTTGGCACTGTGATGGTGTGGTGGGTACCCCTAACAGTTACTGTGTGCCGTGGTTTGGCATTGTGATGGTGTGGTGGGTACCCCTAACAGTTACTGTGTGCCGTGGTTTGGCACTGTGATGGTGTGGTGGGTACCCCTAACAGTTACTGTGTGCCGTGGTTTGGCATTGTGATGGTGTGGTGGGTACCCCTAACAGTTACTGTGTGCCGTGGTTTGGCATTGTGATGGTGTGGTGGGTACCCCTAACAGTTACTGTGTGCCGTGGTTTGGCACTGTGATGGTGTGGTGGGTACCCCTAACAGTTATTGTGTGCCGTGGTTTGGCACTGTGATGGTGTGGTGGGTACCCCTAACAGTTACTGTGTGCCGTGGTTTGGCATTGTGATGGTGTGGTGGGTACCCCTAACAGTTACTGTGTGCCGTGGTTTGGCATTGTGATGGTGTGGTGGGTACCCCTAACAGTTACTGTGTGCCGTGGTTTGGCACTGTGATGGTGTGGTGGGTACCCCTAACAGTTATTGTGTGCCGTGGTTTGGCACTGTGATGGTGTGGTGGGTACCCCTAACAGTTACTGTGTGCCGTGGTTTGGCATTGTGATGGTGTGGTGGGTACCCCTAACAGTTACTGTGTGCCGTGGTTTGGCACTGTGATGGTGTGGTGGGTACCCCTAACAGTTATTGTGTGCCGTGGTTTGGCACTGTGATGGTGTGGTGGGTACCTCTGAACAGTTACTGTGTGCCGTGGTTTGGCATTGTGATGGTGTGGTGGGTACCCCTGACAGTTATTGTGTGCCGTGGTTTGGCACTGTGACGAATCGCAAGCAGATTGAAACGGATCTCAGACTGGCAGTTGTGCATGTCTTTGGCTCGGTGTGGACTGACGGAAGCAAGGCGCTGTCTGTCCTGTTCCTGCGTGGGGGCCGCGGGCACTCAGGGGTACAGCTGCGGCGTGGTCTGAATCAGTGAATGGGACAGTGCTGGAAGGTCGGAGCGCAAAACGTTTTCGTTCGGCAGAGTTTAGCGCCTCTGTCTCTCTGTCTCTCTCTGTCTCTCTCCTCTCTGGCTACCGCTTGGAAAAGTCTCAACGCCCTGTGTTTCTCGTTTTCTGTCAGTCTGTATGTGCGTGTGTTCGTCTCTTACTCTGCCTGCCTGTCTGTCGGTCTGTGTCTCCTCCCCCCCACGCCCCCTCTCTCTCTGTGACTACTGTAAGGATATGTCTCAACCCTCTCTGTTTCTCCTTTTTTCTGTCGGTCTGTGTGTGCCTGTGTTTGTCTGCCTGCCTGTCGGTGTCTTCTCTCTCTCTCTCTCTCATTATTATTTCATAGGAAAAATCTTAAACGCTCTCTGTTTCTCCTTTTTCTGTCGGTCTGTATGTGCCTGTGTTTGTCTGTTTGTCTGTCCGCCTGTTTGTGTCTTTCCCCCCACCTCAACTCTCTGTCTGTCTGTCTCTCTTCTCCCTACCCCCCCGCCCCCCCCCGCGCCCCCACCCTACCCCCTCCTAGAGTATTGAGTTCCTTGTCAATCGATCCTGCTGTCTGTTTTCTATCAGATTCTCGTAAAACCTCTGCATCAGCCCCCTCACCACCCCCATCCCTATCCCCACTGCCCCCGCCCCGCCCCGCCCACCTGCCTCTCCCCCCCCCACCCCCCGGCTCTTTCGGTCATGCAGACTGTTGGCCCCCTGTGCATTGTGAGCAGTGTATACCATGGGTGTACTGGGTCTGTGTACATAGTCTTTCATCTCCCCCAGTGCCGCTCTGTACTGCCTGTACTTTTTTTCTTTTCACTGTTCATTGGATGTATGTATATATTATGTATTGTAATCCATGAGTAAACTACATCTGCCGTACATATGCTTTCACCCCCCCTCCCCCCTCCCCCAGGCCTCACGAATTGGGTCTGTGGTACCGTGCGCCCGCTTTTATGTTGCTGTGGAAACCAGGACAGTGAACTGTCATCGCCGTGCCTCTTTCATCAGTACTCTGACAGTGCTGCTGTCACTGACCGACCGACCTTTCTTCTGTTCTGTCTTTCTTTCAGTTGGGACAGTAGTCACACAAGGGCTGAAGGCAGTTGGTACAGCAAGAAAGGAATTTTTTTTTTGGGGGGGGGGGGGGTGTGGGGGGGGGGATTCTTATTTTCCTTTTCCTTTTTCCTTCTTCACCACTTCCAGCCTTGCCTCTGTTTTCTGGTTGGTTTGTTTTTTCCAGCCGATCGCGAGTGGAACATTGGGTTGGAAAAAGGAAACAAACATTGATAACAGTAACAGCAGTCACCCCCAGACATACATTGATAACAATAAAACATTGATAACAATAACAGCAGTCACCCCCAAACATACATTGATAACAATAACAGCAGTCAACCCCAAACATACAAACATTGATAACAATAACAGCAGTCACCCCCAAACATACATTGATAACAATAACAGCAGTCACCCCCAAACATACATTGATAACAATAACAGCAGTCACCCCCAAACATACATTGATAACAATAACAGCAGTCACCCCCAAACATACATTGATAACAATAACAGCAGTCACCCCAAACATACATTGATAACAATAACAGCAGTCACCCCCAAACATACATTGATAACAATAACAGCAGTCACCCCCAAACACATTGATAACAATAACAGCAGTCACCCCCAAACATACAAACATTGATAACAATAACAGCAGTCACCCCCAAACATACATTGATAACAATAACAGCAGTCACCCCCAAACATACATTGATAACAATAACAGCAGTCACCCCCAAACATACATTGATAACAATAACAGCAGTCACCCCCAAACATACATTGATAACAATAACAGCAGTCACCCCCAAACACATTGATAACAATAACAGCAGTCACCCCCAAACATACAAACATTGATAACAATAACAGCAGTCACCCCCAAACATACATTGATAACAATAACAGCAGTCACCCCCAAACATACAAACATTGATAACAATAACAGCAATCAGCCCCAAACATACATTGATAACAATAACAGCAGTCACCCCCAAACATACAAACATTGATAACAATAACAGCAGTCACCCCCAAACATACAAACATTGATAACAATAACAGCAGTCAACCCCAAACATACAAACATTGATAACAATAACAGCAGTCACCCCCAAACATACAAACATTGATAACAATAACAGCAGTCACCCCCAAACATACAAACATTGATAACAATAACAGCAGTCAACCCCAAACATACAAACATTGATAACAATAACAGCAGTCACCCCCAAACATACAAACATTGATAACAATAACAGCAGTCACCCCAAACATACAAACATTGATAACAATAACAGCAGTCACCCCCAAACATACAAACATTGATAACAATAACAGCAGTCACCCCCAAACATACATTGATAACAATAACAGCAGTCACCCCCAAACATACAAACATTGATAACAATAACAGCAGTCACCCCCAAACATACAAACATTGATAACAATAACAGCAGTCACCCCCAAACATACAAACATTGATAACAACAGCAGTCACCCCCAAACATACATACATTGATAACAATAACAGCAGTCAACCCCAAACATACATTGATAACAATAACAGCAGTCACCCCCAAACAAACATTGATAACAATAACAGCAGTCACCCCAAACATACATTGATAACAATAACAGCAGTCACCCCCAAACATACAAACATTGATAACAATAACAGCAGTCACCCCCAAACATACATTGATAACAATAACAGCAGTCACCCCCAAACATACAAACATTGATAACAATAACAGCAGTCACCCCCAAACATACATTGATAACAATAACAGCAGTCACCCCCAAACATACAAACATTGATAACAATAACAGCAGTCACCCCCAAACATACAAACATTGATAACAATAACAGCAGTCACCCCCAAACATACATACATTGATAACAATAACAGCAGTCACCCCCAAACATACATTGATAACAATAACAGCAGTCACCCCCAAACATACATTGATAACAATAACAGCAGTCACCCCCAAACATACATTGATAACAATAACAGCAGTCACCCCCAAACACATTGATAACAATAACAGCAGTCACCCCCAAACATACATTGATAACAATAACAGCAGTCACCCCCAAACATACAAACATTGATAACAATAACAGCAGTCACCCCAAACATACAAACATTGATAACAATAACAGCAGTCACCCCCAAACATACAAACATTGATAACAATAACAGCAGTCACCCCCAAACATACAAACATTGATAACAATAACAGCAGTCACCCCCAAACATACAAACATTGATAACAATAACAGCAGTCACCCCCAAACATACAAACATTGATAACAATAACAGCAGTCAACCCCAAACATACATTGATAACAATAACAGCAGTCACCCCCAAACATACAAACATTGATAACAATAACAGCAGTCACCCCCAAACATACAAACATTGATAACAATAACAGCAGTCACCCCCAAACATACAAACATTGATAACAATAACAGCAGTCACCCCCAAACATACAAACATTGATAACAATAACAGCAGTCAACCCCAAACATACATTGATAACAATAACAGCAGTCACCCCCAAACATACAAACATTGATAACAATAACAGCAGTCACCCCCAAACATACAAACATTGATAACAATAACAGCAGTCACCCCCAAACATACATTGATAACAATAACAGCAGTCACCCCAAACATACAAACATTGATAACAATAACAGCAGTCACCCCCAAACATACAAACATTGATAACAATAACAGCAGTCACCCCCAAACATACAAACATTGATAACAATAACAGCAGTCACCCCCAAACATACAAACATTGATAACAATAACAGCAGTCAACCCCAAACATACAAACATTGATAACAATAACAGCAGTCACCCCAAACATACAAACATTGATAACAATAACAGCAATCAGCCCCAAACATACAAACATTGATAACAACAGCAGTCACCCCCAAACATACAAACATTGATAACAATAACAGCAGTCAACCCCAAACATACAAACATTGATAACAATAACAGCAGTCAACCCCAGACATACAAGCATTGATAACAGTAACAGCAGTCAACCCCAAACATACAAACATTGATAACAATAACAGCAGTCAACCCCAAACATACAAACATTGATAACAATAACAGCAGTCAACCCCAAACATACAAACATTGATAACAATAACAGCAGTCAACCCCAAACATACAAACATTGATAACAATAACGGCAGTCAACCCCAAACATACAAACATTGATAACAGTAACAGCAGTCAACCCCAAACATACAAACATTGATAACAATAACAGCAGTCACCCCAAACATACAAACATTGATAACAGTAACAGCAGTCAACCCCAAACATACAAACATTGATAACAATAACAGCAGTCAACCCCAAACATAAGGAACAGGAAAAACGTGGTAGTTCATTTGTGTGTGTGTGTGTGTGTGAACGCCGTGCCACAGCTTGTACAAGGAACACCACTCCTGTCATGTTCCGGATACAAATCAGAGGCCGACTGATTATTGGCTTCCTTCTGGTTCGACACCCCCCGATGATTTTATCACGATAAAAGAAACGAATTAAATTTATCACCGTCAAAAACATGATTAACTTCATCACTGTCAAAAAATGTATACACTTTTATCACCGTATCTTATCGCTCGCCCAACACCCCCACCCACCCACCCAACCCCCCCACCCCCTGCACCCCAGTCTCACCCTCTTCCATGCTTTTGTGGCTTCAAGTGGAAAACATATTGAGAAATCATCCCAGAATACTCTTCTTACCTTTAAAACCAGTCTGCTTTATTTCTGTAGGTGATAGTGGGTAGGTTGTGGGTGCTCGGTTCCTGAACTTGATTTTGTTTTGCTGACTGATATTGGTTATTTGCACACCATGAGTAATATGTTTCAGACACAGATCTGAGCATCAGTCTTTGTTGTATTCTGAGGCAGAGGAAAATGCCGAATAAAGATTCGACACAGAAACCACACGGTTTTGCGACGCAAAAGCGATTCTTGGCAAATCTAAATTTTGGGAGTTGGGGAAGTAACTCGAACAGTGCGACTCTCGAAAGGGTCAGAATTTCACTCGAACATAATAAAGTGGATAAAGTTGATTTCCACGGAGCCTCATCGAATACCATCCACATCAAGCATATCGCTGGATTTAGATACGTCAACAGCTGGGTAACACAAATTAGGACAGTTCTCTGCGAAACTGGTTCGGATATCTCGCCGTCTCTCTTCAACGTTGTCCTCTTCAAGCCCTTTGCTTTTCTCTGGTCCTCAATATTCCCCCCTCTCTTTCCCAACGATCTCTCTC
>NC_134905.1:26861059-26911059 GCF_041734735.1 Babylonia areolata
TCATTATCATTATTTCTGTGTGGTGCAGGACCCCCGAGCAGTGCCCCAGCATGGTGTCCCTGTTGTTATCATTATCATTATTTCTGTGTGGTGCAGGACCCCCGAGCAGTGCCCCAGCATGGTGTCCCTGTTGTTATCATTATCATTATTTCTGTGTGGTGCAGGACCCCCGAGCAGTGCCCCAGCGTGGTGTCCCTGTTATTATCATTATCATTATTTCTGTGTGGTGCAGGACCCCCGAGCAGTGCCCCAGCATGGTGTCCCTGTTGTTATCATTATCATTATTTCTGTGTGGTGCAGGACCCCCGAGCAGTGCCCCAGCGTGGTGTCCCTGCTGTCGGAGAGCTACAACCCGCACGTGCGTTTCGGGGCCGCTATGGCGCTGGGCATCGCCTGTGCTGGCACGGGGCTCAAGGTATGTCTAACTCTTGGTGTCTGTCTTGTGTGTCCAGTCTTGTCGTGTGTTTTGTGTGTCCAGTCTTGTCGTGTGTTTTGTGTGTCCAGTCTTGTGTGCCTCGTGTGTTTTGTCATATCTTTGGACATGTTTTGTCTTTTCTCTGGTGTTACGTGTCTTGTCTTGTGTCTCTCGTCTTGTGTTTTGTCATGTGTCTGGTTTGGTCATATTTTGGACATGTTTTGTCTTTGGTGGTATGTGTCTTGGCTTGTTTTGTCGTTTTTCTGTTTGGGTTTTTTTTGTTTTGGTTTTTTGTTGTTGTTGTTTGTTTGTTTTTGTTTTGTTTTTTAAATTATGATTTATTATTTGTTTATTTTTTGATATCTTTGGTCACATGCTATCTTGGTCAGTGGTCTTGGGTCACGTGGAAGTGTTTTGTGGTGACTGTCGTCGCCTGTTGCTGTGTAGCTGTGTCTTGTCAGCCGCCAACTGACCCTGTTGTGCTGCTGTACAGCTGGCTGGTTTGTGAGTCACGAGATTCTCACCTGAAAGGTCGGTGATGGTTTCCTGGTGACGTCTGATGAGTGAAGGAAGGAATGGTTGTAGAGGTGTTTCCTGTTGTCCCACGTGCTGATATGCTTTGCACATGAACCTTATTTGTGTGCATCTACGCTCGTAAAATACCAAAGGCAGCATGTGATTTCGTAAAAGCCAAACGTTCCCATCCGTTGCCGTGTCTGAAGACGGAATATGTCTGCCCAAACGGTGAGGGTTGTTCAGACGAAAGCCAGGAACCACTCTCCCCCACGGCCCTACCCCCCACCCCCTTTTTAAAAAAAATTTTTTTATAGGAAGTGTCTGGGTTTGTTCCTACGAACCTTTTATTTTCCTGTGTTTTAAGCTGAATCGGCAGCATAAGCAGCATTGACTTGAATTAGTGTACCTTGTAACCCCCCCGCCCCCCTCCTATTTTCTCACTTTAAGGTCCTCCATCCTACATTTCCACCTGTTCTTTTTTTTTCTCTTTATGAAATTAATGTCCGGCGTACAACAGCAGTCAAAATTGTCTATTTTCCTTCAGATGGACAATTTCCAATTCTTTCAATGTTTGATGAGCGTTTGCTTGTGTCTGTTGTATGGTCTTCCTGGGGACTGTCTTTTGCAGTCACTCCACTGTGTGTGTGTGTGTGTGTGTGTGTGTGTGTGTGTGTGCGCCA
The DNA here is from genome assembly GCF_041734735.1 of Babylonia areolata. Classification (NCBI taxonomy): domain Eukaryota; kingdom Metazoa; phylum Mollusca; class Gastropoda; order Neogastropoda; family Buccinidae; genus Babylonia; species Babylonia areolata. The sequence goes on from NC_134905.1 coordinate 26,862,671, forward strand.
CCAATATCACCACTGTTGCTGCTGCTGCTGGTCTTCCTCCTCTCCCACAACTACTTCCACCATCACCACCACTATCACCACTCCTGCATCTACTGCTACAGTAGCACAGTAGAAACACATGTGCAGCAAACGCAGTAAACACGTGAAATGCAGCAGTGATTATTGCATTGTGTGTTGTTTGGCAATGCAGCAAGCAGATTCTGGAGAGAGAGGGAGGGGATTGTGGGCGGAAGGGAGGGGGTCCTTGTAGAACCCTTCTAACGAAAAGAGGAGTTGGTGAGGGTGGGTAAAGAAGAGGGGATGGGGTATGGGGGCTGTGATAACCAGGTGTCAGAAAGGTGATAACAAGGTGGAACTAGTTGTCAGGATGGGGTGTGGGGGCTGTGATAACCAGGTGTCAGAAAGGTGATAACAAGGTGGAACTAGTTGTTGTCAGGATGGGGTGTGGGGGCTGTGATAACCAGGTGTCAGAAAGGTGATAACAATGTGGAACTAGTTGTCAGGATGGGGTGTGGGGGCTGTGATAACCAGGTGTCAGAAAGGTGATAACAAGGTGGAACTAGTTGTCAGGATGGGGTGTGGGGCTGTGATAACCAGGTGTCAGAAAGGTGATAACAAGATGGAACTAGTTGTCAGGATGGGGTGTGGGGGCTGTGATAACCAGGTGTCAGAAAGGTGATAACAATGTGGAACTAGTTGTCAGGATGGGGTGTGGGGGCTGTGATAACCAGGTGTCAGAAAGGTGATAACAATGTGGAACTAGTTGTCAGGATGGGGTGTGGGGGCTGTGATAACCAGGTGTCAGGTATAACAAGGTGGAACTAGTTGTTGTCAGGATGGGATGTGGGGGCTGTGATAACCAGGTGTCAGAAAGGTGATAACAAAGTGGAACTAGTTGTTGTCAGGATGGGGTGTGGGGGCTGTGATAACCAGGTGTCAGGTGATAACAAGGTGGAACTAGTTGTCAGGATGGGATGTGGGGGCTGTGATAACCAGGTGTCAGAAAGGTGATAACAAGGTGGAACTAGTTGTCAGGATGGGGTGTGGGGGCTGTGATAACCAGGCGTCAGAAAGGTGATAACAAGATAGAACTAGTTGTTGTCAGGATGGGGTGTGGGGGCTGTGATAACCAGGTGTCAGAAAGGTGATAACAAGGTGGAACTAGTTGTCAGGATGGAGTGTGGGGGTTGTGATAACCAGGTGTCAGAAAGGTGATAACAAAGTGGAACTAGTTGTCAGGATGGGATGTGGGGGCTGTGATAACCAGGTGTCAGAAAGGTGATAACAAGGTGGAACTAGTTGTCAGGATGGGGTGTGGGGGCTGTGATAACCAGGTGTCAGAAAGGTGATAACAAGATAGAACTAGTTGTTGTCAGGATGGGGTGTGGGGGCTGTGATAACCAGGTGTCAGAAAGGTGATAACAAGGTGGAACTAGTTGTCAGGATGGGGTGTGGGGGCTGTGATAACCAGGTGTCAGGTGATAACAAGGTGGAACTAGTTGTCAGGATGGGGTGTGGGGGGCTGTGATAACCAGGTGTCAGAGAGGTGGAACTAGTCGGGTTATCTGAGTGGTTTAGACAGACACCTTACAACATGGTCTGTTAAACGGTGAATGGGATGGGGTCAGCTTCCTGTAATGGACATAGATAGATGTGTGTGTGTATGATTCTGTGTGTGTGCGTACATGTGTGTGTGTGTGTGTGTGTGTGTGTACTTACTGTGGTTACCGTCTTACTGGCCTGATTTCAGAGCTACACTTTGTGTCCAGGTTCGATCGTGGGCTTTGTTCATTTTGTCTGGATTTACAAGCTGCAGTGTGCTGTCTGTCTGTCTGTCTGTCTGTATGTCTGTCTCTCTTCGCTCTCTCTGCCTGTCTGTTTGTCTGTATTTGTCTGTCTCTATCCATCCACCAATGTAACTATCTCCTTTTCTTCTTCTTGTCTTTGATGTATGTTTTCCGAGATATTTCTCTTGCATTTTCACTTTTCCCTTCTTTTTAATTTTAATTTTTATTGTTACGTTTTTTGTTGTTTGTTGCTTGTCTTTGAGGGCTGGATGAAAAAAAAAAAAGTATGCTTAATCTATTCCCCATCAGAAAATACAAATTATTCATTCCTTCATTCTGCCCCTCCACACTAGTTCACTGAGAGTTTCCAGTATGGTATTGACTTGTGACTCTGGACAAAGCAGACCTGCTTTATTTGCCGAGCAATGCGTACACACACAGGTCATGATGGGACACGAGTGACTATCATAACTATATACGCATACAGATCACAGCCTCTCTGTGACCTCCTCTGTCTTTCTACCCTCGTCACTGTCTCTGTCTGTCCGTCTGTCTTTCTGTCTGTCTGTCTCTCTGTGTGAATCTGTCTCTGTCTCTGTGTGTGCGTCTCTCCCTCTCTCTCTCTCTCTCTGCGTCTTTTTCTCTCTCTGTACGTCTCTCTCTCTCTTTCTCGTCTCTCGCTCTCTTCCACTCTTTTCTGCCCATTTCTCCTAACGCAATACCCCTATCCTCTCATCCACACTCTTTCTCTCTCACACAAAGGGGGTGGGTGTTGGGGGGGGGGGGGTCTTCTTTTATCCATGCTTCTTATTTTACATAAATGCATTTCACCCCACCCCCAACCCACCCCTTTATAGATTTATTATTATTACCTCCCACCCACCCCCGAAAGCTAATGCGACAGACGGTTGTTTCTGAAAGAAAGAAGACAGTGGAAGAAGCACAGGAGAGAAGGGGATAAGGAAGATGGAAGAAGGGGGAGGGGCGGGGGGATACAGGGGAAAGGCAAACTAAAAGGCACGCTCCTGATGTCATTATCTTCTTGCTTGCTGTTGCAAATGAGATTTTTGACATTTCTCTGTCAGTTTTGCTTTCATTATTTCACAAATTTTTATATAATGCACACATTCACAGATATTTGAGAACCAGTTTAGGGTTTACATAATTAATGATTTTAAAAAAAAAACTCAAAAAAACAAAACAAACCAAAAAAAAACAAAAAACCCAAAAAAACCCAGTGCTGTTGTAAAACAGCTCTTTTGTAGGGGTTGTTTTGGATGATGGCATGATGAAAAGCATATGTTACTGTTTTTAGTGAGTCAGAATGTTTTATGTGTGGGTGGTAAAAAAAACACACACAAAACACACACACACACACACACACCAGAAAATGTTTGTATTACGAAACTGCTTACATGTGCGCACGTGAGAGCTGTTCATTGTTCGGTGTCCGTTCTTGATGTATGTGTTAAAGTGAGAATGCACAAAGAAAATTTCTCGAATTCTGGTTTTTCACACCCACGATGTCAGCCTCTCTCTCTCTCTCTCTCTCTCTCTCTCTCTCTCTCTCTCTCTCTGTCTGTCTCTGTCTCTCTCTCTCTGAATGTCTCTCACAGCATCCTTTCTCTTTGCCAGCCGTGTCCCTTGTTTCACCACCACCTACCTCCACCACACCACAAAAGACGGGTCCCTTCCTCTGACCTGCGTCAGTTCTTTTACTTTTTCTTTTTAACTGAAGGACATTTCTCTTTCACGTCTCTTTCTGGTGTCTCTTAGCCAGTCCCCTCCCCCCTCCCCCTCAGGCCGGTCCTGGGAGACTCGTTTGACTGGATGTGGAAGGAACAAGACAGGAAAAGCAATCGGCGGGGACAGAGAGCCAGTCGTGGAGAGAGATTGGTTTGGAGCAGTATGGAGGGAGGGGCTGGGGGTGGGGGATGAAAGTGAAGCAGAGTAATGTGCAGGGCAAAAGGGGTTATGGCTGCACTTAAACGTCCGTATTTCACCTTTGGTTTTGTCCTGTACCATTAAGGTTGAGTGGCTGGATTTCTTCTTCTTCTCTTTATTGTTGTTTGTGTTGTTATATTGACACCTTTTCGTGACAATAATTACACCCCCCACCCCCACCCGCCCACCCTACTACTCTACAGCCAGACAAAGCCCACCCTCCCCTTTCCCCATATTCTACAGCCAGACAAAGCCCCCCTCGCCCCCACCCCACCCCCCGGCCTCCCTATTCTACAGCCAGACAAAGCACGGCAACCATGTGACCAGTCTGAGAGCCCATCCAATGTATGCAAATTTCCTCCGGCAAGGGAGTTGTTCCAAGCATTGCAGCATTGATAACACTTTTTTTGGAACCCTCTTCCGACAGCTAATTCAGCCTCAAAGGAGATCCTTTGTGCTTCCTTGCACAACGTAATCCAATCAATAAAAGAATATTGACGAAATTTCCGCATTTTTTCCTTCCTCTTTTGACGCAAATGGTGCACCCTAACAAAGTGCATTCCCCCCTGGTGTGTCCAGGAGCAACAGGTTGGCCATCAGCACGAGAGCAATGGCTGTCCCCTCTCCGCCTGTCCTCCACATATCAGCACTGAGCACCAATCAAAACCACACCCTTCACCCACCTCCCTCCTCTTGCTGCACGCGCTCCTGTGCCAGTTTGGGATCACGAGATCGATAAAGCTCTTGATCGTTCTCAAGGGCGGAAGGAGAGTGGATAATTTGTGTGACTTCAACTTGTGTCCAGAAGAGAGAGAGAGAGGGGGAGGGGGGGGTCTGGTGCCAGATTCATTTACTAACATAGATTTCTGTTTTGCACAGCTCAAGTTGTTGGCAAGGGGACACAGGCTTATTGATGTTGTGACCGCCTGTCGCTATTGATGAAGAGACTGACTGTTTCCCTGCACGTGATGTCTGAATTTCCCCCTCACTTTCTGTCAGTGTTGTCTGCACGTGATATCTGAAATTTCCCCTCACTTTCTGTCTGTCAGTGTTGTCTGCACTGATGTCTGAATTTTCCCCTCACTTTCTGTCTGTCAGTGTTGTCTGCAGTGATGTCAGAATTCCCCTCACTTTCTGTCTGTCAGTGTTGTCTGCACGTGATGTCAGAATTCCCCTCACTTTCTGTCTGTCAGTGTTGTCTGCACTGATGTCTGAATTTTCCCCTCACTTTCTGTCTGTCAGTGTTGTCTGCAGTGATGTCAGAATTCCCCTCACTTTCTGTCTGTCAGTGTTGTCTGCACTGATGTCAGAATTTTCCCCTCACTTTCTGTCTGTCAGTGTTGTCTGCACTGATGTCTGAATTTTCCCCTCACTTTCTGTCTGTCAGTGTTGTCTGCACTGATGTCTGAATTTTCCCCTCACTTTCTGTCTGTCAGTGTTGTCTGCACGTGATATCTGAATTTTCCCCTCACTTTCTGTCTGTCAGTGTTGTCTGCACGTGATATCTGAATTTTCCCCTCACTTTCTGTCTGTCAGTGTTGTCTGCACGTGATGTCTGAAATTTCCCCTCACTTTCTGTCTGTCAGTGTTGTCTGCACAGTGAGTCAGCATTCGTGTTCGACTCGCAGTTGTGTAAGTGCACATCTGACACACACATGCACACTCGCAAGCACTTACGCAGGCACACACACTCAGGCACACGCACGCACACACACGTCTAAAAACACTTATAGTGAATAGACGTTAAACTGAAGAAAACGCACACACGCAAGCACACACACACACACACACACACACACACACGCACGCACGCACGCACGCACGCGCACGCACACACACACACACACACACACACACACACACACACACACACACTCTTCATGATAATGACGTTGAATGAAGATCTCTCCTGGCGATACAAAGTAGATTTGTGGTAACGAATTTCACAGAATGAGGATCTATTTTGTCGCGCGCGCGCGCGCGTGTGTATGACTCTCTTTCTCTCTCATTACATCTGTAGCTGATGATTTTCACCAGTGTATGGCTTTATCTTCACACGGCAGCAACACACAGACACACAGCCGCCAATACCACTTCTTATCAAGGACGTTTTTCAGTTTGTTTCTTTTTTTTCTTTCTTTTTTTTCTTTTTTTTTTTTTTTTTTGGTCTTCTTTTTCGTTCTCCTCATCTTCTTCGTCTCTTCCTCCTCTGCCTCTTCTCCTCCTCCTTCCTCTTCTTTTCCTCTTCCATATTCTCCTTCTCCTCCTCCTCCTTCCCCTTCTTCTCCTCTTCCATATTCTCCTCCTCCTTCCTCTCCTTCCTCTCCTCCTCCTTCCCCTTCTTTTTCTCTTCCTCATTATCCTCTTCCTCTTCTTCCTCCTCTTACATTGTCTGTCTCTCCTCGTTTTGTGTCGTATGGAGACAAAGTCCAAGTTCGCTCTTTTCCACAAGTTGCGTGCTGATGTTTGAATGACCGTGTACCACATGTGATTAGGCATTCGCTTTGGAATATTATGTCCGGTGGGCTTGTTTCCATAATTCACCGAATTCTGACGTGGATTAATTGAGTATTTTGAAGGTACGCATTTAATCGCCTGGTTCATACACGAGACAGGGATTAAGGCACAAGCAGTGGGGTTTTTTGTTTTTTGTTTTGTTTTGTTTTTGTTTTAGATTGGCAGATAACAGAAAGAAAAGTTCACTTTGAAAATGTCCACTGTCATTCCAGCAGGCTGTCTGCAGGGATTCGAACCTCACGCCTTCCGTTCTCTCGGCACATTCGTCCAGGGCTCTTGAGCACCAGGCTGTCGTGTCAGGTCTTCCAAAGAAATTCAGTGGAATGTGAAACAAAAATACATCAAGAAAACAAGTGACATCCGAGAGGGGATTTCTCTCCTTTTTTTTTTCTTTTCTTTTTCTTTCTCCCTTTTTTTTTTTTTTTTTTTTTTTAATAGTTCTTTGTTGTTGTTGTTTGTTTGTTTTGTTTGAGCGGGAATAAGGTTTGGTTTCCACATGACAGGTGAAGGATTGGCTGCCGGACCTCAGAGGTATTAAACCGCCACAGTGGGCAGCTGGGGTCAGCAGTTAGGGCCTGGGCCACCACGCGTCTTTCTTTTTCTCTCTCCGCCGTCACCTCTCTGTCTCTCTCTGTCTCTCCCTCCCTCCTCCCACCTCTCTCTGTCTCTGTCTCTCTCCCTCCACTCTCTCTGCCTCAATCTCTCCCTCCCTCCACCCATCTCTCTCTGTCTCCCTCCCTCCACCCATCTCTCTCTGTCTCCCTCCCTCCACCCATCTCTCTCTGTCTCCCTCCCTCCACCCATCTCTCTCTGTCTGTCTCCCTCCACCCATCTCTCTCTGTCTCCCTCCACTCTCTCTGCCTCCATCTCTGTCTCCCTCCCTCCACCCATCTCTCTCTGTCTCCCTCCCTCCACCCACCTCTCTCTGTCTCCCTCCCTCCACCCACCTCTCTCTGTCTCCCTCCCTCCACTCTCTCTGCCTCCATCTCTGTCTCCCTCCCTCCACCCACCTCTCTCTGTCTCCCTCCCTCCACCCACCTCTCTCTGTCTCCCTCCACCCACCTCTCTCTGTCTCCCTCCCTCCACCCACCTCTCTCTGTCTCCCTCCACCCACCTCTCTCTGTCTCCCTCCCTCCACCCATCTCTCTCTGTCTCCCTCCCTCCACCCACCTCTCTCTGTCTCCCTCCACCCATCTCTCTCTCCCTCCCTCCACCCACCTCTCTCTGTCTCCCTCCACCCACCTCTCTCTGTCTCCCTCCCTCCACCCACCTCTCTCTGTCTCCCTCCCTCCACTCTCTCTGCATCCATCTCTGTCTCCCTCCCTCCACCCACCTCTCTCTGTCTCCCTCCCTCCACCCATCTCTCTCTGTCTCCCTCCCTCCCTCCCTCCATCCACCTCTCTCTGTCTCCCTCCCTCCCTCCCTCCACCCACCTCTCTCTGTCTCCCTCCCTCCACCCACCTCTCTCTGTCTCCCTCCACTCTCTCAGCCTCCATCTCTCCCTCTCTCTTTCGCTCTCTTTCGCTCTCTTTCTCTCTGTCTCTTCCCATGTCTCTGTCTTTCTGTGTCTCTCTCTGAGTCTCTCTGTCTCTGTCTGTCTGTGTCTGTCTCTCCCTCTCTCTCTCCCCCGCCCCCGCCCCCCTCTCTCTCCAACCTTGTCTTCGCCAACTACCGATTTCCTACGTTCCGGCGATCGCCGGCAATGACCAGCCATAAAACAGGAGGACGATGATGATCACGTGTGAAGCGGCCTCTCGCTGTCGGTTCTGTCCTCCTCCATCCAGCATGATGCTTGGCTCTCCTGGGGGGTGGGATGGGGGTGGGGGGTTCTCGGGGCAGAGGTGAGGCCAGTGGGGACCAGACAGTGAGCACGTTTCGAAAACATCCCCATTGGTTTCAACGGTCACCTTGACCCTTCGCTCTGCTCTTTGCCGTTTCTTCTGTCCGGGGCCCCATATATTGTGTGGAACCTCCTCTTCTCTCTCTCTCTCTCTCTCACCACCTTTTCCTGTGCACAAATCTGAGTTTCCTATTTGTTTTTTGTTGTTGTTGTTTTTATATTAAAAAAATTGTATTCTATTGTTTTTTTATTGCTCTTTTTGTCACAACAGATTTCTGTGCGTGAAATTCAGGCTGCTCTCCCCAGGGAGAGCACTTCGCTACACTGAGAGCGCCACCCATTTTTCGTTGTTGTTGTTTTTTTTTTCAGCCTGGAGTTTTATTTGTTTTCCTGTCGTTTTTTCTCCGTATCGAAATTGCAGAGGCGACATGTGCACGTGGCGACAGGCTGTCAGTGAAGTTGGGTGAGCCGAACACACATTTCAGCTGGCTGTATTTATGCCAGGTGTGGTTGTGTCAGAGAGGACTTTTCACTGCACGCACATCTTAAACCAGTTCCAGGGGGGGTGTCCGGAAAAACAAATGTTGTGTGCCACACAGCGTGCGTGTGTGCTTCTTTCTTTGATTTCACGTCTTTTCACTTTGAGTGATATTACACACACTCTCTCTCTCTCTCTCTGTCTCTCTCGCTGTGTGTGTGTGTGTGTGTGTGTGTGTGAGCGCGCGCGCGCTTGTCTCTGCCTGTCTCTCTGTGTGTCAGTCATTGTTGGTGCGTGGGGGCATGCTCGTGCATTGAAGTGCATTTGTAAAATGGTGTTGTGTGGACGTGTTTGGAAAGCACTCAGACGGAGTGGGCGATGTGAGGTTTGTGTGAACGTGCTCAGACTTTGTTACTCTTCAGAAGAAATAACTCCAGAATTCTTTTTTTTTTCTTTTTTTTTTTTAAAGTCATACGGTAAGGATGGATCTGGTAAACGGGGGAAAATCGTTACTGAAAATTGTTACTGAAAGATGGTTGCCTTCAGTTTTATATCAGTTCTGTGTGTGTGTGTGTGTGTGTGTGTGTTCCCAGGAAGCGCTGTCCCTGCTGGAGCCCATGACCAATGACCCAGTCAACTACGTGCGCCAGGGGGCTCTGATCGCTTCCGCCCTCATCCTGATACAGCACAACGAAGTCAGCTGTCCCAAGGTCACTGCTCTCTGTCTGTCTATCTGTCTGTCTGTCAGCACAAACAATGTCAGCTGTCCCAAGGTCACTGTGCTCCATGTCTGTCTATCTGTCTGTCTGTCTGTCAGCACAACGTCGGCTGTCCCAAGGTCACTGTGCTCCATGTCTGTCTGTATGTCTGTCTGTCTGTCAGCACAACGTCAGCTGTCCCAAGGTCACTGTGCTCCATGTCTGTCTGTATGTCTGTCTGTCTGTCAGCACAACGTCGGCTGTCCCAAGGTCACTGTGCTCCATGTCTGTCTGTCTGTCTGTCTGTCAGCACAACGTCGGCTGTCCCAAGGTCACTGTGCTCCATGTCTGTCTGTCTGTCTGTCTGTCTGCACAACGATGTCAGCTGTCCCAAGGTCACTGTGCTCCATGTCTGTCTGTCTGTCTGTCAGCACAACGATGTCAGCTGTCCCAAGGTCACTGTGCTCCATGTCTGTCTGTCTGTCTGTCAGCACAACGATGTCAGCTGTCCCAAGGTCACTGTGCTCCATGTCTGTCTGTATGTCTTTCTTGTTTGTCTTGTCAGTCTGCTGTTTCACTCTGCTGCTGCTGCTGTGTGTGTGTGTGTGTGTGTGTGTTGGACAGGGATTTGTACGTGTACAAGTGGGTGGGTGGGTGTGTGTGTCTGTCTGTGAATGTCTATGTGTGTGTTTTTGTGGGTATCAGTGTCGGTTTTGCAACTGATCTTTGTTATGAAACAGATGAAATATTCAGCTGATTATTTTTATTTTTGAAAATTTTGTCGTTTGTTTTGAAAAAGGGTATGTAAAGTGAGTGCAATGGATCATACTGTCGATATATTTTTCAGAGATCTAGCGCTTTTACAGAAAATGTGAGGAAATAGGCTACGATCATTACCTATCTATCTGTTTATCTGTCTATGCAGCATTGGTTGTGGCGACGTGTGTTTTTGCAATGGTTTGTATTACACCTACCTGTCTGTTGTACGCAGGTGACTCATTTCCGCCAGCTGTACTCCAAAGTGATCAGCGACAAGCATGAGGACGTGATGGCCAAGTTCGGTGCAATCCTGGCCCAGGGCATCATTGATGCTGGTAGGTCGTGTGTGTGTGTGTGTGTGTGTGTGTGTAGTGCAGTTCTGGCCCAGGGCATCATTGATGCTGGTAGGTCTTGTGTGTGTGTCTGTGTGTGCGTGCGCGGGTGTGCGCGTTCGTCTGGACGGAAGTGCAGCATGTATCACGATGCATGTATGTGCACACATAATCACACATATATACACATACGCACACAAGTTGGCGGACACAAACACATACACACACTTAGAGTCACACCACTCCTTCCCCACACACGTGCACACACGCACGTGTGCACATACATACACCCTCCCCCACACACATACACGCACGCTTTCATACACACACAAACGTGTTGGCATCCCCACATGCTACTCGTCACAGCAGATCACATCAGTGCACACCACACGAGCACAGGCAATGAACCAGAATCACCACTTCTGAGCACAGGCAATGAACCAGAATCACCACTGCTGAGCACAGGGACGGATCCGAGACATCACACTGTTTTTTGCTGGTCCCACCATCAACACCCTCAGTGGGCGCTTGATTGAATCAAAACAGTGGTTATATAACACTTGATGCACAGACTCTTACATAGAAACAAACCCTGTTTACACGGTTGTATGATCCAGTGGATTCTCATTACATGGTCATTTTTCTGGTGTGGAAAGGAGACAAAACACATCTTACCCCACCCCCCACCCCCCACCCCCCCGCACCCCCCACCCCCTCCCTGTCCCCGACTTTTTAGTTTGACTGGGGTAAGGGTAAGCAGGGTTCGTCACTAACGGGAGCGCTGAGCGGAACGCTCTGAAAAAACAAATTGCGCTCTGGAAAATTCCTTGACTCAGAGCGCTTGCGCTCTTGATTTTGAAAAGACACAAGCATACACTACTGTATCTAAATTGTTATTCCATTGTCCATCACAAACAAGAGTCAAAAGCGCGATCGTTTTGCATTTACCGAAGTTTGAAAGCCGTCTGTTTACGTTTTGTTAGTTCAACCGGAAGTAGGCCTATTGAAGTGTGGTCCAAGGAAGAGAAGGCCAAACTTTCAAAAGCGTCAGAAAACTGAGAAGCCGGAAAGTGAGAATGAGAGTGAGGAGAATGGATGAAGTGACTCAAGTATCGAAGAGGAATTGATGTAAACAAGAATTAAAGGTGAGAAAATGAATTTATGTTTGAGACTTGTTGCTCTATGTTTTTAGTGTGCGCTCTTAGTTTTCAGTTTGCGCTCATCAAAATTCTGAAACTAGAGCGCAGGCGCTCATGTGAAAAAATGTTAATGACGAACCCTGGTAAGGGTAAGATGACTTGTATCATTTATGCAATACATTATTAGTTATACATTGTTCCCTTCTCTGAATCAGTAAGAAATTTAGGCGTCATGATGACTGATATCAATCAGATTTCTGACGTAATTATTTACAGAATATTTTCATCTCTGAATCAGTTAGAAACTTAGGCGTCATTTTGGACAACAAACTCGCGCTGAAATATCAAAAAGTGACTACTCTGTCATAGCGTATGCCTGGAATTATGTACAACAGGTAGTATAACACATGATTGAGACATCCTCACCCGTTGAAGCAACCCAAAGACTGTAGTCACATCCCTCCATTCTCAGCCGTCCCCCCCCCCCCCCCCCCCGATACTTCATATGGCCAGAACTGAAGTGAGCATAGAATGACAAACTGTTGACAGTGTCAGTGGTGTTAACGACAGACCTACAAACTATTGACAGTGTCAGTGGTGTTAACAACAGACCTACAAACTATTGTCAGTGTCAGTGTGTTAACGACAGACCTACAGTGACAAACTATTGACAGTGTCAGTGGTGTTAACGACAGACCTGCAATGACAAACTATTGTCAGTGTCAGTGGTGTTAACGACAAACCTACAATGACAAACTGTTGACAGTGTCAGTGGTGTTAACGACAGACCTACAGTGACAAACTGTTGACACACAGTGATGTTTATGAAAAGCTGTTGACAGTCAGTGTGTGTCGACAGTTTATTAATCTGGGTCTTCTGTCTTTAACATGACCACTGTTCAGTCAGTGATGATAACCACAGATGCAATACCAGTGATAATTAGGAAACAAGAGAGACAGACAGCGATGGTGAGCCAGACGTGTTTTAACTGATGTGAATGAACTCCCCCTGACTGACTGCTGCACGTGCAGGGGGCCGGAACTGCACGGTGTCGTTGTTGTCGCGCACGGGCCACACCAACATGGACGCCGTGGTGGGACTGCTGGTCTTCTGCCAGTTCTGGTACTGGTACCCACTCACCCACTTCCTGTCCCTCGCCTTCTCCCCGGCCTGCCTCGTCGGCCTGAATGCCGACCTCAAGGTGAAACCTCCTCCTCCTCTTCTCTCTCTCTGTCTCTCTCTCTGTCTGTCTGTCTCTGTCTCAGCTTTTCCTCTCCCTCTCCACTTGTCTCTTGGCTTTGTTGGTTGGGTGGTTGGTAGGCGTTAAAGAAGGGCTGACTGAGGGAGAAAGTACAGAGAGTTGTTGTTGTTGTCCTTCTTCTTCTTCTTCAAAAACTTCTGTCATAATAAAGATATAAAAAAGTCTTCTGTTCCATTAATGTCTATTCCTGAAGTCTTATCTCATTTAGTATCGCTAAAAATTAAGAATTTGTGTGGCTTCGACGGCATTAGTCCAAAAATATTAAAAATATCTGCACCTTATATTACTGATCCTCATACTTATCTCTTCAATCTTTGTCAGTCCAAATATCATTTTCCAAAAGAGTTTAAACATGCAAAAGTCATTTGACTACATGAAAAAGGTGATGTTAATGATGTCAATAATTATAGACCAGTCTCATTGTTGTCTTCTGTCTCTAGATCTAGAATGTCATGTACACCTTTGTCTAACTCTTACATCCTTTATTGAAAAATATCAGATTCTATATACCAATCAATCAGGATTAAGACAGCACCATTCTTGTGAGACCGCTTTATGTAGAATACCTGGTTCATGGCTGCATGATATTGATAACAGCAAGGCGGTTGCAGTGATATTCCTTGATTTCACAAAAGCGTTTGACTTAATCATGAAATATTGCTTAAAAAATTGAAATGTTATGGTATTGACAATAACTGCTTATTGTTTCTCGGGTCTTAACAAGGAAACCGTATTCAATCTGTCTATTCACGTGGCTTTATTTCTTCCAAAAGGCATGTTCCAAGAAGAGTACCACAAGGGTCAATTCTAGGCCCTCTCATATTTTCGTTGTATATCAGTGATCAACCTTTATCAATTCAACATATAATATGATTTATTTGCTGATGATACATCAGTATAATATGCTAGTCACAATGTTGACGAAATCCTGCTCCTCCTTGTTGTAATTGTTGTTGTTCTCCTCCTCCTCTTCTTCCTCCCTCTCCTCACTCTCCTTGTAATTGTTGTTCTCCTCCTCCTCCTCTCCTCCTCATGTTTCCTCCTCTCCCATGTCCTCAGATGCCCAAGGTGGAGTTCAAGTCGTCAGGGCGCCCGTCCCTGTTCGCCTACCCCCCTCCCCTGGAGGAGAAGAAGAACCTGACCAAAGAGAAGGTGGAGACGGCCGTGCTGTCCATCACTGCCAAGCACCGCCGCAAGGAGGCCGAGAAGAAGAAGGAGGAGAAGATGGACGTGGTCAGTGAGCACAGTGGTTTGAACAAGTCTTTATTCAGTCAACATGTAGCACAGTGGTTTAAACAAGTCTTTATTCAGTCAACATGTAGCACAGTCGTTTAAACAAATCTTTAGTCAGTCAACATGTAGCACAGTGGTTTAAACAAGTCTTTAGTCAGTCAACATGTAGCACAGTCGTTTAAACAAATCTTTAGTCAGTCAACATGTAGCACAGTGGTTTAAACAAGTCTTTAGTCAGTCAACATGTAGCACAGTCGTTTAAACAAGTCTTTATTCAGTCAACATGTAGCACAGTGGTTTAAACAAGTCTTTATTCAGTCAACATGTAGCACAGTGGTTTAAACAAGTCTTTATTCAGTCAACATGTAGCACAGTGGTTTAAACAAGTCTTTATTCAGTCAACATGTAGCACAGTCGTTTAAACAAGTCTTTAGTCAGTCAACATGTAGCACAGTGGTTTGAACCAGTCTTCATTCAGTAAACATGTATTATCACTGCTTTCTCCATTGCAGTGGGAAATCATTTTCAGCTTGGTCTTTTGTGAAAGAATATGACTCTCAAACTAGGAGGCAAAATTGCACAGGCTCTTACTGCTGCAGCCTTGGGGGCTAGCGGACGGACAGATTCTTTATGTGTGTGTTGGTCAAGACTTTTTTCACTTAATATTGTATTTTGACATTAGTTTGTGCTCATAAAATGTTCATTGCCAATGCTTGCAAAAAAAGGATGAAACTTTACTTTATGAAGTATCAATAATTTTTAATTGTTCTGTTTGTTTGACTTTCTGACTTAATGAGAACAGATCCATCTTCTTTCTGCCCAACCTTCTCTCTCTCTCTCTCTCTCTCTTTCTCCTCCCCCTATTGATACCAGATCCCTACTGGCATGTGCTGTCTACAGAAAAGTCATGTCCTTTTCCCCTCAGGATGAAGAGAAGAAGGACGACGCCCAGGACAAGGAGAAAGACAAGGACAAGAAGACCCCCTCCACCACCGCCACCCCAGTCGGCACCCCCTCCACCTCCTCAGTCGACGACAGCAGCAAGAAGGGAGGGGAGGAGGAGAAGAAGGAGGAGGAGAAAGAAAAGGAGAAAGAGAAGGAGAAAGAAGCGCCGGAGCCCACGTTCGAGCTGCTACAGAACCCGGCCCGGGTGATGAAGAACCAGCTGCGAGTGTTGTCCCCTGCGGAGGGCACTCGGTACAGGCCGGTGAAGGAGCTGAGCCATGGGGGCATCATCATGCTGAAGGACGTGAAACCTGACCAGGAGGAAGACCTGGTGGAGTTTGTGCAGGGTGAGTGTGGGGGAGGGGAGGGGATGGGAGGGGGGCATCATCATGCTGAAGGACGTGAAACCTGACCAGGAGGAAGACCTGGTGGAGTTTGTGCAGGGTGAGTGTGGGTGGGGGAGGGGAGGGGGCATCATCATGCGGAAGGACGTGAAACCTGACCAGGAGGAAGACCTGGTGGAGTTTGTGCAGGGTGAGTGTGGGGGAGGGGAGGGGAGGGGAGGGGGCATCATCATGCTGAAGGACGTGAAACCTGACCAGGAGGAAGACCTGGTGGAGTTTGTGCAGGGTGAGTGTGGGTGGGGGAGGGGAGGGGAGGGGAGGGGGCATCATCATGCTGAAGGACGTGAAACCTGACCAGGAGGAAGACCTGGTGGAGTTTGTGCAGGGTGAGTGTGGGTGGGGGAGGGGAGGGGAGGGGGCATCATCATGCTGAAGGACGTGAAACCTGACCAGGAGGAAGACCTGGTGGAGTTTGTGCAGGGTGAGTGTGGGTGTGGGGGAGGGGAGGGGAGGGGGACATCATCATGCTGAAGGACGTGAAACCTGACCAGGAGGAAGACCTGGTGGAGTTTGTGCAGGGTGAGTGTGGGGGTGAGGGTGGCTGTGCATAGTACCCCCCAGCACAGTTTGAATAATGGATGGTCTGCTTGTTCCACCAGTCCCGAAGGGAATGCATTAATCAGATTGTTTCCAACTGCGGCTGTCAAACTGGACTGATGAAATATGCAGGTCATTAGGTACGGGTAGAGTCTAGAGATTTGAGTTGGGGTTGGGGGAGGGCGGGAGAGAATAGAGCTGAACGCACCAGACTTTTATCGAGAATTTTGTCTGAATTTTAAGAGAAAAGTGAGCGAGGCGAGTGAGACCGTGTTTGTATGTGCTGAGAGACAGACACACACACAGACAGGAGACAGACACACAGACAGGAGACAGACTGACCAGAGAGACAGACACACAGACAGGAGACAGACTGACCAGAGAGACGGACACACAGACAGGAGACAGACTGACCAGAGAGACGGACACACAGACAGGAGACAGACTGACCAGAGAGACGGACACACAGACAGGAGACAGACTGACCAGAGAGACAGACACACACACACAGACAGACAGACTGACCAGAGAGACAGACACACAGACAGGAGACAGACAGACTAGAGAGACAGACACACAGACAGGAGACAGACCGACCAGAGAGACAGACACACACAGACAGGAGACACACACACACAGACAGGAGACAGACTGACCAGAGAGACGGACACACAGACAGGAGACAGACCGACCAGAGAGACAGACACACAGACAGGAGACAGACTGACCAGAGAGACAGACACACAGACAGGAGACAGACTGACCAGAGAGACAGACACACAGACAGGAGACAGACCGACCAGAGAGACAGACACACAGACAGGAGACAGACACACACAGACAGGAGACAGACTGACCAGAGAGACAGACACACACACACAGGAGACAGACTGACCAGAGAGACAGACACACACACAGGAGACAGACTGACCAGAGAGACAGACACACAGACAGGAGACAGACTGACCAGAGAGACGGACACACAGACAGGAGACAGACCGACCAGAGAGACAGACACACACAGACAGGAGACAGACTGACCAGAGAGACAGACACACAGACAGGAGACAGACTGACCAGAGAGACAGACACACAGACAGGAGACAGACTGACCAGAGAGACAGACACACAGACAGGAGACAGACTGACCAGAGAGACAGACACACAGACAGACAGACTGACCAGAGAGACAGACACACACAGACAGGAGACAGACCGACCAGAGACACAGACACACACAGACAGGAGACAGACCGACCAGAGACACAGACACACACAGACAGGAGACAGACCGACTAGAGAGACAGACACACACACAGACACGAGACAGACCGACCAGACAGACCGACCAGACAGACCGACCAGACAGACACACACAGACACGAGACAGACCGACCAGAGAGACAGACACACAGACAGGAGACAGACTGACCAGAGAGACAGACACACACAGACAGGAGAGAGACAGACAAACCAGAGACAGGCAGGCAGCCAAAGTGTGGGTGTGGAGGCTTCAAGTCATGATTCCGCCATACCCATTTCCGTGCTGACCACTGTGTGTGTGCTGTCCCACAGCGGGTGGCCCCAAGACTGAGGAGGAGGAGGAGCCGGAACCCCCGGAGCCCTTTGAGTGGACGGAGGACTAGATCACCAGGCCAGCAAGGAGGGGAGAGGAGCGGCTTTAGTGAACATGGGCATGAAGGCTCTCCCTGTCTCACCATGCATTGGTGGCGCTAAGTGTAGGTTTGTTTGGAAGAAGAGCCATTCTTCCATCATTGGACTTGATACGTTAGATGTCTGGACATTGGTGTGTCTTCAGTGTTCCCGTTTTGTCTGGTGAAATTAATGTAGTGGAAAACAAATCTCACGTTTAAGTATTTGAAATTTGAGCTTTCTTAACTTATTCCGTGGTCTTGTGTGGGTTGCTTTATGCGCCTTCCCCCTCCCCCTCGTGATGTCACTTCTCTGTTCCCTTAGAGAAAGGTATGGCTTCAGATTCTACAGAGACATGTCAGGTTTATGTGAAAATGTTTGGAAACAATGTGTTTATTATCTTTGTAGCTTCTTGAAAAGTAATAAATACTTAAAGCAACCCGTGTTTTCTTTGTGTATGTCTTTTTTGTGATGCAAAAAACACCCAGTAGTACCATGTTATTTTTTTTCGTCTTTTTTCATAAATGTTCATGTAGATGGCGGACATCTAAAGTGGAAGCGAGTTTGATGAGTGATGTATCCCCCAAGAACAAATTCATCCAACAGGTTTATGTGTCGGCCTTTCTCTGTCGCTCTTAGTGCGTTTGTGATCAGCACAGCATGTGTGGCACTGAAACGACTGAAAAAAAAAAAAAAAAATCATCAGTGTTCTGAAATAAAGATGACTTGTCAATCGTTCAGTTGTTTTTTTGGTCAGCAGTATTTCTGTGCTGTTTTCACTGTCTCTCTCCGTGTTGGTCAGCAGTATTTCTGTGCTGTTTTCACTGTCTTTCTCCGTGTTGTTCAGCAGTATTTCTGTGCTGTTTTCACTGTCTTTCACTGTCTCTCTCCGTGTTGGTCAGCAGTATTTCTGTGCTGTTTTCACTGTCTTTCTCCGTGTTGTTCAGCAGTATTTCTGTGCTGTTTTCACTGTCTTTCACTGTCTCTCTCCGTGTTGGTCAGCAGTATTTCTGTGCTGTTTTCACTGTCTTTCTCCGTGTTGTTCAGCAGTATTTCTGTGCTGTTTTCACTGTCTTTCACTGTCTCTCTCCGTGTTGGTCAGCAGTATTTCTGTGCTGTTTTCACTGTCTTTCTCCGTGTTGTTCAGCAGTATTTCTGTGCTGTTTTCACTGTCTTTCACTGTCTGTCTCCGTGTTGGTCAGCAGTATTTCTGTGCTGTTTTCACTGTCTTTCACTGTCTCTCTCCGTGTTGGTCAGCAGTATTTCTGTGCTGTTTTCACCGTCTTTCTCCGTGTTGTTCAGCAGTATTTCTGTGCTGTTTTCACTGTCTGTCTCCGTGTTGGTCAGCAGTATTTCTGTGCTGTTTTCACTGTCTTTCTCTGTCTTTCTCCGTGTTGGTCAGCAGTATTTCTGTGCTGTTTTCACTGTCTCTCTCCGTGTTGGTCAGCAGTATTTGTGCTGTTTTCACTGTCTCTCTCCGTGTTGGTCAGCAGTATTTCTGTGCTGTTTTCACCGTCTCTCTCCGTGTTGGTCAGCAATATTTCTGTGCTGTTTTCACTGTCTTTCTCCGTGTTGGTCAGCAGTATTTCTGTGCTGTTTTCACTGTCTTTCTCCGTGTTGGTCAGCAGTATTTCTGTGCTGTTTTCACTGTCTCTCTCCGTGTTGGTCAGCAGTATTTCTGTGCTGTTTTCACTGTCTTTCTCCATGTTGGTCAGCAGTATTTCTGTGCTGTTTTCACTGTCTCTCTCCGTGTTGGTCAGCAGTATTTCTGTGCTGTTTTCACTGTCTTTCTCCGTGTTGGTCAGCAGTATTTCTGTGCTGTTTTCACTGTCTCTCTCCGTGTTGGTCAGCAGTATTTCTGTGCTGTTTTCACTGTCTCTCTCCGTGTTGGTCAGCAGTATTTCTGTGCTGTTTTCACTGTCTTTCTCCGTGTTGGTCAGCAGTATTTCTGTGCTGTTTTCACTGTCTTTCTCTGTCTTTCTCCGTGTTGGTCAGCAGTATTTCTGTGCTGTTTTCACTGTCTTTCTCCGTGTTGGTCAGCAGTATTTCTGTGCTGTTTTCACTGTCTTTCACTGTCTCTCTCCGTGTTGGTCAGCAGTATTTCTGTGCTGTTTTCACTGTCTTTCTCTGTCTTTCTCCGTGTTGGTCAGCAGTATTTCTGTGCTGTTTTCACTGTCTTTCTCCATGTTGGTCAGCAATATTTCTGTGCTGTTTTCACTGTCTTTCTCCGTGTTGGTCAGCAGTATTTCTGTGCTGTTTTCACTGTCTTTCTCTGTCTTTCTCCGTGTTGGTCAGCAGTATTTCTGTGCTGTTTTCACTGTCTCTCTCCGTGTTGGTCAGCAGTATTTGTGCTGTTTTCACTGTCTCTCTCCGTGTTGGTCAGCAGTATTTCTGTGCTGTTTTCACCGTCTCTCTCCGTGTTGGTCAGCAATATTTCTGTGCTGTTTTCACTGTCTCTCTTCGTGTTGGTCAGCAGTATTTCTGTGCTGTTTTCACCGTCTCTCTCCGTGTTGGTCAGCAATATTTCTGTGCTGTTTTCTCTGTCTCTCTCCGTGTTGGTCAGCAGTATTTCTGTGCTGTTTTCACTGTCTCTCTCCGTGTTGGTCAGCAGTATTTCTGTGCTGTTTTCACTGTCTCTCTCCGTGTTGGTCAGCAGTATTTCTGTGCTGTTTTCACTGTCTTTCTCTGTCTTTCTCCGTGTTGGTCAGCAGTATTTCTGTGCTGTTTTCACTGTCTTTCTCTGTGTTGGTCAGCAAAATTTCTGTGCTGTTTTCACTGTCTTTCTCCATGTTGGTCAGCAGTATTTCTGTGCTGTTTTCACTGTCTCTCTCCGTGTTGGTCAGCAGTATTTCTGTGCTGTTTTCACTGTCTTTCTCCGTGTTGGTCAGCAGTATTTCTGTGCTGTTTTCACTGTCTCTCTCCGTGTTGGTCAGCAGTATTTCTGTGCTGTTTTCACTGTCTCTCTCCGTGTTGGTCAGCAGTATTTCTGTGCTGTTTTCACTGTCTTTCTCTGTCTTTCTCCGTGTTGGTCAGCAGTATTTCTGTGCTGTTTTCACTGTCTTTCTCCGTGTTGGTCAGCAGTATTTCTGTGCTGTTTTCACTGTCTTTCACTGTCTCTCTCCGTGTTGGTCAGCAGTATTTCTGTGCTGTTTTCACTGTCTGTCTCCGTGTTGGTCAGCAGTATTTCTGTGCTGTTTTCACTGTCTCTCTCCGTGTTGGTCAGCAGTATTTCTGTGCTGTTTTCACTGTCTTTCTCCGTGTTGGTCAGCAGTATTTCTGTGCTGTTTTCACTGTCTTTCTCCGTGTTGGTCAGCAGTATTTCTGTGCTGTTTTCACTGTCTTTCTCTGTCTTTCTCCGTGTTGGTCAGCAGTATTTCTGTGCTGTTTTCACTGTCTTTCTCCGTGTTGGTCAGCAGTATTTCTGTGCTGTTTTCACTGTCTTTCACTGTCTCTCTCCGTGTTGGTCAGCAGTATTTCTGTGCTGTTTTCACTGTCTTTCTCTGTCTTTCTCCGTGTTGGTCAGCAAAATTTCTGTGCTGTTTTCACTGTCTTTCTCCATGTTGGTCAGCAGTATTTCTGTGCTGTTTTCACTGTCTCTCTCCGTGTTGGTCAGCAGTATTTCTGTGCTGTTTTCACTGTCTTTCTCCGTGTTGGTCAGCAGTATTTCTGTGCTGTTTTCACTGTCTCTCTCCGTGTTGGTCAGCAGTATTTCTGTGCTGTTTTCACTGTCTCTCTCCGTGTTGGTCAGCAGTATTTCTGTGCTGTTTTCACTGTCTTTCTCTGTCTTTCTCCGTGTTGGTCAGCAGTATTTCTGTGCTGTTTTCACTGTCTTTCTCCGTGTTGGTCAGCAGTATTTCTGTGCTGTTTTCACTGTCTTTCACTGTCTCTCTCCGTGTTGGTCAGCAGTATTTCTGTGCTGTTTTCACTGTCTTTCTCCGTGTTGGTCAGCAGTATTTCTGTGCTGTTTTCACTGTCTCTCTCCGTGTTGGTCAGCAGTATTTCTGTGCTGTTTTCACTGTCTTTCTCCGTGTTGGTCAGCAGTATTTCTGTGCTGTTTTCACTGTCTCTCTCCGTGTTGGTCAGCAGTATTTCTGTGCTGTTTTCACTGTCTTTCTCCGTGTTGGTCAGCAGTATTTCTGTGCTGTTTTCACTGTCTTTCTCTGTCTTTCTCCGTGTTGGTCAGCAGTATTTCTGTGCTGTTTTCACTGTCTTTCTCGGTCTTTCTCCGTGTTGTTCAGCAGTATTTCTGTGCTGTTTTCACTGTCTGTCTTTTTCTCCGTGTTGGTCAGCAGTATTTCTGTGCTGTTTTCACTGTCTTTCTCCGTGTTGGTCAGCAGTATTTATGTGCTGTTTTCACTGTCTCTCTCCGTGTTGGTCAGCAGTATTTCTGTGCTGTTTTCACTGTCTTTCTCTGTCTTTCTCCGTGTTGGTCAGCAGTATTTATGTGCTGTTTTCACTGTCTCTCTCCGTGTTGGTCAGCAGTATTTCTGTGCTGTTTTCACTGTCTTTCTCTGTCTTTCTCCGTGTTGTTCAGCAGTATTTCTGTGCTGTTTTCACCGTCTTTCTCCGTGTTGGTCAGCAGTATTTCTGTGCTGTTTTCACTCTCTCTCCGTGTTGGTCAGCAGTATTTCTGTGCTGTTTTCACTGTCTTTCTCTGTCTTTCTCCGTGTTGTTCAGCAGTATTTCTGTGCTGTTTTCACTGTCTTTCTCCATGTTGGTCAGCAGTATTTCTGTGCTGTTTTCACTGTCTCTCTCCGTGTTGGTCAGCAGTATTTCTGTGCTGTTTTCACTGTCTCTCTCCGTGTTGGTCAGCAGTATTTCTGTGCTGTTTTCACTGTCTTTCTCCATGTTGGTCAGCAGTATTTCTGTGCTGTTTTCACTGTCTCTCTCCGTGTTGGTCAGCAGTATTTCTGTGCTGTTTTCACTGTCTCTCTCCGTGTTGGTCAGCAGTATTTCTGTGCTGTTTTCACTGTCTCTCTCCGTGTTGGTCAGCAGTATTTCTGTGCTGTTTTCACTGTCTGTCTCCGTGTTGGTCAGCAGTATTTCTGTGCTGTTTTCACTTTCTCCTCTCGTTTCTGTTCTGCCTGCCACGTTGTTCCAGAATGAATTCAGAACAGCAGAGTCATCGTTGTCACGCTCTAGAAGAGAGCGAGCAGATAACCAACCCAACACTAACGGCCAGACGACACACACACTAATTAAAGTTCAATATATATTTCTTCAGCACATAATGCAACAATACAGTTTATTTAAGGATGGGAAACGAATCACTATAACAGACCAGGAATTCAGCTCATTAACTCTTTCCATACGAACGGCAAAAGAGACGACGTTAACAGCGTTTCACCCCAATTAGCATCATCAAAATATTGCAAGCGGAAGGCTCTTATACTGAAGACGTGAATGTTGACAAAGAATACCACAATTCTGACGACGGAAGCTAAAGGTTGGGTCATTCAGACATCCACTGGACATCCGAGGGGCCTGTGTAGAGGAGAAGAGAGGACTGGCCGTACTGAGTGAGTTAACCAACAAAGGCATGAAAAGGCTCAAAACGGCGCCGCGTCAAACGACCACTGTCTCACGTGAAGGCCAGTGGTCTCCAGAGAGACGAACTGAATGTGTCCACGGGAAAAACGACGAAGCACAGGACTGAGGATGTTAGTGAGTGAAGATGTGTGAAAATGACGGAAACAGTCACTAAGTTGGTGACGATGAAGGTACCACAGCTGTATACAAGGACGACGAACAGTCACTAAGTTGATGACGATGAAGGTACCAGAGCTCTATACAGGGACGACGAACAGTCACTAAGTTAATGACGATGAAGGTACCACAGCTCTATACAAGGACGACGAACAGTCACTAAGCTGATGACGATGAAGGTACCAGAGTTCTATACAAGGACGACGAACAGTCACTAAGCTGATGACGATGAAGGTACCACAGCTCTATACAAGGACGACGAACAGTCACTAAGTTAATGACGATGAAGGTACCACAGCTCTATACAAGGACGACGAACAGTCACTAAGTTAATGACGATGAAGGTACCACAGTTCTATACAAGGACGACGAACAGTCACTAAGTTAATGACGATGAAGGTACCACAGTTCTATACAAGGACGACGAACAGTCACTAAGCTGATGACGATGAAGGTACCAGAGTTCTATACAAGGACGACGAACAGTCACTAAGCTGATGACGATGAAGGTACCAGAGCTCTATACAAGGACGACGAACAGTCACTAAGTTGATGACGATGAAGGTACCACAGCTCTATACAAGGACGACGATGAAGGCGAGCAGGAGATGAAGACAAGAATCGACAAGCTGCGGTAGGACGACCAAGACAAGGACAAACTAGGAGTCCTAGTTGAAACCTGAAGACCAGACAACTCTGGCGATGGAAGGCAGAGGAAGTCATGTGACACCAAAAAGTACCCAAGTCAAAGGCGGCAGTGGGAGACCTGGGATGGTCAGTGGAAGACAGTGGTCAGGGGATGGTCAGGGGATGGTCAGTGGTCAGTGGATGGTCAGTGGATGGTAAGGGGATGGTCAGTGGATGGTCAGGGGATGGTCAGTGGATTGTCAGGGAAAGGCAGTGGATGGTCAGTGGAAGACAGTGGTCAGTGGATGGTCAGGGGAAGGCAGTGGATGGTCAGTGGAAGACAGTGGTCAGTGGATGGTCAGTGGATGGTCAGGGAAAGGCAGTGGTCAGTGGATGGTCAGTGGAAGACAGTGATCAGGGGATGGTCAGTGGATTGTCAGGGAAAGGCAGTGGATGGTCAGTGGAAGACAGTGGTCAGTGGATGGTCAGGGGAAGGCAGTGGATGGTCAGTGGATGGTCAGTGGAAGACAGTGGTCAGTGGATGGTCAATGGATGGTCAGGGGAAGGCAGTGGATGGTCAGGGAAAGGCAGTGGATGGTCAGTGGAAGACAGTGGTCAGTGGATGGTCAGGGGAAGGCAGTGGATGGTCAGGGGATGGTCAGGGGAAGGCAGTGGATGGTCAGTGAAAGGCAGATGATGGTCAGTGGATGGTCAGGGGAAGGCAGTGGATGGTCAGGGGAAGGCAGTGGATAGTCAGTGTCAGTGGATGGTCAGTGGGTGGTCACGGGAAGGCAGTGGATGGTCAGTGGAGGCAGAGGATGGTCAGTGGATGGTCAGTGAAAGGCAGATGATGGTCAGTGGATGGTCAGGGGAAGGCAGTGGACGGTTAGTGGAGGCAGAGGATGGTCAGTGGATGGTCAGTGGAAGACTACGGGAGTGGGAACACTCAAAGCACTGGATACAGTCTATTAATCACTGGTAGGATTCACTCCTACCCTCCCCCTACACAATAAACAATAATAATTATACCTAGCCAAGAGTTTGTCGATAAACCAAATCTTACAAAATTTCCGTTTGACCCCCATCTGTTCAACACATTGCAATCTTAATCAGTTAAGCTGTTCCAGAAGGAACTGACATATAAAAGTCTTTGGCAGAATTGATAAAGTTTCAAAGGCTGACAGCGAAGCAACACCTAAGAGACAACGAGGCGTGACGGAAAATGATAAAGGGGGCAGTCTGGATATTCTGACTTGTGTATCTCACACACACACATACACGCACGCACGCACAAACATATTTTTTCGTTTTGTTTCAATTCTCTCTCTCTCTCCTTCCCCCCCCCCACCTCTCTCTCTCTCCCTATCCCCCCCCCCCCTCAGTCTCTCTCTCCCCCCCCCCCCCCCCCCCATTTAACCCCGCTCTCTCTCTTACTATTTGATAACGTGATCTCCAGGGTCAACTCAGCATGCGAGATGCAGGTGATGGACCTTTCTTTTGAGCCTGTTTCCAGCCCTTTTTTTTTTCACCCAACACTGGTGTGCATTTAAACATTTCTGAGTTCTCTGTCTCCCTCTGTCTGTCCGTCTGTCTTTCTCCCTTCCTACCTCTCTCTGTGTCGATGTCTCACTCACGCACCCCTCAACACCCCCTTCCCCCATGCCTCTCCTACCCCCCTCCCACACACACACAAACTTGTCAAGACAATATATATTTTAAAAAACAAACAAAATAAAACAAAAACAGAAAAATATTCAGTGAATCACTGCAGCCACAGAGCTGTTTCCAGAAGGTATCCACCACACCCACATCCAGCTTTACTCTCTGCTGTGTTGACAGCACCCAGCATTACTCTCTGCTGTGTGGACAGCACCCAGTCTTACTCTCTGCTGTGTGGACAGCACCCAGTCTTACTCTCTGCTGTGTGGACAGCACCCAGTCTTACTCTCTGCTGTGTGGACAGCACCCAGCATTACTCTGCTGTGTGGACAGCACCCAGTCTTACTCTCTGCTGTGTGGACAGCACCCAGTCTTACTCTCTGCTGTGTGGACAGCACCCAGCATTACTCTCTGCTGTGTGGACAGCACCCAGTCTTACTCTCTGCTGTGTGGACAGCACCCAGTCTTACTCTCTGCTGTGTTGACAGCACCCAGCATTACTCTGCTGTGTGGACAGCACCCAGTCTTACTCTCTGCTGTGTGGACAGCACCCAGTCTTACTCTCTGCTGTGTTGACAGCACCCAGTCTTACTCTGCTGTGTGGACAGCACCCAGCATTACTCTGCTGTGTTGACAGCACCCAGTCTTACTCTCTGCTGTGTGGACAGCACCCAGTCTTACTCTCTGCTGTGTGGACAGCACCCAGTCTTACTCTCTGCTGTGTGGACAGCACCCAGTCTTACTCTCTGCTGTGTGGACAGCACCCAGTCTTACTCTCTGCTGTGTGGACAGCACCCAGTCTTACTCTGCTGTGTGGACAGCACCCAGTCTTACTCTCTGCTGTGTGGACAGCACCAAGTCTTACTCTCTGCTGTGTGGACAGCATCCAGCATTACTCTACTGTGTTGACAGCACCCAGCATTACTCTCTGCTGTGTTGACAGCACCCAGCATTACTCTCTGCTGTGTGGACAGCACCCAGTCTTACTCTGCTGTGTGGACAGCACCCAGTCTTACTCTCTGCTGTGTGGACAGCACCCAGCATTACTCTTCTGTGTGGACAGCACCCAGTCTTACTCTCTGCTGTGTGGACAGCACCCAGTCTTACTCTCTGCTGTGTGGACAGCACCCAGTCTTACTCTGCTGTGTGGACAGCACCCAGTCTTACTCTCTGCTGTGTGGACAGCACCCAGTCTTACTCTCTGCTGTGTGGACAGCACCCAGTCTTACTCTGCTGTGTGGACAGCACCCAGTCTTACTCTCTGCTGTGTGGACAGCACCCAGCATTACTCTACTGTGTTGACAGCACCCAGTCTTACTCTCTGCTGTGTGGACAGCACCCAGTCTTACTCTCTGCTGTGTGGACAGCACCCAGTCTTACTCTCTGCTGTGTGGACAGCACCCAGTCTTACTCTCTGCTGTGTGGACAGCATCCAGCATTACTCTCCGTTGTGTGGACAGCACCCAGTCTTACTCTCTGCTGTGTTGACAGCACCCAGTCTTACTCTCTGCTGTGTGGACAGCACCCAGTCTTACTCTCTGCTGTGTTGACAGCACCAGGGAAGACGCTGGTTAAATGGACAGTCACGTTCCCTGCCTTCTGTTGCGGTAGGTAATTGATTAATATCGTGATGTCCTGTGTCTTTCTCTCCCTCTCTCATCTCATCCTTCGTTCTTTCGTTCTCACTCTGTCTCTGTCTCTCTTTCTCTTCAAGCTCTCTCTCTCTCTCTCTCTCTCTCTCTCTCTCTCTCTCTATTCTCTGTCTCTCTCCCCTCTATCTCTCTGTTTCTATATCTCTTGTTCTCTCTGTCTCTCTCTATCCCATCTCTCTCTGTGTCTCTTTCTCTTACATGTGTGTGTGTGTGTGTGTGTGTGTGTGTGTGTGTGTGTGTGTGTGTGTGTGTGTGTGTGTGACAGACAGAGAAAGAAATGACAGAGACAGAAAGACAGGTACACACAAAAGGACACACACACACACACACACACACACACTCACTATGTGCCTCTTTCAATGCCTCTCACAGCATCCCTTGTCTCTCTCGGTTTCTCAGCCATGTCCTATTGTTGTAGACCTAATCTCCACATCCAATTCAATCCATCACTAAGCCGCCCCTACCCCTGCTTCAGTTCATTCCATGTTATTTCCATCCTTGGAGGCCTTTCTCTGTCCACGCCTCTTTCTGCTGTCTCACAGCCAGTCCTCCCTCAGGTCGGTCCTCAGAGTCGTTTGAGTGGGTAGGGTACTGTGGAGTGACGGCCTGGAGGTAACGCGTCCGCCTAGGAAGCGAGAGAATCTGAGCGCACTGGTTCGAATCTCGGCAGAGTCGCCAGTATTTTTTCCCCCTCCACTAGACCTTGAGCGATGGTCTGGATGCTAGTCATTCGGATGAGACGATAAATCGAGGTACTGTGTGCAGCATACACTTAGCGCACGTAAAAGAACCCGCGGCAAAAATAGGGTTGTCCCTGGCAAAATTTTGTAAAAAAAATTTGTTACTTCGATAGGAAAAAACCCAACAAAACTGCAAGCAGGGCAAAAAAAGAAAAAAAAGTGTGGCGCTCTCAGTGTAGCGAAACGCTCTCCCTGGGGAGAGCAGCCCGAATTTCACACAGAAAAATATGTTGTGACAAAGAAAGAATATTACAATACAATGCAATGCAGTGCAATGCAATCCAATCCAATACAATATAATACAATCCAATACAATACAAAAAATACAACACAACACAACACAATACAACACAATCCAATACAATACAACACAATCCAATCCAACACAACAAAATCCAATCCAATCCAACACAATCCAATCCAATCCAACACAATCCAATCCAATACAAAACGAAAGAACGAGCGAGGAAAGTCAATCAGCGAGGACAGAGAGGCAGTCAGCGAGGACAGAGAGGCAGTCAGGGAGGACAGAGAGGCAGTCAGCGAGGACAGAGAGGCAGTCAGGGAGGACAGAGAGGCAGTCAGCGAGGACAGAGAGGCAGTCAGGGAGGACAGAGAGGCAGTCAGCGAGGACACAGAGGCAGTCAGGGAGGACACAGAGGCAGTCAGCGAGGACAGAGAGGCAGTCAGGGAGGACAGAGAGGCAGTCAGCGAGGACAGAGAGGCAGTCAGGGAGGACACAGAGGCAGTCAGCGAGGACAGAGAGGCAGTCAGGGAGGACAGAGAGACAGAGAGGCAGTCAGGGAGGACAGAGAGGCAGTCAGGGAGGACAGAGAGGCAGTCAGCGAGGACAGAGAGGCAGTCAGGGAGGACAGAGAGGCAGTCAGCGAGGACAGAGAGGCAGTCAGGGAGGACAGAGAGGCAGTCAGGGAGGACAGAGAGGCAGTCAGCGAGGACAGAGAGGCAGTCAGGGAGGACAGAGAGGCAGTCAGCGAGGACAGAGAGGCAGTCAGCGAGGACAGAGAGGCAGTCAGGGAGGACAGAAGTTTTAGAGAGGGGGAGGGGGGGGGTGTTCTGAAAGGGGGTGGTGGGTTCTGTAAGGAAGGGAGAAGCAGGCTACTGTGAAGGTGGAAAAAATACAGGGCTGCATCCAGATAAATGTTAAACAGTTTCTGTCCACTGTGTTGTCCACAGTTTTCTGTCCACTGTGTTGTCCACAGTTTTCTGCCCACTGTGTTGTCCACAGTTTTCTGTCCACTGTGTTGTCCACAGTTTTCTGTCCACTGTGAGTTTTCTGTCAACTGTGTTGTCCACAGTTTTCTGTCCACTGTGTTCCATTATGATGACGATTGATCATCATCACCATTACTATTTATTTGTTTGTTTATTGATTTATTCTATCATATCATCATTTTTTTTTTTTTTTTTTTTTTTTTTTTTTGCCCCGGCTATGAGGTATTATATGTCTGAGGACTGGAACGTGTTTCTAAAGTACCGTTTGAGGATTCTGTTTCTTTTTTGTTTCTTTTTGTCAGTATCAGCCCCAGACACCACACAATGTTAGTTCATGTGATAGATGTAAAAGTCCGTCAAAATGAACACGTATGGTACACCACACAATGTTAGTTCATGTGATAGATGTAAAAGTCCGTCAAAATGAACACGTATGGGAAATTCCTTGAAAGTGGGGGATACGTCATGTTTCAAAGCATTGCAGCATTGATAAAAAGTGTTGTGGAGAACCCTCTTCCTGACAGTGATGCAGGCCAAGTGATACAGCTTGTTGACCATCCCCTGCACGAAGTGTCCCCATTCCCCTCCCTGTCTGTCAGTGTGGTCTGCAAAATGAAATGGACTGGACGTCTGTGGAAGGCGCACATGCATGATGTTACAGATATTTTCCACTGATCCCATTTTCATGTTTTCTCACTGTAACGTTTTCACTCTGTGCATTGTCTGGTTCCCCCTTCCTCTCTGTCTCTCTCTTTCTGTCTGTCTGTCTGTCTGTCTGTCTGTCTCTCTCTCTCTAAGTGACGGCTTTTGTGGTGGGTTCGTTCTTCCTGGTTCATTCTTAGTTCAGACGTGTGTGCAGCAGGTGCACCCTAAATGTTCACAGGTCGGTGATCTTGCATAAAACTTCTTCAGTTATTACTGTTTGTTGCTTCCTCTACATCTCTCTCCGTCATTCGCTGTCTCTCCCTCTCTGTATGTCTGTTGTCTGTCTGTCTGTCTCTGTTTCTCTCTTTCACTGTCTTCTCTCTGTCTTTCTCTGTCTCTGTCTGTCTGTCTGTCTCTGACTTTCTCTTTGTGTCACTGTCTCTGTCTGTCTGTCTCTGTTTCTCTCTTTCACTGTCTGTCTGTCTCTGACTTTCTCTTTGTGTCACTGTCTCTGTCTGTCTGTCTCTGTTTCTCTCTTTCACTGTCTGTCTGTCTCTGTTTCTCTCTTTCACTGTCTGTCTGTCTCTGTTTCTCTCTTTCACTGTCTGTCTGTCTCTGTTTCTCTCTTTCACTGTCTCTTTGCCTGTCCTTCTCTGTCTCTGTCTGTCTCTCTCTGTGTGTCCCCCACACCTCCCTCCACACACTCTACCTCTTTCACTGTCTCTTTGCCTGTCCTTCTCTGTCTCTGTCTGTCTCTCTCTCTGTGTGTCCCCCACACCTCCCTCCACACACTCTACCTCATTCAGTTTCTCTCACACCCTCCCCACCTTCTTTTCCTTTTGTATTTTTCCAAGCTATACGTATACTGCTCCCCCCTCGTCACTTTCCACCTGCATCAATTCCCTCCCCTTTTTTTTCTTTTGTATTTTTCCAAGCTATACGTATACTGCTCCCCCCTCGTCACTTTCCACCTGCATCAATTCCCTCCCCCTTTTTTTTCTTTTGTATTTTTCCAAGCTATACGTATACTGCTCCCCCCTCGTCACTTTCCACCTGCATCAATTCCCTCCCCCTTTTTTTTCTTTTACGGCGCACACTCCGCCCTTCCTCCCCTCCCTCCTGCTGTCTCTCAGAGAGACCCCCATCAGGGAGGTCCTAGGAGAGTCGTTTCACGGGGTAACCAAAGCAGCACAGGACAGGAAAAGCAATCGGCGAGGTCTGAGAGGCAGTCAGAGAGATGTAGACCGGGAGGGGAAGAGATGGGAAAGGGATATATTGTAAAAGGGGGGAGTGTGTTACTGTAGTGGAAGGAATGTGTGGTCGCTGGCCATCAATTCTGAAATACTACCCTGCACACACACACACACACACACACACACACACACACACACACACACACACACACACACACACACACACACACACACACATACAACACAGTGGCCATGTGATTAGTGAAAGTCGTCAAAATGAACATGTATGGGAAATTCCTTGAAGGGGGATACTTCATGTTTCAAAGCGCTGCAGCTTTGATAAAAAGTGTTGTGGAGAACCCTCTTCCTGACAGCTAATTCAAACTGGAAGGAGATCTGTGATGGATCCTTGCACACAACGTAACCCCCGATCAATAAAAGAACATTGACGAGACTTTCACAGTTTTGTTTTTCTTGACGCAAATGGTTCAGCCTAACAACAAAATCTATTTCCCCCCAAGTGTGTCCAGGAGCAACAGGTTGGCCATCAGCACGAGAGCAATGGCTGTCCCCTCTCCGCCTGTCCTCCACATATCAGCACTGAGCACCAATCAAAACCACACCCTTCACCCACCTCCCTCCTCCCTCTCCTGCTGCACGTGCTCCTGTGCCAGCTTGTATCACGTGATCGATCAAGTTCTTGAGTGCATGTTTATATAATAATTTCTGTACCTATCAAAGTGCAGGTTTATATCATATTTTCTGTACAAAGTGCAGGTTTATATCATATTTTCTGTACCTATCAAAGTGCAGGTTTATATCATATTTTCTGTACCTATTTTCTGTACGTATCAAAGTGCATGTTTATATAATATTTTCTGTACCCATTAAAGGGCAGGTTTATATCATATTTTCTGTACCTATCAAAGTGCAGGTTTATATCATATTTTCTGTACCTATTTTCTGTACCTATCAAAGTGCATGTTTATATAATATTTTCTGTACCCATTAAAGGGCAGGTTTATATCATATTTTCTGTACCCATTAAAGTGAATTTCTATTGCCAGAGGACAACACTCTCGTTGCCATGATTTTTGTTTTTCAATGAGTAAGATATAGAGACAGACAGAATGAGTGAGAGAATAAATGACACACACACACACACACACACACACACACACACACACACACAGAGAGAGAGAGAGAGAGAGAGAGAGAGATAAAGAGAGAGAGAACACTGAACACTGAACACGAGAGAGAGAGTAAGATACAAAGACAGAGAATGAAAGAATGGGTGAGACGTGTGTGTGAGAGAGACAGACAGACAGACAGACAGACAGCGAGTTTTGTGACAGTTGACAAAATGCATGGCATCGTCCTGTCGGAAACTCACAGCACAAAAACAAGCAGCACACCAGGACCAGGCTTACAGCAGTCAGATCATCACTCAGCTATATCCCGTTTCTGTCCCCCCCCTCCCAAACCCTGTGTGTGTGTGTGGTGTGTGTGTGTGTGTGTGTGTGTGTGTGTGTGTGTGTGTGTGTGTGTGAGTGTGTGCGTGTCTCTGTGTGTCTGTGTGTGTGCGTTCAAACATTTAAATACGCATTGCTATTTCCCTTTTGTATCTGGAACGCATTGAGATCTTTTAGAACATGTTTCAATTGACCTGTATTTTTTTTTTTTTCAATATTAAATGTCTTTCTCAAAGTGAAGTCCTGCACAGAAATAATCAAACCATTTTTTTGCCAGCGTCAGCAAACTGCTTCACTTCACTCAGTACATAGTCAATGGAAAACTCCCTCGGATTCACATGCCAGATATTTCTGTCAGTGTCTCAGATGTTCGTGTCAAGTCGGGCGGAGAAGGGGACAGCCACTGACTACCTGCTGATGGCCAGCCTGTTGCTGCTGGTGCCAGCTGCACTGCTTGGTTCTAACTTTTTGACACTTACACCTGACTAAATGCCTACGTTGACCGAACTGCGTCATTGGTCAGTTCCATACTCCACACAGTTAGTAGCGGGTTATGACCATATTAAGCTCTTCCGTCCGAGCAATGCAACTGGCTCCTGGGCCCTCTGACCGAGTAACCCCCCTTGCCTCCTTGTGTGAAAAAGAAAGTAAATCTCAATGGAATTCTATTCCCCTTGTCAATATTCTTTCACTGATCAGGTTAGATCGTGCAAGAAAGCACTGATGATCTCTTCTTCTTTGAATTAGCCGCTGTCAGGAAGTGGGTTCTCCATGGCTGAAAACCAAATTACAGTCAGAGTGAACAAAGCGGGATGCTTTTAGAATGTCACTTGTTGTGCTCAGTGACACGCGCCATGCCTGGTCTTTTGGAGGCCTGGCTGTCGGCCTGATTACACCGCTGTCAGGACCTGTCCAGGTGGAAAACAGAGAAAAGAACGGAGTGCACCTGGTGAATGCTTTGTTAGGTCACTTGGTTGGTAGATAATGATAATAACACCACCCCCAACGATGATGATGATAATGATAATATCAATAATAATAAGATACTTTATACGCCCAGTCTCATGATACAAAGACCCTAGGCGTTTCCAGTGAAAAAGCACAATGACATAATTACCCTGACTAAAAACACACGCGCAATACAACTGCATACACAGATCCTCCTCCTCCTCCAGCCACAACCCGGCCACACTCAACCAACACTAGATGTACACACACACACCGCTCAAGGTATATAAACATGTGCAAGTTTAAAAAGTAATAATACCCCCACCCTCCCCGCCATAAAAAAGATCACGAAGCTGGTATTCAGAATGTTGTGAGTTCGATTCACACCAAACAATGTAAAATCAAACATTTTTGTGTGTGCCAAAGTGGTTTTTTGTTGTTGTTGTTGTTGTTTTTTTGGGGGGTTTTGGTGTGTGTGTTTTTTTTTGGTAAAGTAAGAATAGTGTTAAACAGTTCCCCTTCTCATTGTTCCAAGGATGAATAAACGGAAAAGAGTGGTAAC
Source organism: Babylonia areolata (assembly GCF_041734735.1). Taxonomy (NCBI): domain Eukaryota; kingdom Metazoa; phylum Mollusca; class Gastropoda; order Neogastropoda; family Buccinidae; genus Babylonia; species Babylonia areolata. Next base: position 26,896,636 of record NC_134905.1, read on the forward strand.
TCTCTCCATGAACAAGGGACACAAGTTCAAGTCAATGCTGCTCATGCCACCAATTCAGCCAGCACAATATAGCCATCAGGAAAATAAAAGGTACAGTGGAACCAACCCACACACTTCCTTCCTTGAAAAAACAAGTTCCGGGCTTGTCCTGATACCAATGTGCACACAGCAGCAATGACAGAAGAAACGTGCTAACACATATGAGCTTTTTTAATATTAAAGACTGGGAGAGAGAGAGAGAGAGAGAGAGAGAGAGAGAGAGAGAGAGAGCGTGTGTGTGTGAGAGAGAGAGATGCACAGTGTGTGTGTGTGTGTGTGTGTGTGTGTGTGTGTGTGTGTGAGATGCACAGTGTGTGTGTGTGTGTGTGTGTGTGTGTGTGTGTGTGTGTGTGTGACACACACAGAGACAGTGAGAGAGAGGGGAGAACTGACATCACGTGCAGTAGAATAGTCAGCCTCTCCATGTCACTGGCACCACTCAGCATCACTTAGCCTGCAGCCATTGGAGCTGCCTCAGCTGCTGATGGTACACACTGGCATCAAACAAGCTGCTCTCTCACCCCCCTCTTCCCCCCTCTCTCTCAGTCTGTCTCACCAGGCATCTAATAGTTTAGAACACCACCACCTCCTCCTGTCTCTCCCTGTCTCCCGGCAGCATGAAGATCACGTGATCCTGATATCCCCCCTCCTCCTGTCTCTCTCACCAGGCATCCTAATAGTTCAGACCACCCCCACCCCCCTGTCTCTCTCACCAGGCATCCTAATAGTTCAGACACCCCCCCTCCTGTCTCTCTCACCAGGCATCCTAATAGTTCAGACACCCCCCCTCCTGTCTCTCTCACCAGACATCCTAATAGTTCAGACACCCCCCCCTCCTGTCTCTCTCACCAGGCATCCTAATAGTTCAGACACCCCCCCTTCTGTCTCTCTCACCAGACATCCTAATAGTTCAGACACCCCCCCTCCTGTCTCTCTCACCAGGCATCCTAATAGTTCAGACACCCCCCCTCCTGTCTCTCTCACCAGACATCCTAATAGTTCAGACCCCCCCCCCACCTCCTGTCTCTCTCACCAGACATCCTAATAGTTCAGACCCCCCCCTCCCTCCTGTCTCTCTCACCAGGCATCCTAATAGTTCAGACACCCCCCCTCCCACCTCCTGTCTCTCTCACCAGACATCCTAATAGTTCGGACCCCCCCGCTCCTGTCTCTCTCACCAGACATCCTAATAGTTCAGACCCTCCCCTCTCAGTCTCTCTCACCAGACATCCTAATAGTTTAGACCCCCCCCCCCCTGTCTCTCTCACCAGACATCCTATTAGTTCAGACCCTCCCCTCTCTCAGTCTCTCTCACCAGACATCCTAATAGTTCAGACCCCCCCCCCTGTCTCTCTCACCAGACATCCTAATAGTTCAGACCCCCCCCCCCCTGTCTCTCTCACCAGACATCCTAATAGTTCAGACCCCCCCCTCCTGTCTCTCTCACCAGACATCCTAATAGTTCAGACCCCCCCCCTCCTGTCTCTCTCACCAGGCATCCTAATAGTTCAGACCCCCCCCCCTCTCAGTCTCTCTCACCATACATCCTAATAGTTCAGACCCCCCCCCCCCTCTCAGTCTCTCTCACCAGACATCCTAATAGTTCAGACCCCCCCCCTCCTGTCTCTCTCACCAGACATCCTAATAGTTCAGACCCCCCCCCCCCTCCTGTCTCTCTCACCAGACATCCTAATAGTTCAGACCGCCCCCCCTCCTGTCTCTCTCACCAGACATCCTAATAGTTCAGACCCCCCCCCTCCTGTCTCTCTCACCGGACATCCTAATAGTTCAGACCCCCCCCCTCCTGTCTCTCTCACCAGACATCCTAATAGTTCAGACCCCCCCCCTCCTGTCTCTCTCACCAGACATCCTAATAGTTCAGACCCCCCCCCCCCTCTCAGTCTCTCTCACCAGACATCCTAATAGTTCAGACCCCCCCCCCCTCCTGTCTCTCTCACCAGACATCCTAATAGTTCAGACCCCCCCCCCCTGTCTCTCTCACCAGACATCCTAATAGTTCAGACCCCCCCCCCTCCTGTCTCTCTCACCAGACATCCTAATAGTTCAGACCCCCCACCTCCTGTCTCTCTCACCAGACATCCTAACAGTTCAGACCCCCCCACCTCCTGTCTCTCTCACCAGACATCCTAATAGTTCAGACCCCCCCCCCTCCTGTCTCTCTCACCAGACATCCTAATAGTTCAGACCCGCCCCCCCTCCTGTCTCTCTCACCAGACATCCTAATAGTTCAGACCCCCCCCCCCACCTCCTGTCTCTCTCACCAGACATCCTAATAGTTCAACCCCCCCCCCCTGTCTCTCTCTCACCAGACATCCTAATAGTTCAGACCCCCCCCCCCCCCCCCGTCTCTCTCACCAGACATCCTAATAGTTCAGACCCCCCCACCCCCCTGCCTCTCTCACCAGACATCCTAATAGTTCAGACCACCCCCCCCTGTCTCTCTCACCAGACATCCTAATAGTTCAGACCCCCCCCCCTGTCTCTCTCACCAGACATCCTAATAGTTCAGACCCCCCCACCCCCCTGTCTCTCCCTGTCCCCCACGCACGAAGATCACGTGATCCTGATTTCTCCCTCTCTCTCTTTTCGCCCTGTAGAAGCATTGGCAGCCTTCATCGATCACGTGATCCCAAACTGGCACAGGAGCGCGTGCAGCAGGAGAGGGGGGAGGGTGGTGGGTGAAGGGTGTGGTTTTGATTGGTGCTCAGTGCTGATATGTGGAGGACAGGCGGAGAGGGGACAGCCATTGCTCTCGTGCTGATGGCCAACCTGTTGCTCCTGGACACACTGGGAGGAGGGGTGGGGTGTGGACTCTGCTGTGGTAAACCATTAGTGTCAAAAGACAAAAAAAAACGGCAAACATCTGGAGAAATCTCATCAATATTCTTTTGTTGTTGTTGTTGATCGGGTTATATTGTGCGAAGGAAAAACCAAGGATCTCCTTTTAATTTAAATTAGCTGTCAGGAAACGTATTCTTCACAGGATGAAATAAAATCGCAGTCTGAACAAAGCTCAACGAATATTGCATGCATGTTCTTTTTGATAGACTCTAGGCTGTCGGGCATGTCTGCTATGTTTCGTGTGGGTGTGGTATCACAGGAGAAGGGAAATGAACACATGCATGCAGGCAAACACACACACACACACGCATACACACATGCATGCACATACTAACACATTCACACGTGCACACATACTAACACACTCACATATGTACACACACGAACACACGCTCTTTCTGTCTCGCACCCCCACACTCCTGCACATCCCATGCACTTGCTTTCCAGTGATGAATTTTCCTGGTTTTATTCTTCATTCTTTTCAAATTTTGTAAATCAGCCAGGTGTCCAGTCCTACAGTCTGTCTGTCTGTCTGTCTGTCAAGGAACTCTGTATAATATAAACTTTAGGTTCTAGAATTAACGTTATTTTGATTTCAATGTTTCTGTTTATGTTACATTTTTACCGTTTATGACACTGCTCTCTAATACTAATGATTTCTTTTGTTCTGACAATAATCTTAGGTATTATAACGCTCATGCATATCACAAGAGATTCATCTTGGAAAGTCAGCAAATGTGCAAACAAAAGACATATCACAGCAAAACCAATATCTGCTCAAACTGCTGAGTTGCTTTTGAACGATTTTAAAGCTATAATCAATATAAAACGTTATTACACTGTTTGTACCAGTAGAATATGATAAAAAGATGTGTGTATATCCAAACCTTTGACACAGACATTTAAAGACACAAAAGAAGGGAAAGAAAAGGAGAAGGGGATATTCAACATTTATAAACAACCACATTCTATCCGCCTTCACACAACACTATTCCCCTTTCACACACAACACTATTCCCCTTTCACACACAACACTATTCCCCTTTCACACACAGCACTATTCCCCTTTCACACACAGCACTATTCCCCTTTCACACACAGCACTATTCCCCTTTCACACACACAACACTATTCCCCTTTCACACACACAACACTATTCCCCTTTCACACACAACACTATTCCCCTTTCACACACAACACTATTCCCCTTTCACACACACACTTCCAGTCCACCAGGGTCTCTCAGCGATTGGATCTGGGTCCTCATTGATTGCTTTGTTCTCTGGAGACCCAGTGAAATGATTCTCACCCTGCCTGAGGGACAACTCTGACAAATACACAGGAAAGAAGCCAGAACAAAGAACTACCCCTCCCCCCCCCCCACCACTCCACTGGTGAGAGAAGAAAAAGGAAGGCACTTATGCACAGGACACCCCACCCTCACCCCCTTTTGAACTCCAGACGTCACGCCCCCAACAGACACCCAGGACTCACCCCTCCCAACAGACACCCAGGACTCACCCCTCCCAACAGACACCCAGGACTCCCCCACCCCCAACAGACACCCAGGACTGCCCCCTCAACAGACACCCAGGACTCCCCCACCCCCAACAGACACCCAGGACTCCCCCCAACAGACACCCAGGACTGGCCCCCCAACAGACACCCAGGACTGGCCCCCCAACAGACACCCAGGACTCCCCCCAACAGACACCCAGGACTGCCCCCCCAACAGACACCCAGGACTCCCCCACCCCCAACAGACACCCAGGACTGCCCCCCCAACAGACACCCAGGACTCCCCCACCCCCAACAGACACCCAGGACTCCCCCCAACAGACACCCAGGACTGGCCCCCCAACAGACACCCAGGACTCCCCCACCCCCAACAGACACCCAGGACTGCCCCCCCAACAGACGTCCAGGACTCCCCCACCCCAAACAGACACCCAGGACTGCCCCCCCAAACAGATACCCAGGACTCCCCCACCCCCAACAGACACCCAGGACTCCCCCCAACAGACATCCAGGACTCCCCCACCCCCAACAGACACCCAGGACCCCCCACCCCCAACAGACACCCAGGACTCCCCCACCCCCAACAGACACCCAGGACCCCCCCAACAGACACCCAGGACTCCCCCCAACAGACACCCAGGACTCCCCCCCCAACAGACACCCAGGACCCCCCCCACCCCCAACAGACACCCAGGACTCCCCCCCCCAATAGACACCCAGGACTCCCCCACCCCCAACAGACACTCAGGACTCCCCCCAACAGACACCCAGGACTCCCCCTCCAACAGACACCCAGGACTCACCTCCAACAGACACCCAGGACTCACCCCCACCCCCAACAGACACCCAGGACTCACCCCCCACCCCCAACAGACGTCCAGGACTCACCCCCCCTCCCCCCTCAACAGATGCCCAGGACTCCCCCCCCCACCCCCCAACAGATGCCCAGGACTCACCCCCTGTACCAAACAACCTGACTCTGAGGTCATGGAAAATAGGTAGAAAAATCCAGACAACCTGTACTGCAACTCTTCCATGCCACGTAGATAGAAATCCAGACAACCTGTCCTACTTCAACTCATCCATGCCACGTAGATAGAAATCCAGACAACCTATACTGCAACTCTTCCATGCCACGTAGATAGAAATCCAGACAACCTGTCCTACTTCAACTCTCCCATGCCACGTAGATAGAAATCCAGACAACCTGTCCTACTTCAACTCTCCCATGCCACGTAGATAGAAATCCAGACAACCTGTCCTACTTCAACTCATCCATGCCACGTAGATAGAAATCCAGACAACCTGTCCTACTTCAACTCTCCCATGCCACGTAGATAGAAATCCAGACAACCTGTCCTACTTCAACTCTTCCATGCCAGAGGGCAGCTGCCCGGGGCAGCATTGAAGAGACCATCGTGCCTGTGGGTAAATGTGTACCTGCATGTAATCTGCCTGAGGCAAGGCAAACTGCCCGAGGGTAAGCAAGATCCGGTATCGCCCTTACTACCTGCCAAAGGTGAGACCGTGAAGCAGAGGTAAATATGGCGGATCCTTTTGTTGCCTTGTTTTTGTTGAGGGAAAACAGGCGCACTTTGCGGGTAGCACGTGTTTTGCGAACTCTCTCGACAGTGCTCTGAACTGTGGTGGAGTGAGAAGTAAAACAGAGAGCTTGTGCAGAAGGGAATCCCCGGGATTTTTTAATTATAGATGATGGGTAAACTGCCTCAACGAACTGCACGTGTCTTGAATATGAAGATAACGGCCTTCACGTCAGAGTCATAGTGACAATGCACCTGAGTTAGAAATCAAATCCCCCCCCCTCCCCATCCACAGCGCCTGAAGTGGTGGTAAGGTGCTGATCATTCTGAAGAGAGATGAACCAAGGTCTTGTGTCCTGCACTGGGCAAACAAGAACCTGGGGCTTCAGAAGAGTTGTCCCAGGCAAAAGTTCTTCAGAGAATTCCACGTTGATAGTAAAACATACACATCAATAGACAGACAAAACGGGGTGGGGAGTGGGGTGGAGGGGGGATTGTGGGCGGCGTTGTGCTGTGGCGACGCCCTCTCCCCGGGGAGAGCAGCGCAATTTTTCTTTCATACAGAGAAATATCTTGTGACAAAAAGCAATACAATGCAATATAATACAATATAATACAATGCAATACAATACAAACGCAATGCAATGCAACCCAATACAACACAGCATAACACATTACAACACAACAAACACAACACAACACAGCACAACACAGCACAGCACAGCACAGCACAGCACAGCACAGCACAGCACAGCACAGCACAGCACAACACAACCCAACCCAACCCAACCCAACCCAACACAACACACTTCTCAATTCCTTGAGCTGCGCACTACAGACAATGTTGCAGTTCTGGCATTGAACGAACTGCTGGATACAGCCATTCGCTCCGCCCTGTCGGACCCTCCTCCCTCCCCCGGCCCCCCACCCCCATTACCCTCTCTCTTCATCCATCCCCACCCCCACTCCCTCTCACCAAGCGTTCTAATTCTTTGACCCCCTCCCCCTCCCCTCCCCTCCTCTCCAACCTTTCTCCCATCACGATGGAGGACACGGCAGGACTGACACACAAGGTGTTGATGGCTGACTGATGGCTGACTGACGGCTGACTGTTGATGGCTGACTGATGATGGCTGACTGACGGCTGACTGATGGCTGACTGACGGCTGACTGTTGATGGCTGACTGACGGCTGACTGTTGATGGCTGACTGACGGCTGACTGATGGCTGACTGACGGCTGACTGTTGGCTGACTGTTGATGGCTGACTGTTGATGGCTGACTGATGGCTGACTGACGGCTGACTGTTGGCTGACTGTTGATGGCTGACTGTTGATGGCTGACTGATGGCTGACTGACGGCTGACTGTTGATGGCTGACTGTTGGCTGACTGACGGCTGACTGTTGATGGCTGACTGTTGATGGCTGACTGTTGATGGCTGACTGACGGCTGACTGTTGATGGCTGACTGTTGATGGCTGACTGTTGATGGCTGACTGATGGCTGACTGTTGATGGCTGACTGACGGCTGACTGTTGATGGCTGACTGTTGACGGCTGACTGTTGATGGCTGACTGATGGCTGACTGTTGATGGCTGACTGATGGCTGACTGATGGCTGACTGTTGATGGCTGACTGATGGCTGACTGACGGCTGACTGTTGATGGCTGACTGATAGCTGACTGTTGATGGCTGACTGACGGCTGACTGTTGATGGCTGACTGTTGACGGCTGACTGTTGATGGCTGACTGATGGCTGACTGATGGCTGACTGTTGATGGCTGACTGACGGCTGACTGACGGCTGACTGTTGATGGCTGACTGATGGCTGACTGATGGCTGACTGACGGCTGACTGATGACTGACTGATGGCTGACTGATGGCTGACTGACGGCTGACTGTTGATGGCTGACTGACGGCTGACTGTTGATGGCTGACTGACGGCTGACTGACGGCTGACTGTTGATGGCTGACTGACGGCTGACTGACGGCTGACTGTTGATGGCTGACTGATGGCTGACTGACGGCTGACTGTTGATGGCTGACTGATGGCTGACTGACGGCTGACTGTTGATGGCTGACTGACGGCTGACTGTTGATGGCTGACTGATGGCTGACTGTTGATGGCTGACTGTTGATGGCTGACTGACGGCTGACTGACGGCTGACTGATGGCTGACTGACGGCTGACTGTTGATGGCTGACTGACGGCTGACTGCTTGAGCGCACTGCCACGAGGAGAGTACTCCAAAAGCCAGAACAGTTAACAAAAGGTGTTGATGGTTGATTTGCTGAGCACAATACCTAGTGACAATTCCCCAACAGCCAGAACAGTAAAGACTAAAAATAGTGATTTGTAGCGCTTTGTTTCCTTTCTGTGGTGAATGAGCAGCCACAAAATGGGGAATCTGAAATGAACAAAGTGATTGTGTGTGTGTGTGTGTGTGTGTGTGCGTGCGCACGAGTGTGTGGTGTGTGTGTGTGCCTGTGTGTGCTGAGGTATGTACGTGCTTGTGTTTGTGTGCGCGCGTGCACACGTGTGTATGTATGCATATGTGTGCTGTGGTGTGTGTACATGCAAAGACATAGTTTAAAAGGTAGCTTTTTCGTGTACGTGTGTGGACAGACAATTGGATGATTAAAATTTTGTATCCTTCCCATACCTCAGAACTGAAATGAACAGTCTCCACTTGATTTGACAAACACCTCAAATTCATCTCAAATCCAACAAGAACAAACAACCACATGCAGCAAGAAAGAAAGAAACCAACCAACCAACCAAAAACAACAACATTGTATATAGTATCCATGTCGAAATACAAAGGGCTAGTAAAACGAGTGTATTGATCGTAAATGGACTTGTAAATGGACCGAATTATTGCGAATAAAAGTTTGATTTATTAGCGACAACGATTTACAGTAAGTAGATTTACTCATAACAATAAAGCTGTATACAAAACCAAACTGAATGCTCCTTGGTGTGTTTCTAACATAATTTACCGAATCAGTTTAAACAACATTTGTTATAAACTGATAATTAAATGAATGAATAACCAACTCACTAACTGGTGGTGGTGTGTCCATCGAGATCGATGATGACCATCGTTGTCATCGAGATGGGGGATGGGGGATGGGGGGAGGGTGGTGGTGGGGTGGGGGGAAGGATGCTCATGAATCTATCTGTGAGTGCGCAGATGGCTGAATAGTCCAATCTGCGCACGAAATGTCCGCTGACAGTTGGGGCAGACAAAGACAGGCATATCATTGTCAGGGAGCTTGTTTGCCCGTGACTTTCTGGCCTGCCTCTTCTGAACAGCTGCAGCAGTCCTGTTGGCCTCGCACAACCTGGCGCCTTTGTGCACAGCAGCGCGCCATTTGTCACGGTCCACTGCAGATTCCTCCCAGGAGTCAGGGTTGATATCAAACGCTTTCAGAGAGACTTTCAGAGTATCTCTGAAGCGCTTCTTCTGACCTCCGTGTGATCTCTTCCCTTGTTGCAGCTCGCCATAGAAGAGCCTTTTGGGCAGCCGATGGTCTGGCATGCGCGCCACGTGTCCAGCCCAGCGAAGCTGGGACTGCATCAGGATGGTGAAGATGCTGGGAAGGGTGGCTTTTGCGAGCACCTCTGTGTCAGGGGTCTTGTCTTGCCACTTGATGTTCAGTAGCTTCCTGAGGCATGTTGTGTGGAAGTGGTTCAGCTTCTTGGCATGTCGTTGGTACACTGTCCAAGTTTCGCAGGCGTACAGTAGTGTGGGGAGAACTACTGCTCTGTAGACCTTTAGCTTGGTCTCAAGACTAATGCCTCTTCTGTTCCAGACATTTGCATTGAGTCTACCAAAAGCTGCGCTTGCTCTTGCAATCCTGACGTTCACTTCATCGTCGATTGTCACATTTCGTGACAGTGTGCTGCCAAGGTATGTGAACCGCTCCACCGCACTGAGTCTCTGACCGTTGACTGTGATGTTGGGCTCAACGTAGGGTTTCCCTGGGGCTGGCTGATGGAGAACTTCAGTTTTCCTCGTGCTGATGGTAAGGCCGAAGTTCCTGCTGGCAGTGGCAAACTTGTCGACGCTGAGTTGCATGTCAGCTTCAGATCCAGCGTTGAGGGCACAATCATCAGCAAACAAAAAGTCTCTGATGATGTCTGTCATGACCTTCGTTTTTGCTTGAAGCCTTCTGAGGTTAAACAGCTTGCCATCTGTTCGGTACTTTAGGCCGATTCCAACATCGCCATCTCTGAAGGCATCAGTAAGCATTGCAGAGAACATGAGGCTGAACAGCGTTGGAGCCAGGACGCAGCCTTGCTTGACACCATTTGTGACAGCAAAAGGAGCAGATGTTTCACCATTGTCCTGGACTCGAGCCTGCATGCCTTCATGGAATTGGCTGACCAAGGAAATAAATTTCCGAGGGCATCCGTACTTGGCCATGATCTTCCACAGTCCCTCTCTACTCACGGTGTCGAAGGCCTTAGTGAGGTCGATATAGGTGGAGAACAGATCAGCATTTTGCTCCTGACATTTCTCTTGCAGCTGCCTTGCAGCAAACACCATGTCAGTGGTTCCGCGCTCTTTCCGGAATCCACATTGGCTCTCAGGCAAATGACCTTGGTCAAGGTGTGCTGTGAGGCGGTTAAGTAGGATCCTGGCAAGTATCTTGCCTGCGATGGAGAGCAAGGAAATGCCCCGATGGTTATCACAGGCTTGCCGGTTCCCCTTTCGCTTGTACAAGTGAATGATAGATGCATCTTTGAAATCCTGGGGGATCGTCTCTTCTTTCCACATGAGTGAGTACAGCTGATGAAGCTTCTCAGTCAGCACAGTGCCTCCATCCTTGTAGACCTCTGCTGGTATGGAGTCTGAGCCAGGTGCTTTGCCACTGGATAGCAGACGGATTGCTTTCTGGGTCTCAAGAAGTGTTGGCGGATCGTCCAGTGCTTCGTTGGTGGGGACTTGTGGGAGACGGTCTATGGCTTCATCATTTATGGAGGAAGGGCGATTTAAGACACTGTTGAAGTGCTCAGCCCATCGTTCGAGAATGTTCTCCTTCTCGGTGATCAAGGTATTCCCATCTGCACTGAGGAGGGGGGATGATCCTGAGGATGTGGGGCCGTAGACTTCTTTTAAGGCATCATAGAACCTCTTCATATCGTGCCTGTCAGCATATCCCTGGATCTCATCAGCTTTGTCACTCAGCCACTTATCCTGCATCTGGCGTAACTTTTGCTGAACAGTCCTGCGGATGTCATTGTATGCATCCTTTTTTGATGTGGACTTTGGGTTGCTCAGGTGGGCTTGATGCAGACGGCGTTTCTCATCCAGAAGCTGCTTGATTTCATCACAGTTTTCATCAAACCAGTCTTTGTGCTTTCTGGTCATGGGTCCCAGGGTCTCTGAAGCTGTACTATAGATCAGCTCACGCAGGGTCCTCCAGTCAGACTCCACATTCTGGTTGTCCAGAGAGGCGGATTCCAGACGATCTTCCAGCAGCTCCACAAAGGACTGTTTGATGGTGATGCTTTTCAGCTTAGCGATGTTGAGCCGTTTTGGAGCCTTCTGGCCTTGGGGGCGTCTCTTGGGTTGGATTCGAATATTCAGCTTCGAGACTACAAGGCGATGGTCTGTCCAACACTCGGCGCCGCACATGGTCTTTGTTACACGTACATCTTGCCTATCCCTTTTCCTGACGATGACATAATCGATGAGATGCCAATGCTTTGAGCGAGGGTGCATCCATGACGTCCTGTTACGGGTAGGGAGGCAGAAAACTGTGTTGGTTATCAGCAGTTCGTGCTCTGCACAGGTCTGAAGCAAAAGCAATCCATTTGGGTTGCAGTGGCCCACACCGTGCTTTCCAATCACTCCATCCCAGGAGATGTAGTCAGAGCCAACTCTAGCATTGAAGTCCCCAAGAATGATGAGCTTGTCTGCTTTAGGGATGGCAGCAATGACAGAGTGAAGGTCCTCGTAGAACTTCGCCTTCACTTCATCCGGGTTGGTCATGGTTGGGGCATAGGCACTGACAATGGTGAGGTGCTTCTGGCCAGATGCCAGTGGGAGTTTCATGGTCATAAGCCTATCGTTGACTCCCTTTGGGATTCCAGCTAGCTTGCTGACAAGTGCTGTTTTTACTGCAAAACCAACGCCAGCCTCACGTCGCTCTTCGCTTCCTCGTCCACTCCAGAAGAAGGTGTAACCAGATCCCCGTTCACAGAGCTCGCCTTCGCCTGCAAGCCGAGTCTCACTCAAGGCTGCGATGTCGATGTTGTATCTGGCGAGTTCGGATGCAACTAGTGCTGTTCTCCTTTGGGGTCTGTCCGCGTTATCTCTGTCCAGGAGAGTCCTTATGTTCCAAGCACCAATGGTGAGAGGAACGATCCTTGTTTTTTTCTTTTCTTTCTCTTTGTTTCGACCGCTGATGTAGGGTCCCCGCCAGCCGCGGTATGCTGGCCAGGGTGATATGGAGCAGGCAATTTTTAGGGCACCTTTTCTAGCCCCTTCCTCATGCCAGGGAGGTGAGCAGTGCATTCCTAAAGAGGGCTGCTCAGACGCTCAGACGGCTGCCGAGCTCCATCGCTGCTCCTGTCGACGAAGAACGACCCTATGGCCTGAGCCGCCTGCGTGCAGGTCTGCGGCTGCGACTGCCAGTGTACCCACACCTGTCGTTTCGTCGCTCGCCTGTCGCCACAGGACTTGGGGGTGATGAAATGATGAAGGATGAAAGGTCATTTTGGATGACTGATGACTTGCGCGATGAGTTTGTTTAAAGTGAAGAGGAGTTGCGCAACGTCAACCTCACTCTCTCGTCCGGGTCCACCAATTTCCAGTGGCAAGACTAAGTCGAGACGACTGGAGGATGAGCACGGATGCAGTGGATGACCAAGATATCCTTTCGGTGTCTCATCTTGCTCTCTGCACTCCACAGTGCGTTGCTGTAACCGCCTTCCTCTCCGTTGAACCGATAGGTTTCTTCCGCAGATTCTGCCGGATCCAGACTTCGCATACATGGGTAGACACACCCCGGGGGCCAACTGCGTGTGGCATGCACACAGCACAGTGGAGCTAGATGGCCGTCGGTGGCTCTCCTGAGCCGACGCCCTTTTATGGATCTCCATAAGGGTGTCTAGCCACCCGCCTCACCAGTCCCAGAAGGGAGTGGTGGGAGTGCCGGTTTAGTCGTCGGCAACCCGACCCTGAACAGGTTGTACTGGATTACAGGTTACCAGTAGCAGATCTAATGACCTGACCTGACCTGATCATAACTAACTAACGTGCATGCGTATACACACGAAGGGGTGTGTGGGGGAGGGAACGGGAAGGGGGGTGGGTGGGGGAGGTGAGGGGGGAGGGAGGTTAGGAGGGGGTGATGGGGGAGGTGGTTCAGGCACTAGTTAGCTAGGTCTGCACATCTGTTGACCTGGGAGATCAGAAACAAACCCTCCACCCATTACCCACCAGACACCGTGACGGAGAAACAAACCCTCTACCCATTACCCACCGGGTACCGTGACGGAGAAACAAACCCTCCACCCATTACCCACCAGACACCGTGACGGAGAAACAAACCCTCCACCCATTACCCACCGGGTACCGTGACGGAGAAACAAACCCTCCACCCATTACCCACCGGGTACCGTGACGGAGAAACAAACCCTCCACCCATTACCCACCAGACACCGTGACGGAGAAACAAACCCTCCACCCATTACCCACCGGGTACCGTGACGGAGAAACAAACCCTCCACCCATTACCCACCAGACACCGTGACGGAGAAACAAACCCTCCACCCATTACCCACCGGGTACCGTGACGGAGAAACAAACCCTCCACCCATTACCCACCGGGTACCGTGACGGAGAAACAAACCCTCCACCCATTACCCACCGGGTACCGTGACGGAGAAACAAACCCTCCACCCATTACCCACCGGGTACCGTGACGGAGAAACAAACCCTCCACCCATTACCCACCGGGTACCGTGACGGAGAAACAAACCCTCCACCCATTACCCACCGGGTACCGTGACGGAGAAACAAACCCTCCACCCATTACCCACCAGACACCGTGACGGAGAAACAGACCCTCCACCCATTACCCACCGGGTACCGTGACGGAGAAACAAACCCTCCACCCATTACCCACCAGACACCGTGACGGAGAAACAAACCCTCCACCCATTACCCACCGGGTACCGTGACGGAGAAACAAACCCTCCACCCATTACCCACCGGGTACCGTGACGGAGAAACAAACCCTCCACCCATTACCCACCAGGGGCCGTGACGGAGATACGAACCCGGGACCATCAGATTTGAGACTCCAATGCTGTGACCACTGGGCCATTGTGCCCGTGTCCCGCCTGGAAAAGGAGCTGCAGTGTGGCTGTTGATCATAAGCACGTGATAAACAATCCCTCAGGGGATTCAGCCAAGGAGAACTAACTCCTCTCCCACCTCTTTTCTTGGG
>NC_134905.1:26926059-26953559 GCF_041734735.1 Babylonia areolata
GGATGTGAGGGAGTCCAAAGAGAGGGAGGGATGTGAGGGAGTCCGAAGAGAGGGAGGGATGTGAGGGATGTGAGGGAGTCCAAAGAGAGGGAGGGATGTGAGGGATGTGAGGGAGTCCGAAGAGAGGGAGGGATGTGAGGGATGTGAGGGAGTCCAAAGAGAGGGAGGGATGTGAGGGATGTGAGGGAGTCCAAAGAGAGGGAGGGATGTGAGGGATGTGAGGGAGTCCAAAGAGAGGGAGGGATGTGAGGGAGTCCAAAGAGAGGGAGGGATGTGAGGGAGTCCAAAGAGAGGGAGGGATGTGAGGGAGTCCGAAGAGAGGGAGGGATGTGAGGGATGTGAGGGAGTCCGAAGAGAGGGAGGGATGTGAGGGGTGTGAGGGAGTCCGAAGAGAGGGAGGGATGTGAGGGAGTCCAAAGAGAGGGAGGGATGTGAGGGGTGTGAGGGAGTCCGAAGAGAGGGAGGGATGTGAGGGAGTCCGAAGAGAGGGAGGGATGTGAGGTCCTCTGGTTCCCCTGGTTCCGGGCAGAAAGGCCGTGCACGTCGGGCAGGAAGTGGGGAAAGCCTCTGTCAGACTGAATGTCGACACGGCGGGAAATGGCTGACATCACATCCAGGGAGCGTCAATAGTGTCTGATGACTCTGTGTGTGTGTGTGTGTGTGTGTGTGTGTGTGTGTGTGTGTGTGTGTGTGCATGTGTCTGTGTGTGTGTGTGTGTGTGTGTGTGTGTGTGTGTGTGTGTGTGTGTGTGTGAGTGAGAAAGAGAGTGTGTGTGGTGTGTGTGGTGTGTGTGTGTGTGTGTGTCTGTGTGTGTGTGTGAGAGAGAGAGAGAGAGAGAGAGAGAGAGTGTGTGTGTGAGAGAGAGAGATTGTGTGTGTGTGTGTGTGTGTGTGTGTGTGTGTGTGTGTGTGTGCATACCACGTGACTGCTTTTGTCGTGTCTCGACATAAGAACGGAAACTCTCGAAGTTGATAGTCGCGGTCTCCGCGTCTGTCTCTGTCTCTGTCTGTCTGTCTGTCTGTCTCTGTCTGTCTGTCTCATTCACTGTCCATTTTCACTTTCTTTTTCTTTTTCTTTTTCATGTCTTCAGCTTATTTCTATAATATATCTCTCTGCCTGGTGTGAACACACGCGTACATACACATACACATGCATATTATATACACACACACATGCGCACGCATACACACACACACGCACAGACAAACACACACACAGATATTACATACACACACGCACGCACTACCCCACCTTAATCCCCCCCCCCCTCCCTTATTTCCTAGCAGGTCTGTGGCGGCGTCCGAACGAAGAATATCGATCGAGGAATCCTTCCGAGGCGGCCATCCCAAGGGTCTGTTAGAACAGGCAGGGAAAGCACAGCCAACAGAAAGGAAGAAAAAGAGAGAGGGGGCTGCTTGTGGGTGGGGGGGAGTGGGACATTGCCAAGATGAAAACTGTGGTTGAAGAGGGGCTTACACACAGGCACGCAACACACACACGTTGACACAGATACACAGACAGTCAAAGACGGATAGACACACACACACGCATATTCATATACACCCAAGCACGTATACATATACACACACACACACGCACACGCGCTCACACACACGCACACGCGCTCACACACACACACACACACACACACACACACACACACACGTGTCAACGAGTTTGATGGTTCCCACGTGCCACTGGAAGGAGCAGTAAAAGAAGTTGTGGCCCTCAGTTCTCAGACACTTGTCTTAGAAATCACTAATAACAGAGGAGTCAGTTTTCTCCTTGGCTGAATCCCCACGAGGCGTTCTGAGTCACGTGGTCATGATGAGAAGCTCCTTTGAAAGGCGTCGGGGGTGGGGGGGTGGGGGAGGGGTGGGGGCATACTCTGGACACGTGTACAATAACGGGTTCTCATCTGTGATACTGCAAACCTGGTCTTTATGGGAAATGTGCGTGCGTGTGGCGAAAAAAAGGAAAAAGAAAGGGGGAAAAAAGAAGAAAAAAAAAGAAAGATAAATACGATGAAAATAATGCCATTGGAGTGACTGAACTTTATTGTGCTGTATTTCAGTTTCAAGTTTTGAAGAAAAACAACAACAACAATAACAAACCGTGTGCACTTTCAGGTGTTTGGTTCGCGGATGTTTTCGGCGACTGATTTAAAAAAGAAAAGAATTGTTTATTGTCGCTGGTTGTTTATGTTGATGCTGTTCTTGTTGGTGCTGGCTTTTGAGACACTTGTCGACTGACAGGGACAAAGCTTCTTAGAAAGCTGTGGATGAAATGCACTATTATATATTTTTTTTAATTCTCAGAGGATGAATTTCATTGTCCGCCAGTGTATGAAAATAAAAGACATGAAATCATTGCATTTGAACAGTGCACTCCACCCCACAAGCCCACACATAGAGGAGAGGGGGTGGGTGAGAGGGAGAGAGGGGGATAGAGAGGAGAGACAGAGATAGAGGGAGAGAGAATGGAGAGAGGGAAAAAGAGTGAGAGAGAGAGGGGGGGGGGAGATAGAGAGGGGGAAGAGAGAGGGACAGCGAGGGAGACGGGGTGGAAAGAGAAAGAGACAGACAGACAGACAGACAGGCAAACAGACGCAATCATCATGTGCATGCTTACAAACGCACACAAACACAAACATACAGTCTTTCCAGTGGACTGATCAATACAGTGTCTATCTCATCCAGTCTTTCCAATGGACTGATCAATACAGTGTCTATCTCATCCAGTCTTTCCAATGGACTGATCAATACCGTGTCTATCTCATCCAGTCTTTCCAATGGACTGATCAATACCGTGTCTATCTCATCCAGTCTTTCCAGTGGACTGATCAATACAGTGTCTATCTCATCCAGTCTTTCCAGTGGACTGATCAACACAGTGTCTATCTCATCCAGTCTTTCCAGTGGACTATCTCATCCAGTCTTTCCAGTGGACTGATCAATACAGTGTCTATCTCATCCAGTCTTTCCAGTGGACTGATCGATACAGTGTCTATCTCATCCAGTCTTTCCAGTGGACTGATCGATACAGTGTCTATCTCATCCAGTCTTTCCAGTGGACTGATCGATACAGTGTCTATCTCATCCAGTCTTTCCAGAGGACCAATCCATACAATGTCTATCTCATCCAGTCTTTCCAGAGGACCAATCCATACATT
This sequence comes from Babylonia areolata, assembly GCF_041734735.1. Classification (NCBI taxonomy): domain Eukaryota; kingdom Metazoa; phylum Mollusca; class Gastropoda; order Neogastropoda; family Buccinidae; genus Babylonia; species Babylonia areolata. The sequence continues at coordinate 26,929,232 of NC_134905.1, forward strand.
GTCTATCTTCTGACATACGCTTTCAGCTCGGGCAACAGCAAAGTAAGAGCTGTATGATCAATAATTTCTCCAACAGCAAAGTAAGAGCTGTATGATCAATAATTTCTCCAACAGCAAAGTAAGAGCTGTATGATCAATAATGTCTCCATTGCAATGGGAAGCCGTTACACCGGAGTCTTTTGTGAAGGACTATCACTCAAACTAGGAGGCATGATTGCACTGGCTCTTTATGCTGCAGCCTTGGGGGCTGGTTGGCCTTTGAGACCATCCCAACGCCGACTGTCCTGAAACCCTCTTGGCCGAGAGAGTGGGGATGTAACTTGGGCAAGACACTCTCCACAATAATCAAATTCTGGCCCAGATGGTGTGTGTCCATCGAGATCGATGATGACCATCGTTGTCATCCAGCTGGGGGATGGGGGGAGGGTGGTGGTGGTGGGGGGGATGCTCATGAATCTATCTGTGAATGCGCAGATGGCTGAATAGTCCAATCTGCGCACGAAATGTTCGCTGACAGTTGGGGCAGACAAAGACAAGCAGATCATTGTCAGGGAGCTTGTTTGCCCGTGACTTTCTGGCCTTCCTCTTCTGAACAGCTGCAGCAGTCCTGTTGGCCTCACACAACTTGGCGCCTTTGTGCACAGCAGCGCGCCATTTGTCACGGTCCACTGCAGATTCCTCCCAGGAGTCAGGGTTGATATCAAATGCTTTCAGAGAGACTTTCAGAGTATCTCTGAAGCGCTTCTTCTGACCTCCGTGTGATTTCTTCCCTTGTTGCAGCTCGCCATAGAAGAGCCTTTTGGGCAGCCGATGGTCTGGGATGCGCGCCACGTGTCCAGCCCAGCGAAGCTGGGACTGCATCAGGATGGTGAAGATGCTGGGAAGGGTGGCTTTTGCAAGTAGCTCCGTGTCTGGGGTCCTGTCTTGCCACTTGATGTTCAGTAGCTTCCTGAGGCATGTTGTGTGGAAGTGGTTCAGCTTCTTGGCATGTCGTTGGTACACTGTCCAAGTTTCGCAGGCGTACAGTGTGGGGAGAACTACTGCTCTGTACACCTTTAGCTTGGTCTCAAGACCAATGCCTCTTCTGTTCTAGACATTTGCATAGAGTCTACCAAAAGGTTGCGCTTGCTCTTGCAATCCTGACGTTCACTTCATCGTCCATGGTCGCATTTCGTGACAGTGTGCTGCCAAGGTATGTGAACCGCTCCACCACACTGAGTCTCTGACCGTTGACTGTGATGTTGGGCTCAACGTGGGGTTTCCCTGGGGCTGGGTGATGGAGAACTTCAGTTTTCTTCGTGCTGATGGTAAGGCCGAAGTTCCTGCTGGCAGTGGCAAACTTGTCGACGCTGAGTTGCATGTCAGCTTCAGATCCACCGTTGAGGGCACAGTCATCAGCAAACAAAAAGTCTCTGATGATGTCTGTCATGACCTTCATTTTTGCTTGAAGCCTTCTGAGGTTAAACAGCTTGCCATCTGTTCGGTACTTTAGGCCGATTCCAACATCGCCATCTCTGAAGGCATCAGTAAGCACTGCAGAGAACATGAGGCTGAACAGTGTTGGAGCCAGGACGCAGCCTTGCTTGACGCCATTTGTGACAGGAAAAGGAGCAGATGTTTCGCCATTGTCCTGGACTCGAGCCTGCATGCCTTCATGGAATTGGCTGACCAAGGAAATAAATTTCCGAGGGCATCCGTACTTGGCCATGATCTTCCACAGTCCCTCTCTACTCACGGTGTCGAAGGCCGAGAGAGTGGGGATGTAACTTGGGCAAGACACTCTCCACTATAATCAAATTCTGGCCCAGATAACTGGGACAGCAGTTGTTCTTCTGCTGTTCTGTTTTTCATAGTCTGACACGACTGACAATAATACATCAGATCATGCAGTCTTTCCAGTGGACCGATCTGTACAGTCTACCTCACTTCTCCACATCGCCACCACAGCAAGTGCCAGCAAAGACGAAGACACAAGAGGGGGTTGGGAGAGTACGACATTCATAAAAGATGATGACTGACATTAAAAGCCCTCAGCTTTTCTTTGATAAAAGAGGACGGAGTTTGGGCCTGCCTGATAACAGCTTCACTGCTCTGCTTTTTTAGCTGAGAGTGCCGTCCAAAACAGAAAATGAAACCGGGACGTTTGCTTATCTTCCTACTTATCTTGACAGCTTTTTGTGTGTGTGTGTGTGTGTGTGTGTGTGTGTGTGTGTGTGTGTGTGTGTGTAGAGTGGGTGGGGGGTGGGGGAAGGGGTTGGAGTGTGGCGTGAGGGGGGTTAAGAAATATGGACGCACATCGCATAACTTTTGATTGACAGACGGTTACCGTCGGGGTGTTCAATGTCGATACAATTTTGACTGGATCGTTCGCCAAGCACTGACGCTGCTCTTCTTGTTCTTGTTCGACCTACTTCCAGAACGCCCGTTCCGAGATCCCCCAACACACAGCCACACCCCGCGATCGTCTGACGCAATCTCAGCGCCGCCAGTCCACAGGGAACTGACGATGTTAAGTCGTCAGCAGGACACACATCAGAGGAGACCCTGCACTGCTGCCCAGAAAAAGCGAGAGCGAGGGAATCGAAACCAGACCCTTACGGAACCTGTACTGGCGAATGAGTGTCTTAACCATTCTGCCATCTTCTTCCTCGAACGACGAATCCCCACACCCCACACTACCACACTCAACACCCCACACCACCACACTCCATACCACACACCCCTCCCCCCCCCCCCCCCCCCCCATGAATTCATCAAGACACCTTTCCCTCGATGCACGTCTGGGATTGCCGGTGCTCCTCTCACGGTGTTTCAGGGATCGATGGAGGAAGCACTGACAGTGTCCATTGGCCAGTAAAACGTTGAGGAAGCGATAACATCCGAAATATTTATATATCCTTCTGTTGCCTCATACCCCACCACCCCCCTTCCCCTTCAAGTGATAACACCCGGAATGTTTATCCTTATGTTGCATACCCCGCCACCCCCCCCCCCCCCTTCTAGTGATACACCCGAAATATTTTTCCTTCTGTTGCCCAATACCGTCATCCCCTCAACCCCCCCCCCCCCCCCAAATGATAACACCCGGAACATTTATCCTTTTGTTGTCCAATACCTTCACCCCACCCCACCCCGCCCCCCCCCTCCCCCCGAGTGATCCCACACCACATCATCCACGTGTTTCCATAGTCATCCCACACCCCATCATCCACGTGTTTCCATAGTCATCCCACACCCCATCATCCACGTGTTTCCATAGTGATCCCACACCCCATCATCCACGTGTTTCCACAGTGATCCCACACCCCATCATCCACGTGTTTCCACAGTGATCCCACACCCCATCATCCACATGTTTTCACAGTGATCCCACACCCCATCATCCACATGTTTCCACAGTGATCCCACACCCCATCATCCACATGTTTCCACAGTGATCCCACACCCCATCATCCACATGTTTCCACAGTGATCCCACACCCTTCTACACCCAGCCCCCACCCCTTCCCCACACGCAACTCACGCCTTTCAATTGAGCTGTTCTGTGTTTCCAGAGTATTCCGCACCTCCCCCTCCCCACCCCTTTCCCACACCCAACCCAGGCCTTTCAAAGGAGCTGTACTGTGTTTCCACAGCATTCCCCACCCCTCCCCCACCCCTTCCCCCATTCCCCACACCCACTGCTCTTCACCCCTCCCCCTCCCCCACCCCTCCCCCACCCCTTCCCCCATTCCCCACACCCACTCCTCTCCACCCCTCCCCCACCCCTTCCCCACACCCAACCCGCGCCTTTCAATGGAGCTGTTCTGTGCCTTTTCAGACAAACCACATGGAATCAGAATCCGTCAGGGGGGATTCAGTCAAGGAGAAAGCTAACTCCTCTCTGTTACAGTGGTGGTTTGTGAGACAAGTGTCTGAGAACTCCTTTTACTGTCCTCACTCACCCGTTGGGGATCTATCAAAACCGTTGGGGTGTGGGTGGATGTGTGTGTGTGTGTGTGTGTGTGTGTGTGTGTGTGTGTGTGTGTACCAGCAGCCCATAAGGAGCTATCCGTGTGAGATGTTCATATACATATATTTTTACTTTTCTTTTTTCTTACGTTTGAATCGCACACAATGCAATAAATCCAGTTGTATTTCTTTTGAGTGTGTCTGTCGGGTATGTTGTTTCCTGATAATCTCCCTTGCCCTAGCAAGGGGCCACGAGTTTATTCAGATCTTGATATCTTGGCGGAGTCACTCCGGGTGATGTTCCGTGGTGTCAGCACTGGTTCCATGTATGTATGACAGTCAGTCGTGTCCAACTATGACCACCAGAACAGCAGAGGAGGCAACTGCTGTTCCGACTATCTGGGCTAGAATTTGATTATAGTGGAGAGTGTCTTGTCCAAGTTACATCCCCACTCTCTCGGACAGTCAGCGTTGGGATGGTTCCCAAAGACAAGGCTGCAGTACTAAGAACCAGTGCAATGTTGAGAGTTATAGTCCTTCACAAAAGACTAAGGTGTAAATGACTTCACATTGCAATGGAAAAACCCATTGATCATACACCTCTCACTTTTGCTGTTTGCCCAGCTGTAAACTGATGCAGGCATCACATCACACCACAAGACCCCTCTGTTTGCCCAGCTGTAAACTGATGCAGGCATCACATCACACCACAAGACCCCTCTGTTTGCCCAGCTGTAAACTTATGCAGGCATCACATCACACCACAAGACCCCTCTGTTTGCCCAGCTGTAAACTTATGCAGGCATCACATCACACCACAAGACCCCTCTGTTTGCCCAGCTGTAAACTTATGCAGGCATCATATCACACCACAAGACCCCTCTGTTTGCCCAGCTGTAAACTTATGCAGGCATCATATCACACCACAAGACCCCTCTGTTTGCCCAGCTGTAAACTTATGCAGGCATCATATCACACCACGAGACCCCTCTGTTTGCCCAGCTGTAAACTTATGCAGGCATCATATCACACCACGAGACCCCTCTGTTTGCCCAGCTGTAAACTTATGCAGGCATCATATCACACCACGAGACCCCTTGCTGACGATGACAATGATTGCTTTGATCCTGGAGACAGACAGTGAGACTACGAACCAGGCGCCTGTCACGTGACAGACAGCACTAAAAGTACGTGATGGCGAAGGTCTGACGCAAATTGCCCACAGAAACAATGGAGATAATGAAGCGACTTTCACTATACCAGCATGCAGGCCAAAGGATTATACGAAAAAAAATCTTTCTCTCTTTGATCAACGAAGATGATGACAATACTGCTACAAATGAGGTCTATTTGTCAGGGACGTACAAGACAAAGATGTACTCTATGCTTCCTTTCACAGCATATTTATGCTGGCGTCACAAGGTGAGCGGTACTATAAGCTGGCCAGGACATTCACCCAACCACTCCTGAAGATGCCATCCTTCGGTCTTTTCTCTTCCACACTCCAACATGCTCAGAGGTCAAGGTCGCCAATTTTCCGATATATACCAAAATAAACATGATTTAAACGGCGCTATTACATCCAATACTGTAACCGAATCATCACGCTACAACAACAACAACAACAGCAGCAAAAAGAAGAAGATGATGATGAAGAAGAAGAAAGACAGAAAGAAAGAAAGAAAGAAAGAAAAAAAGTTAAAAGATTAATTTTTCAACTGCATTTTGCAGACCCAGATTAGCGCTGTGAATACTAGTGTCCTACTGCTCGAACATGAATGGTTTGACTTTGTTATCATGCCCTTTTTTTTCTTTTCTTTTTTTACCCGACTTTATCATGCCCTTTTTTTACCCGAAGCTTTAAAATATCAAATACAGAACACATTTTAATGATTTATTTTTAAAATTTAATTTAATTCAATGATATTTTACATTTTTTAAAGCGTGTATCACAACTCAGTCTTGAGAGCATTGTCTCTTGTCTTTGGATTTTGTTATAGGTTAGATCACTGTTCCAGACAACGCTTTCTAGAAATTCGCTGACCTCTCTGAAACAACTTAGCGCTTCCATGAGTCAATCAGTTCCCTCAAACCCCAGGCACGGCACTTTCCATTTGCTGAATTGATGTCAGGATGAGCGCTTCTGTTTGTCCAGCACTCTCTGTTCGCTAAGGCAGTGCTTTCTCCTTCCCTGTCACCCTACCATCGCACTATGCTAATCGGGACCTTTGCTAATTTGCCTTTCACACTGACAACCACGTCCTTGGATTGAAAGTACCATGGATGGGTGCTGACTGTTCATTCTGTGCTATTGATTGTGAAACACTGGACAGCTAGCTAGGTTTGTTTGTTGTTCGTGACTTTGCCGACTAAAAGAAGCAAAATAAACAATTGTACACATTCTGCTCCGTTCAGTCATTTTCAGATTGTCATTCCTGGTTAGGATTAGGATTTTTGGGGTCACAATTTTCTGGACACTGGTTGATTTCCTTTCATCACGCTTTTATGTTGCATGTGTTTTTGTGCAAAAGGTCTTTTTCATCTATCTATCCATCTCTCCATCTATCTATCTGTCTGTCTATCTATCTATCTTTCTAGGAATAAATGGCGGAAATAAATTGAGGGGAATGGCAATTGCGCTTTCAGCAAGGTTTGGTTTGTTCATCGTATGGAATCTAATCAACATAGCTGAATACGTCATTGATTGAATGACGTAATGGGCTGCAAAGAAATGGAAACATGCCTCGTGTTGACATTGTCCTTGAGGAATGGTTTAGAAAATGTGCGCACTGTGTTACGCTCACTGGCTGCCATTGTGTTTTTGTGTTGTTGTTTCTTTCACGGTGTGCATGCGTTTAGTTTGGTATTGTTTTTGTGGGGTTTGGTTTTGATATTTTGTGACAAACTGACGAAATTACCGTTGAAAAAGGCATGTCATGGGGCTGTCAGCAGGTGTAATTGTGATTCTGGGCCCAACGTTTCCAGTTTTGATATTTGGCCGTCGCTTCATGCGGATATTTTGTGGTTTTTCTTTTGTTTTTAACTAAAATGTTTTTGGTGGTTGTGTGACTTTGATGATTAACCTCGTTATAGACAACCAAAAATATAGCATTTCGACAATTAGTTATGTGGCTTGCCAATATTGGTATGAAAGGAATTGATAACCAGTGTGTGTGTGTGTGTGTGTGTGTGTGCGAGAGTGCGCGCTTTTTTTTCTTTTTTTTGTGTGTGTTTTTTTGTTTGTTTGTTTGTTTGTGTGTGTGTGTGTGTGTGTGTGTGTACCCATGGTGATTGCATCTCTCTTTCTGTATGTCTTTCGTGTGTGTGTGTGTATGCGTGTATATATGTGTGTATGTATGTGTGTGCGTGGGTGTGCATGCGCGCGCGTTTGTGTATGAGTGTGTGCATGTGTGTTTTAATGTGTGCGCGCGCACACGTGTGTGTGTGTGCGATGTGGTGTGTGCCACATGACTGGTGTGTCGAGTGGCAGAGCCCAGCCCCTGGATTCCAATCACCAACAGCTGTACACTTTGTTTCTCTTCTCTTGGCAGTCTGCTCTCCATTCATACGGTCCGCAGCGTGCGCTTAATCTGAAGTGAAGGAAATTGGACAGAGCGAGAGAGACAGACAGACACAGCGAGAGAGACAGACAGACAGAGCGAGAGGGAGGGAGAGGGCAAGAGAGACAGACAGACAGACACAGCGAGAGGGAGGGAGAGGGCAAGAGAGAGAGACAGACACAGAGACAGACAGACATAGAAAGAGTGAGAGAGAGTGAGAGACAGAGAGATAGATGCAGACACAGACAGACACACACACACACACACACACACACACACACACACAGTGTGTGTGTGAGAGAGAGAGATGCAGACAGACAGAAAGGCACAGAGATACATAGAGACAGACAGAAATAGAGAGAAGGCAAGAGACAGACAGACAGACACAGAGATACAGACAGGGAGAGAGAGAGGGGAGACAGAGACAGAGTGACAGACAGATAAAGAAGGCAGAGGGAGAGAAGAGTGAGAGACAGGGGGAGGAGGGAGGGAGAGAATGAGATACAGAGAGAGAGGGAGAGAGGGTGGAAGAGAGGGAGACAGAGATGGAAACGTAGAGAATGAAGAAAGAAAGAACAGAAAGAGAAACCGAGAGACTCCTACACAGACTCAGGTATTTATTCAGAAAGGCCAGAGCCTTCAGTCCGGAGAATCCTGAGAAAGACAGAGAGAGAGAGAGAGAGAGAGAAAAAAGTACACAAAATACTATAAAACAGAGTTATGAATACTGTTATTAACGTGTTAGCACACAAACAACGTTCCAACACAACAGTGTTGCATGGACATGTGAAATAACGGAGACTCCACGAGAAGATAAAGGCAGAAAAAAGTCTGTCACTGTTTAACTCTCTGACACCGTACTTCACTATTGCATTCTTGGCTTTATATATCTACAGTAGAATAAAGGCAGAAAAAAGTCTGATCGTCACTGTTTAACTCTGACACCATACTTCACTATTGCATTCTTGGCTTTATATATCTACAGTAGAATAAAGGCAGAAAAAAGTCTGATCGTCACTGTTTAACTCTCTGACACCATACTTCACTATTGCATTCTTGGCTTTATATATCTACAGTAGAATAAAGGCAGAAAAAAGTCTGTCACTGTTTAACTCTCTGACACCATACTTCACTAATGCATTCTTGGCTTTATATATCTACAGTAGAATAAACGCAGAAAAAAGTCTGTCACTGTTTAACTCTCTGACACCATACTTCACTATTGCATTCTTGGCTTTATATATCTACAGTAGAATAAAGACAGAAAAAAGTCTGTCACTGTTTAACTCTCTGACACCTACTTCACTACTGCATTCTTGGCTTTATATATATACAGACATGATTGATTTATTACTTTTTCTTTCCTTTTTTGATGGCAAGAGCATTTGTAATGATAGAAGAAATTTTAAATCTAGAAATTACCGTCCCTCCAATCCTTCCTAACCCCCCCACCCCCCCCCACCCCACCTCCCACACACCCTCCGACCTTGTCTGAAGTTCAGTCTGTCATACACACACAGATCAAAGAAAAAGAAGAAAACAACAACAACAACAACAACAATAAACAACAACAACAAAAAAAACCCACACAGAACAAGACCACAGCAGCAGCTGCAGTTTGAGATCTAGCGCATTCTGTGCCACGAAATATCTGCACCAGAAAAGAGTGATTTTTTTTTTTTAAGTTCCGTTCGGGCAATGTTTTTTGTTTTTTCTCCAACCTCCCCTCATCTCTTATTTCTGGTCCTCAAGACACAACATGAACACGGCAGCCTTGTGATCCGATGGAGAGCCAGCCCATCCAAAAGAAATGTTTCTAAAACATCACATCTTTGTTAAACCTGTTGATTTTTTTTATTTTATCTTATTACTTTCTTTCTTTCTCCTTTGAAGAACCCTTTTTCTGACAGCGAGTTCAATAAACTTGAAAGGAGATCACGGCGTTTCCATGCGCAATGTAACCCGATCGATGAAATAATATTGACGACATTTCCACAGATTTGTTTTGTTTTGTTTTGATACAGTTCAGTTGCTCAAGGAGACGTCTTTGCGTTCAGGAAAATCCATAAACGCTACACCACATCTACAATAAGTAGAGGTCTGACCGGCAACGTAACCCAGTGCGTTTAGTCAGGCCTTGAGGGAAACTGACCAAAACCAAACTAAAATGAAATAAATTAAAACAAAAATGAAAAAAAAAAAAAAGGAATGAAAGAACACACAAACCCAAAAAATAAAAACTTTCCCCCAGTCTTCCTCTTAATTTCACTCTCTCTCTCTCTCTCCCTCTTCCCCCTCTCTCTCCCTTTCTCTCTCTCCCCTCTTCCCCCCTTTCTCTCTCTCTCCCTCTCTCTCCCCCCTCTCCCTCTCTGTCTCCCTCCCCCAGCCTTCCCACTCTACCTGCTTCTGAACCATCCATGCCCCCCTCACCCACCACCCCCAGGTCTCCACACCTCTCCCTTTCCCTTTATTCTTTAACAGAGGCCATTCTTCAGTCACGCCAAGCTGTGGCTCTTTCCAGACCTCCCTCAGACTGATCCTGGGAAAGTCTTCCCCCCTGGTTATCGGCAGAGCAAGACAGGTAAAGTAATCATCAAGTACCCCCCTCTCCCGGCGCTCACCTATGATCCTCCACTTATCCTGCCCACTGTCTTCTTTTTGTCTTTTTTCTTTGCTGACCTGTCGACTGCACCGTTTGGGTGGCATTATAAGTTTACAGTTGGGCCAATAGCGAAGTGAGAGCTGTATTATCAATGGTTTCTCCATTGTAATGGGGAATCATTTACAGCCTAGTCTTTTGTGAAGGAGTATGACTCTCAAACTGCAAGATTGCACTGGCTCTTAGTGCTGCAGCCTTGGGGGCTAGTTGGCCTTTGTGAACCATCCCAACAGCGACTGTCCTAAAGCCCTCTTAGTCGAGAGAGTGGAGATGTAACTTGGGCAAGACACTCTCCACTATAATCAAATTCTAGCCCAAATAGTCGGGACTGCAGTTGCCTCCTCTGCTGTTCTGATGGTCATATTCCAACGCCGCTCATTTCCAGTCTCCAGTTTCCAGTTTGCGGAAATCGAACCCCAGAGTCTCACCTCTCTCACCTTGCTCTAACCACTAGACCACAGCCCCGCTTTAACCCTCCGCCCGCTCAGTTCATTCCAGCAAACTCTGAGCTTTGTCAGCTGTCAGAACCTTTTTCTACTTACACTACAGTGCAGAAAACTTTATCACCAGCAAGATTCCTCTGCTTCAGTGGATTTGCTGCATCGCAAGAGTTGAGGGAAATTGAAGACAGTTTTAGCTGGCTCGTGTAATTGAAAAGGCTGGGAGGAAGAGAGGGTGAGAGATAGAGAGAGAGGGGGAGAGAGAGAAATATGGAGAAGAGAGAGACATGGAGAAGAGAGAGACATAGAGTGAGACAGACAGACCGACACACACACACACACACACACACACACACACCGTGGCACACACACACAGAACAAAATGGAGAGAGAATGAGGGACAGAGAGAGAGAGACAGACAGACAGACAGACAGACAGAGACAGAGATAGAGAGGTCTTTCAGACCACAGAGTTGTGTACCTTTTGGACAGAATTTGCCACGGAAAATGTGACGTGTGCTCGAGTGGTCGTTTTGATTTTGTTTGGTTTTTGGCATCACTGTATTTGTTTGTATGATTTGTGTAAAGATACATGAGTGTACTGTTTCTATTCTCCCAGAGGGTACTTAAAATATACGGGGTTTTTTGCCCCGTCATCTTCATCGTTTCAGTGGTATAACTCCCACGCCGCTCATTCTGGGTCTCCGATTACATGGCCACACCCAGGTTCGTCTGTCGCACTGCCCCAGCGTCGGCAGTCCACAGCAAACCACATGTTAGGTCGCCAGGAGGCCACACACCAAAGGATACCCTGCACTGCTGCCGAGTCACTTTGGTGGCGTTCTGTAGTGCCTGTTCTGATTGAACGTGCTTTAGACACATCCTACGAAGCCCCCTACTGACGCCAAACATGGCTTGATCGCAGAGCCAGACAGAGAGCATCTCCCCCAGAGTGCCAGAGTGGAGACCGCCACCATGTCCCTCCAACAACACTCCCCCATGAATCCACCGGCACTGAAGACCTTGACGTGACTCACCCCAAGCACGGAAGTGGAGGGGTATCGAAACTTAGGTCACCATGACAGCAGGGCATGAAAGGCCACAGGTTGGGAGATTTTTTCATATAGATGAAGGTGGATGATGATGATGATGATGATGATGTGATGGAGGTCCATTTCATGTTTGAAACTAACGTAACAATGTACTCTACGCTTCCTGTCATAATGATATTCCGGCGTTCACCAGGCCCGAGAGATACAGACACTTGCAGTGGTTGGTCAGGAAATTAGAGCAACACACCCAAAGACGTATCCGTGAAGTGGATGACACTCGGCTGTGTGGTCCCAGTCTTCCCGAACACATTCAGTCTGTGCCCGTAAGGCAAGCCGTGGGAAAGTGAATTATATGTTAAAAAAACAAAACCGTGTTTGGTTCCCCAGACAATGCACAATGGAAACGAGCCAATGAGGTGTTCTCACAGCTCCTCTGCCCCTTTTTCTCATGATTGGCCGAGGGAAAAAAAGCAAAATTTTGATTGGCCTAAAAAGACAGGTTTGGACTGGTTTGAACAAAAAAAAAAAAAAAGGTCTTGATTGCTTCAGGAAAAGTGCAAGTATTGATTGGCTCACGTGAGAGTATCATTTGCTTTTGTTGTTTTTGCTTTTTTTTACTTAAAAAAATCAAGACGCGTTTCCTTGTCCTTGGTCCATTGGCTGTGACCGCTTTGAGCTGCTGACTGAATGGGACTTCTCCAGTCTTCCCAGGTGATTGGGTGCGCGCGCACGTGTGTGTGTGTGTGTGTGTGTGTGTGTGTGTGTGTGTGTGTGTGTGTGTCTGTCTGTCCGTCTGTCTCTCTGTGTGTGTGAGAGAGATTGATTTCAAACTATATTTTTTTAGCGGCGTGACCCAGATAAATAGTTCAAAAGTTGGACCATGAGCCGAAAAGTGCTTGTTTTAAATATTTGGAAATAGCGTGCGTGTGCACGTTTTACTTATTTATTTATGTACTTACTTATCTATTTCTTTATTCATTTATTTGCTTATCTATCTATTTCTTTATTCATTTATTTGCTTATCTATTTTTTTTTTATCATAAATTACGGGAATGTGTGTGTGTGTGTGTGTGTGTGTGTGTGTGTGTGTGTGTGTGTGTGTGTGTGTGTGTGTGTGACCATCTTCCCTTTGTTTAAAGTCCAAGGAAATCGATACATGTACAACTTCAACTGATGTAACTCATAGAACAGCATTTTGTGTATTGATAATCATAGCAACAATGGAATGATCATTGTTTGTGCGCATGCACACACACACACACACACACACACACACACACACACACACACACACACACACACACCCCCAACTCCCTTGTGAAGATGATGACAGTTCTGCTTCATTCAGTATAAGTGAAGAGGGTTTGGGAAAAACTGTCAGCGCAAATTATTCCCCACGTCTTTTTCATGTCTCCCTCCTGTCAGGATGACATGTTCAATTGTGGTAGGTCAATGACTTGTCGGAGCCACAGGCAGAGAGAGAGAGGGAGAGGGGAGAGGGAGAGGGGAGACAGGGATAGAGAGAGAGAGGGGAGAGAGGGGTAGAGAGAGAGAGGGAGAGGGGAGAGCGGAGAGAGGGGTAGAGAGAGGGAGAGGGGAGAGAGGGGTAGAGAGAGAGAGAGGGGAGGGAGGGGTAGAGAGAGGGAGAGGGGAGGGAGGGGTAGAGAGAGAGAGGGGGGAGAGAGGGGTAGAGAGAGGGAGAGGGGGAGAGACGGGTAGAGAGAGGGAGAGGGGAGAGAGGGGTAGAGAGAGAGGGGGAGAGGGGTAGAGAGAGAAAGGGAGAGGGGAGAGGGAGAGAGGGAGAGAGAGAGAGAGAGGGGGGGGAGAGGGGTAGAGAGGGAGAGGGGAGAGAGAGATAGAGGGAGAGGGGAGAGAGGGGTAGAGAGAGAGAGGGGAGAGAGGGGGAGAGAGAGAGAGGGGGAGAAGGGAGAGGGGAGAGAGAGGGAGAGAGGAGAGAGAGGAGAGAGAGGAGAGGGGAGAGAGAGGAGAGGGAGGAGAGAGGAGAGGGAGGAGAGGGGAGAGAGAGGAGAGGGAGGAGAGGGGAGGGGGAGAGGGAGAGGGGAGAGATGGGAGAGGGAGAGGGTAGAGAGGGGTAGAGAGAGAGAGGGGGAGAAGGGAGAGGGGAGAGAGAGGGAGAGAGGAGAGAGAGGAGAGAGAGGAGAGGGGAGAGAGAGGAGAGGGAGGAGAGGGGAGAGAGAGGAGAGGGAGGAGAGGGGAGGGGGGAGAGGGAGAGGGGAGAGGGGAGAGGGAGAGGGGATAGGGGAGAGAGGGGAGAGGGAGGAGAGGGGAGAGAGAGGAGAGGGAGGAGAGGGGAGAGAGGGGTAGAGAGAGAGAGGGAGAGGGGAGAGAGAGGAGAGAGAGGAGAGGGGAGAGAGAGGAGAGGGAGGAGAGGGGAGAGAGGGGTAGAGAGAGAGAGGGGGAGAGGGGAGAGAGGGGAGAGGGAGAGGGGATAGGGGAGAGAGGGGAGAGGGAGAGAGGAGAGAGGGGAGAGGGAGAGGGGAGAGAGGGGATAGAGAAGAGGGGGGAGAGGGAGAGAGGGAGAGGGGAGAGAGGGGATAGAGAAGAGGGGGGAGAGGGAGAGGGGAGAGAGGGAGAGGGGAGGGAGAGGGGAGGGAGAGGGGAGAGAGGGGAGAGGGAGAGGGAGAGGGGGGAGAGGGAGAGGGGAGAGAGGGAGAGGGGAGAGGGAGAGGGGAGGGAGAGGGGAGAGGGGGCACGATGGACAGGAGGATGGATGGTAGTTGTTTTTTTTAATATTCTTTTTCTAATAGTCGTTGTGTTGTATTCTCTCTCTCTCTCTCTCTCTCTCCCTCTCTCTCTGTGAATGCAGTAGTGGTACCAGCAGTAATAGCAGTAGCAGTAGCAGCAACAGTAGTAGAGGTAGTAGTAGCAGCAACAGTAGTAGAGGTAGTAGCGGCAGCAACAACAGCAGCAGCAACAGCAGTAATAGTAGTAGCAGCAGTAGTAGAAACAATGATAGTAGTAGTAGCAGCAGCACCAGCAGTAGTGGTAGCAGCAGCAGCAACAGCAGTAATAGTAGTACTAGCAGTAGTAGCAACAATGATAGTAGTAGTAGCAGCAGCACCAGTACCAGCAGTAGCAGTAGTAGTACTAGCAGTAGTAGCAACAATGATAGTAGTAGTAACACCAGCACCAGCAGTAGCAGTAGTAGTAGCAGCAGTAACAGCAGCAATGGGTCTGCTGAAAATGATGTAATCAAAAGAACTCTCAGCATTGAAAGGTCAGTCAGAGCTGAAAGTACAACCTTCTGTGCAGGCAAGGCACGCACCTTTAGTGAAAGAAAGGCGGTCAGCCAGCGAGCGGTAAGCACGTGCTCCTAGTGCTGTCCTGTTGCCAACTGATCCTCCCCCCTCCCCTGGTGATTGAACTCGGACTTTTTCTGTTCTGTGCCTACCCCTGAACTGTTCACGTGCCAGACTATCTCACAGTGCCATCTTCCTCCTCCACCACCACCACCACAAGGGCTGTCACCCACCCCTCCCACACGGGGAATATTCTGGCACATACGAACAGTGGGTGCCTGAAAGACGAGCACGTGCTTCTCTGCAAATTCTGGCTCCCTTGACTGACAGCACAGAACTTGTATATAACAAGTTGTAGCTTGGGTTGTTGAAGGTTGTGTGTGTGGGGAGGGGGGGGGGGGGGGGTGTGTGTGAAGAGAACAAGGGAGTGGGTAGTAGGAGGGAGTTTTTTGTTGTTTTTTTGTTGTTGTTGTTGTTGTTTTTTTTGGGGGGGAGGGTGTTGGGGGGTGAAGGCGGGGTAGTTTTGTGGGACCTTAATAAGGGTTTCTGGTGCTAGAAGAGATTAGATGGGGAAGATTCTGTTGGTAGTCTGGCCATTGTAGAGATGGTGTGTGCTGAGTGTTACTTTGTTTCTTTGTTGGTTGGTTGGAGAGATAGATGGTGTGTGCTGAGTGTTACTTTGTTTCTTTGTTGGTTGGTTGGAGAGATAGATGGTGTGTGCTGAGTGTGTTACTTTGTTTCTTTGTTGGTTGGTTGGAGAGATAGATGGTGTGTGCTGAGTGTTACTTTGTTTCTTTGTTGGTTGGAGAGATAGATGGTGTGTGCTGAGTGTTACTTTGTTTCTTTGTTGGTTGGTTGGAGAGATAGATGGTGTGTGCTGAGTGTGTTACTTTGTTTCTTTGTTGGTTGGTTGGAGAGATAGATGGTGGGTGCTGAGTGTTACTTTGTTTCTTTGTTGGTTGGTTGGAGAGATAGATGGTGTGTGCTGAGTGTTACTTTGTTTCTTTGTTGGTTGGTTGGAGAGATAGATGGTGTGTGCTGAGTGTGTTACTTTGTTTCTTTGTTGGTTGGTTGGAGAGATAGATGGTGTGTGCTGAGTGTTACTTTGTTTCTTTGTTGGTTGGAGAGATAGATGGTGTGTGCTGAGTGTTACTTTGTTTCTTTGTTGGTTGGAGAGATAGATGGTGTGTGCTGAGTGTTACTTTGTTTCTTTGTTGGTTGGTTGGAGAGAGATGGTGTGTGCTGAGTGTTACTTTGTTTCTTTGTTGGTTGGTGAGAGATAGATGGTGTGTGCTGAGTGTTACTTTGTTTCTTTGTTGGTTGGTTGGAGAGATAGATGGTGTGTGCTGAGTGTTACTTTGTTTCTTTGTTGGTTGGTTGGAGAGATAGATGGTGTGTGCTGAGTGTGTTACTTTGTTTCTTTGTTGGTTGGTTGGAGAGATAGATGGTGTGTGCTGAGTGTGTTACTTTGTTCTTTGTTGGTTGGTTGGAGAGATAGATGGTGTGTGCTGAGTGTGTTACTTTGTTTCTTTGTTGGTTGGTTGGAGAGATAGATGGTGTGTGCTGAGTGTGTTACTTTGTTTCTTTGTTGGTTGGTTGGAGAGATAGATGGTGTGTGCTGAGTGTTACTTTGTTTCTTTGTTGGTTGGTTGGAGAGATAGATGGTGTGTGCTGAGTGTTACTTTGTTTCTTTGTTGGTTGGTTGGAGAGATAGATGGTGTGTGCTGAGTGTTACTTTGTTTCTTTGTTGGTTGGAGAGATAGATGGTGTGTGCTGAGTGTTACTTTGTTTCTTTGTTGGTTGGTTGGAGAGATAGATGGTGTGTGCTGAGTGTGTTACTTTGTTTCTTTGTTGGTTGGTTGGAGAGATAGATGGTGTGTGCTGAGTGTGTTACTTTGTTTCTTTGTTGGTTGGTTGGAGAGATAGATGGTGTGTGCTGAGTGTTACTTTGTTTCTTTGTTGGTTGGTTGGAGAGATAGATGGTGTGTGCTGAGTGTGTTACTTTGTTTCTTTGTTGGTTGGTTGGAGAGATAGATGGTGTGTGCTGAGTGTGTTACTTTGTTTCTTTGTTGGTTGGTTGGAGAGATAGATGGTGTGTGCTGAGTGTTACTTTGTTTCTTTGTTGGTTGGTTGGAGAGATAGGTGGTGTGTGCTGAGTGTGTTACTTTGTTTCTTTGTTGGTTGGTTGGAGAGATAGATGGTGTGTGCTGAGAGTGTTACTTTGTTTCTTTGTTGGTTGGTTGGAGAGATAGATGGTGTGTGCTGAGTGTTACTTTGTTTCTTTGTTGGTTGGTTGGAGAGATAGATGGTGTGTGCTGAGTGTTACTTTGTTTCTTTGTTGGTTGGTTGGAGAGATAGATGGTGTGTGCTGAGTGTGTTACTTTGTTTCTTTGTTGGTTGGTTGGAGAGATAGATGGTGTGTGCTGAGTGTTACTTTGTTTCTTTGTTGGTTGGTTGGAGAGATAGATGGTGTGTGCTGAGTGTGTTACTTTGTTTCTTTGTTGGTTGGTTGGAGAGATAGATGGTGTGTGCTGAGTGTGTTACTTTGTTTCTTTGTTGGTTGGTTGGAGAGATAGATGGTGTGTGCTGAGTGTTACTTTGTTTCTTTGTTGGTTGGTTGGAGAGATAGATGGTGTGTGCTGAGAGTGTTACTTTGTTTCTTTGTTGGTTGGTTGGAGAGATAGATGGTGTGTGCTGAGTGTTACTTTGTTTCTTTGTTGGTTGGTTGGAGAGATAGATGGTGTGTGCTGAGTGTGTTACTTTGTTTCTTTGTTGGTTGGTTGGAGAGATAGATGGTGTGTGCTGAGTGTTACTTTGTTTCTTTGTTGGTTGGTTGGAGAGATAGATGGTGTGTGCTGAGTGTTACTTTGTTTCTTTGTTGGTTGGAGAGATAGATGGTGTGTGCTGAGTGTTACTTTGTTTCTTTGTTGGTTGGTTGAGAGATAGATGGTGTGTGCTGAGTGTTACTTTGTTTCTTTGTTGGTTGGTTGGAGAGATAGATGGTGTGTGCTGAGTGTTACTTTGTTTCTTTGTTGGTTGGTTGGAGAGATAGATGGTGTGTGCTGAGTGTTACTTTGTTTCTTTGTTGGTTGGTTGGAGAGATAGATGGTGTGTGCTGAGAGTTACTTTGTTTCTTTGTTGGTTGGTTGGAGAGATAGATGGTGTGTGCTGAGTGTTACTTTGTTTCTTTGTTGGTTGGTTGGAGAGATAGATGGTGTGTGCTGAGAGTTACTTTGTTTCTTTGTTGGTTGGTTGGAGAGATAGATGGTGTGTGCTGAGTGTTACTTTGTTTCTTTGTTGGTTGGTTGGAGAGATAGATGGTGTGTGCTGAGTGTTACTTTGTTTCTTTGTTGGTTGGTTGGAGAGATAGATGGTGTGTGCTGAGTGTGTTACTTTGTTTCTTTGTTGGTTGGTTGGAGAGATAGATGGTGTGTGCTGAGTGTGTTACTTTGTTTCTTTGTTGGTTGGTTGGAGAGATAGATGGTGTGTGCTGAGTGTTACTTTGTTGGTTGGTTGGAGAGATAGATGGTGTGTGCTGAGTGTTACTTTGTTTCTTTGTTGGTTGGTTGGAGAGATAGATGGTGTGTGCTGAGTGTTACTTTGTTTCTTTGTTGGTTGGTTGGAGAGATAGATGGTGTGTGCTGAGAGTTACTTTGTTTCTTTGTTGGTTGGTTGGAGAGATAGATGGTGTGTGCTGAGTGTTACTTTGTTTCTTTGTTGGTTGGTTGGAGAGATAGATGGTGTGTGCTGAGAGTTACTTTGTTTCTTTGTTGGTTGGTTGGAGAGATAGATGGTGTGTGCTGAGTGTTACTTTGTTTCTTTGTTGGTTGGTTGGAGAGATAGATGGTGTGTGCTGAGAGTTACTTTGTTTCTTTGTTGGTTGGTTGGAGAGATAGATGGTGTGTGCTGAGTGTGTTACTTTGTTTCTTTGTTGGTTGGTTGGAGAGATAGATGGTGTGTGCTGAGTGTTACTTTGTTTCTTTGTTGGTTGGTTGGAGAGATAGATGGTGTGTGCTGAGTGTTACTTTGTTTCTTTGTTGGTTGGTTGGAGAGATAGATGGTGTGTGCTGAGTGTGTTACTTTGTTTCTTTGTTGGTTGGTTGGAGAGATAGATGGTGTGTGCTGAGTGTGTTACTTTGTTTCTTTGTTGGTTGGTTGGAGAGATAGATGGTGTGTGCTGAGTGTTACTTTGTTGGTTGGTTGGAGAGATAGATGGTGTGTGCTGAGTGTTACTTTGTTTCTTTGTTGGTTGGAGAGATAGATGGTGTGTGCTGAGTGTGTTACTTTGTTTCTTTGTTGGTTGGTTGGAGAGATAGATGGTGTGTGCTGAGTGTTACTTTGTTGGTTGGTTGGAGAGATAGATGGTGTGTGCTGAGTGTTACTTTGTTTCTTTGTTGGTTGGAGAGATAGATGGTGTGTGCTGAGTGTGTTACTTTGTTTCTTTGTTGGTTGGTTGGAGAGATAGATGGTGTGTGCTGAGTGTTACTTTGTTGGTTGGAGAGATAGATGGTGTGTGCTGAGTGTTACTTTGTTTCTTTGTTGGTTGGAGAGATAGATGGTGTGTGCTGAGTGTTACTTTGTTTCTTTGTTGGTTGGAGAGATAGATGGTGTGTGCTGAGTGTGTTACTTTGTTTCTTGGCTGGTTGGTTGGCTGTTTCTTTTTTCTCCTCCTTTTTTATTTTTATTTTTTAAATTTTTTTTTTATCTCTCCCATGTTTTCTCCGTCACAGTGTGTAGCGGTGGTAGTAGTGGTTCAGATTCACGTCTTTCCACTTTCAGTGATATTTTGACAAACTGTTTTTTTCATCAAAAAGGTGGAAGAGTGCGTCATCTTTCTCAGATAGTCCTGTCTTGTCAAGCGTCAAAGAACAAAGTAACACACACAGCACCTACAATTCTATCTTTGCAGGGAGTGGAGAGGGGTGGGGGGTCAGGCCACACCCTCCCATACCCAGCCACCCCTCCAACTCCCCAACAACCCAAGCTCAAGGCTCGTTAGAGACGGGGATACATACAAGTTCTGTGCGGTCAGTCAGTGAAGCCAGAATGGGCAAAGGAGCACGTGCTCGTCTTTCCGGCACCCACTGTTTGCACGTGCGAGAACGTGCCGTGGGTGGGAGGGGGTGACAGCCCTTGTGGTGGTGGTGGTGGGAGATGGCACTGTGAGATAGTCTGGCACGTGAACTGTGCATGGGTAGGAACAGAACAGAACCGAACAGTCCAGTTCAATCAGCAGGGGAGTGGAGGGAAGGAGGATCAGTTGGCAACAGGACAGCACCAAGAGCACGTGCTTACCGCTGCTGGCTGCCTTTCTTTTATTGTGCACAGACGATGGTATGATTTGCGTGTACTTTTAGCTCTGACTGATCTTTCAATGCTGAGAGTTTTTTACATTTACATCATTTCCAGCAGACCCATTGCTGCTGCTGCTGTACTTCCACTACTATTGTTGTTGTTGCTACTGCTGCTACTGCTACTGCTGCTGCTACTACTGTCGTTGTTGCTGTTACTGCTGCTGCTGCTGCTACTACTACTGTCGTTGTTACTGTTACTGCTGCTGCTGCTTCTGCTGCTGCTACTACTACCACTACTATTGTTGCTGCTGCTACTGCTACTGTCGCTGCTGCTGCTGCTGCTGCTACTACTACTACTACAGTTGTTGTTGTTGCTGCTGCTGCTGCTGCTATGGTACATAAAATACATAAACTGGAAAATATTCTCGAATGTGAATATAATATGCAATCACGTAACATCCTGGAAATAATCTAGGCACACGGAAAATCGAATACTTATCGCATATATTTTCCAATATATATATTTTTAAAGACAGTCCATCACCATTTGTCCAAAACCATCAGCAAAGTAAGACACTTGCTGTGAAGTGTGAAATGTAGAATCCCAAACGATGTTCAGAAAAAAAAAGTTGCACAAATGGTACAAATGGAGTGTGTGTGTGTGTGTGTGTGTGTGTTTGGGGGGGGGGGGGGGGTCACAGTGCACGTCCGTGCGAGCGCACGTGGGTGACGAAAGCTGGGTGACTGGCAGTGGGTGTGTGGTGATGGTGGTGATGGTTTCACTGTGATTGATAGAGCTGAAACAGGTGCGTCTCTTCCAGGCTTCCCAAAACACGCACATACTTCAGAGCAATCAACGGACTGCATATCTTCATTATTTTCAATTAGCTAAGAATCCTTAATTAAGCAATTAGTTGCACTGCTGTAAAACCAGCTCAAGAAGACCCCAGAACTGAATAGTGTACGCCTCCAGAGCTTTAGTGGCTAATCAAGAAAGGCAGACACAGAGGCACAACAAGTGTCAGTTCCTCACGGAAGCGTCACTGCGTTCGGACAAATCCATATACGCTACACCACAGGCTGGGCAGCAGCAAGGTAGACAAACCACCACCCAGTGTACAGAAGAAGAAGAAGAAGAAGAAGAAGAAGAAGAAGAAGAAGAAGAAGAAGAAGAACAACAACAACAACAACAACAACAACAACAACAACAACAACAACAACAACAACAACAACAACAACAACAACAAGGGCAATTTCAAGAAGTTCGGACAAATCCATATGCGCTACACCACATCTGCAAGGCAGATGCCTGACCAGCAGCGTGGCCCAACTTTTTGAGGGAAAAGAAACTGAGCTCAAGTAAAATAAGACGAATGATTAAACAAATAAAAAAATAAACAGATTAATCAATAAATCAATAAATAAAAAACAAAGAACTAACTAATCAGTTGAGACACAGTAGACGACAGAAACAAGAAATCAGCTAAAACCCCTTAAAATCCAGGCCACCACCCTCTTACCCCGTTGACAATGACCCCTCTCTCCACTTCCCCTCCCCTCCCTTCCCAATGTACCCCTCCCTCCCTCCTCTCCCTCCCTTCCCAATGTACCCCTCTCTCCCTTCCCTCCCTTCCCAATGTACCTCTCTCCCTCCCCTCCACTCCCCTCCCTTCCCAATGTACCCCTCTCTCCCCTCCCTCCCTCCCCTCCCTTCCCAATGTACCCCTCCCTCCCTCCCCTCCCCCTCCCTTCCCAATGTACCCCTCTCTCTCCCTCCCTCCCTCCCTCCCCTCCCCTCGCTTCCCAATGTACCCCTCCCTCCCCTCCCCTCGCTTCCCAATGTACCCCTCCCTCCCCTCCCCTCCCTTCCCAATGTACCCCTCCCTCCCTCCCCTCCCTTCCCAATGTACCCTCCTCTCTCCCTCCCCTTTCTCTTCCCAATGTACCCCCTCCCTCCCTCCCCTCCCCTCCCTTCCCAATGTACCCCTCTCTCCCTCCCCTCCCCTCCCTTCCCAATGTACCCCTCTCTCCCTTCCCTCCCTTCCCAATGTACCCCTCCCTCCCTCCCCTCCCTTCCCAATGTACCCCTCCCTCCCTCTCCTCCCCTCCCTTCCCATGTACCCCTCCCCTCCCTCCCCTCCCCTCTCTTCCCAATGTACCCCTCCCTCCCTCCCCTCCCTTCCCAATGTACCCCTCCCTCCCTCTCCTCCCCTCCCTTCCCAATGTACCCCTCCCTCCCTCCCCTCCCCCTCTCTTCCCAATGTACCCCTCTCTCCCTTCCCTCCCTTCCCAATGTACCCCTCCCTCCCTCCCCTCCCTTCCCAATGTACCCCTCCCTCCCTCTCCTCCCCTCCCTTCCCAATGTACCCCCTCCCTCCCCTCCCCTCCCCTCTCTTCCCAATGTACCCCTCTCTCCCTCCCCTCCCTTCCCAATGTACCCCTCCCTCCCTCTCCTCCCCTCCCTTCCCAATGTACCCTCCCTCCCTCCCTCCCCTCCCTTCCCAATGTACCCCTCTCTCCCTCTCCTCCCCTCCCTTCCCAATGTACCCCTCCTCCCTCCCTCCCCTCCCTTCCCAATGTACCCCTCCCTCCCTCCCTCCCCTCCCATCCCAATGTACCCTCTCTCAATCCACGCCACGCACTTAAACCACATCTGTTCCAATTTGTCCATCATCGTCAGTTCTCGTTCTTGTCTCCGCCAATGAAACAGGACGTCTCAGGCAAGAGGCCAAGGTACGGTTCACTTCAAAAGGCACTGCAGGAAGTCAGTATGTTACTCCGTTTTACGAGATAGCGTCTCCAGCTGACTTGGTGTCCAACCTTACAGCAGTGTCAGACTTATAAGTAAAATAAAACGGAAAGGAAAGAAAAGAAAGAAAGAGAAGAAAAAAAAAAGAAGAAAATAATAAAAGAAAGAAAGTAAAGAAGGAAAGGAAGGAGCAATAAAAGAAAGAAACAAAGAACGAAAAGAAAAGAAAAAAAGAAAGAAAAAGTGAAAGAAAAGACAGAAAAAGATTGAAAGAAAGAAAGAACTGATGAACTGTATAGAGAAAGAATTCTAGAAAGAAGGAACGAACGAACGAAAGAAAAAACCCTGACGAACTGTACCCAGAAAGAAAGAAGAAAGACAGAAAGAAAGAAAGAAAGAAGATTTAAGTGGTTAACAAACTAAGACTGGCACTGCTGTTGAAGTAGCTGGAATTCTCTTTCTCTGTTTGTCTCTGTCTCTCTGTCTGTAGGCCTGTCTGTCTCTGTCAGCCTTTGTTTTTCTCTCTGTCTCCCAACTTTCATTTCTCTTTCCCCCCGCCTCTCCCTCTCTCTGTGTGAGAGAGAGGGAATGTGTGTGTGTGTGTGTGTGTGTGTGTGTGTGTGTGTGTGTGTGTGTGTGTGTGTGTGAGTGAATGATTGAGTGAGAGAGAGAGAGAGTGTGTGTGTGTGTGTGTGTGTGTGTGTGTGTGTGCGCACGAGGGAGAGAGAGCAATCCAATTGCGCTAAGGTAAAACAAAAACGAAAACAGAAAAACAATCAAAGAAGCCTAAATGCTCACTGAGCTGACATGTCTCATGATAAACGCCACATAACAGCCGTGAATTTCCCGTTCACACCCCGTCATGATAACCTCTCTCATGATAAACGCCACATAACAGCCGTGAATTTCCCGTTCACACCCCGTCATGATAACCTCTCTCATGATAAACGCCACATAACAGCCGTGAATTTCCCGTTCACACCCCGTCATGATAACCTCTCTCATGATAAACGCCACATAACAGCCGTGAATTACCCGTTCACACCCCGTCATGATAACCTCTCTCATGATAAACGCCACATAACAGCCGTGAATTACCCGTTCACACCCCGTCATGATAACCTCTCTCATCATGCTCTGTCTGATCAGAAACTACTCGTAACAGCAGCAGCAGCAGCAGCAGTAGTAGTAGCAGTAGTAAGTGTTTTTCACAACTGTAGTAGTAGTAGCAGCAGCAGTAGTAGTCGTAGCAGCACCAGCACCAGCAGTAGTAGTAGTAGTAGCAGCAGCAGCAGCAGTACTAGTAGTCGTAGCAGCAGCAGCAGCAGCAGTAGTAGTCGTAGCAGCAGCAGTAGTAGTCGTAG
>NC_134905.1:26963559-26983559 GCF_041734735.1 Babylonia areolata
CACCCTGCCATGCCGAGCCCTGCACACAGTGGATATGAATTCCCTGCCTCACCCTGCCATGCCGAGCCCTGCACACAGTGGATATGAATTCACTGCCCCACCCTGCCATGCCGAGCCCTACACACAGTGGATATGAATTCACTGCCTCACCCTGCCATGCCGAGCCCTACACACAGTGGATATGAATTCACTGCCTCACCCTGCCATGCCGAGCCCTGCACACAGTGGATATGAATTCACTGCCTCACCCTGCCATGCCGAGCCCTACACACAGTGGATATGAATTCACTGCCTCACCCTGCCATGCCGAGCCCTACACACAGTGGATATGAATTCACTGCCTCACCCTGCCATGCCGAGCCCTACACACAGTGGATATGAATTCACTGCCTCACCCTGCCATGCCGAGCCCTACACACAGTGGATATGAATTCACTGCCTCACCCTGCCATGCCGAGCCCTACACACAGTGGATATGAATTCACTGCCTCACCCTGCCATGCCGAGCCCTGCACACAGTGGATATGAATTCACTGCCCCACCCTGCCATGCCGAGCCCTACACACAGTGGATATGAATTCACTGCCTCACCCTGCCATGCCGAGCCCTACACACAGTGGATATGAATTCCCTGCCTCACCCTGCCATGCCGAGCCCTACACACAGTGGATATGAATTCACTGCCTCACCCTGCCATGCCGAGCCCTGCACACAGTGGATATGAATTCACTGCCTCACCCTGCCATACACACAGTGGATATGAATTCACTGCCCCACCCTGCCATGCCGAGCCCTACACACAGTGGATATGAATTCACTGCCCCACCCTGCCATGCCGAGCCCTACACACAGTGGATATGAATTCACTGCCCCACCCTGCCATGCCGAGCCCTGCACACAGTGGATATGAATTCCCTGCCCCACCCTGCCATGCCGAGCCCTACACACAGTGGATATGAATTCACTGCCCCACCCTGCCATGCCGAGCCCTGCACACAGTGGATATGAATTCACTGCCCCACCCTGCCATGCCGAGCCCTGCACACAGTGGATATGAATTCACTGCCCCACCCTGCCATGCCGAGCCCTACACACAGTGGATATGAATTCACTGCCCCAACGGCCTTTGGACTTCTTTATGACTATAATGAAAACAACAACAACAAAATAATCCAACCATTGGCGGTGTCTGCTGTTTAGAAAACCAATAATGTTGGCTACAGATTTAATGCCTCACGCTTGGCGACAGTTTATGTGCATGCACTTTCACAAAAATAGTCGGGACCGCAGCTGTGTAACGTCTCAGACTGAACATAAACATTTTCTGGCTAACTGCATCTTAATAATGTGTTTCTTTGAAACTGCTTGCTCTCTCTCTCTCTCTCTCTCTCTGTCTCTGTCTCTCTCTCATAATGCAGACTTTATTTTCACCATTGTTGTTTTTTTCTTTTCACCGCTTAACCCACCACTATCTCTTTGCCAAACTTCATATAATGTTTCGTGTCGTGTCATCTCTGTGAAAAGGTTTTGAGTGTAAAAGTGTACTCACATTACAAATGTACGTAAAAGATCTCAAGCAGGCATATGAAGTAGATACGTATGCTGTAACAAATATGTGCAAAAATGGTCTCTCTATATATGTTTAGTACAAGATGGAGCATATAATGTCACCATGGAACAATGTTATTGAATATGTACTGTTCTGCTGACATGATGTTGTTGTGAACTTGTCCGTATTCAGAACATCGTTGTGTCTTTAGCCTGGGCCTTCAAATGCACAAAGTATACACATTTTGTATCTGTATCGGAATAAAAAATGTTGAGAATAAAAGGTATTCTCCCCCTCTTTCTCTCTCTCTCAACAGGGCTGGGGGAAAAGAACACACCCAACAACAACAAACCCCAACCAAACTAACATGTATATTTGCTTGTCTTTATACCTTGGTTAAATGATTTTTGTTTCGTTTTGTTTCGCCTCTCTCTCTCTCTCTCTCTCTCTCTCTCTCACACACACACACACACACACACACACACACACCACACCACACACACACACACAAATACACACACACACACACACACACACACAAATACACACACACAAATACACACACACATGCGTGTATATGCACCTGTGTGTAGTGAGAACCAATATCTGTCTTAGTTTTCAGGAGTCCTGTCTGCCTGTGGAGAACTGTGGGGGCTGGTACCATCACAGGGGAACAGACAGAAAAAGATACTGGGACAGACAGACAGACACGCACGTACACATACACAAACGCACACACACAACGCAAACACAGACACAGAAACACACACAGAGACACAGACAGACACAGACACACACACAGACACACACATACACACAGTGGCAGGCCAAAAAGACACAGACAGACACAGTCAGGTCAACCAATCCAAGTACAGCAACATCACCCTGGGCCGGGTGTAATGAGGCGATATTTGCAGCACTAAGTCTGCTCACAGTTAACAAGAATGTTTCCAAGTCTATGGAATTTACCGTCGTGGAGTTTGGAGGAACATCCTTAACGATAAGCAAACTTAGCGCTGCTAAAGATCGCTCGTGCAACTCAGCGGAGTTAGGAACGTTCGTAACGATAAGTAAATGTGCCACCAACCCACCACTCGTGGTACAGCCGTCAGGGGTGGGCAGGTTGTCTTTCAATGTAGGGAACTGCGAAAGTGAAGGGGAACACACACGTGCTGTCTGACCGTAACTACCTATTTACTCACTCACTTACTGTACTTTGGCCCTTCGCTCTCTGTACAGCACACGCCATCAACGACGTTTCTCCACAAAACGACTCCGGACTGTCCTTTCTGCACCTCTCCAGCTGGATCCCAGCCTCTTCAGCTCTGCTTCACTGTCCCGCCTCCAGCTGTTCTTGGGCCGTCCCCTGTCCCTTCTCCCCTGGGGGTTCCAGGTCAGCGCCTGGCCTGTAGTGCTGGATGGAGATTATAACTGCTTCTCCTCACGCCATTTTCCAGCCCCCCCCTCGTGTCCACCCACCCCTCCGCCACAGGCCAACACAACTCAGGGATAGGTGGTGAGCCGTAAACTGTCCTTCCCCTGGGAGTTGGTGGTGATGGGGTGGTGGGGGGGATTGGTGGTGGTGAGGGTGGAGGGTTGGTGGTGGTGGTGGTGGTGGGGGGGGGGGTGCTGGGAGGGGTGGGGGTGGATATCTTTCTTCTGCTGCCTGACTGGTTCTGTCTGGGTTGAACGTGTCCACCCCCTCATCCCACTGGAAGATTCACAGAGAATCCTTCTGCTCCTTTTCTTTTCGTGGGTGATTGGTGGGGGTGGTGGTGGAGGAAACAGAATCACATTTGTCCACTTTATTTATTCATTCATTTATTTTCTTGTTCCCGAAAACGAAGTATGGCTGCCTACATGGCGGGGATGAAAACGGCCATACATGTAAAAGCCCACCCGTGTACACGAGTGAACGTGGGAGTGGAGTCTCAGACCACGAAGGAGAGGAAGAAGAAGAAGAAGGAGAAAAAGAAGACTTTATATTTCATCTGTCATTCTGCTTAATTCATTAATATTTCGTCTATTCATTTACTCTCCGATATACTCCTAAAGTGTCATCAATGTTGGTATGGATGGAAGGCTGTCATATTTGATCCCCCTGATTCAGAACCACCTGAATATATATATATATATACACAAGAAGTTCACACTCTCTTGGCGTCTTGGGCTCTGCTCCTTGCAGAAAGCACTGAGGTAAATACCGAGACCGGTAAAATATTTAAAAAAATATCAACAACACTTGACTTGGCATGTCTTTAAATATATATATATATATATATATATATATATATATATATATATATATATTTGTGTACCTATCAAGAGGGGATTTCTCCCACAGGATTTTGTCAGCGAAGGGGCGGGCGCCGGATTCGAACCCAGACCCTCACGGACTCTGTATTGGTAGTTGAGCGTCTTAACCACTCTGCCCCCACACAGAGAACAGCTGAACCATTCAGTCCACACACAGAACAGCTGAACCATTCAGTCCACACACAGAACAGCTGAACCATTCAGTCCACACACAGAACAGCTGAACCAGTCAGTCCACACAGAGAACAGCTGAACCAGTCAGTCCACACAGAGAACCATTCAGTCCACACAGAGAACCATTCAGTCCACACAGAGAACAGCTGAACCATTCAGTCCACACAGAGAACAGCTGAACCAGTCAGTCCACACAGAGAACAGCTGAACCATTCAGTCCACACAGAGAACCATTCAGTCCACACAGAGAACAGCTGAACCAGTCAGTCCACACAGAGAACAGCTGAACCAGTCAGTCCACACAGAGAACCATTCAGTCCACACAGAGAACCATTCAGTCCACACAGAGAACAGCTGAACCATTCAGTCCACACAGAGAACCATTCAGTCCACACAGAGAACAGCTGAACCAGTCAGTCCACACAGAGAACAGCTGAACCAGTCAGTCCACACACAGAACCATTCAGTCCACACAGAGAACCAGTCAGTCCACATAGAGAACAGCTGAACCAGTCACTGCACACAGAGAACCAGTCAGTCCACACAGAGAACCAGTCAGTCCACACAGAGAACCAGTCAGTCCACACAGAGAACAGCTGAACCAGTCAGTCCACACAGAGAACAGCTGAACCAGTCAGTCCACACAGAGAACCATTCAGTCCACACAGAGAACCAGTCAGTCCACACAGAGAACAGCTGAACCAGTCACTGCACACAGAGAACCAGTCAGTCCACACAGAGAACAGCTGAACCAGTCAGTCCACACAGAGAACCATTCAGTCCACACAGAGAACCAGTCAGTCCACACACAGAACAGCTGAACCAGTCAGTCCACACAGAGAACCATTCAGTCCACACAGAGAACAGCTGAACCATTCAGTCCACACAGAGAACCATTCAGTCCACACAGAGAACAGCTGAACCATTCAGTCCACACAGAGAACAGCTGAACCAGTCACTCCACACAGAGAACAGCTGAACCATTCAGTCCACACAGAGAACAGCTGAACCATTCAGTCCACACAGAGAACAGCTGAACCAGTCACTGCACACAGAGAACCAGTCAGTCCACACAGAGAACAGCTGAACCAGTCAGTCCACACAGAGAACCAGTCAGTCCACACAGAGAACAGCTGAACCATTCAGTCCACACAGAGAACAGCTGAACCATTCAGTCCACACAGAGAACCAGTCAGTCCACACAGAGAACAGCTGAACCAGTCAGTCCACACAGAGAACCAGTCAGTCCACACAGAGAACCAGTCAGTCCACACAGAGAACCAGTCAGTCCACACAGAGAACAGCTGAACCATTCAGTCCACACAGAGAACAGCTGAACCAGTCAGTCCACACAGAGAACAGCTGAACCAGTCAGTCCACACAGAGAACCAGTCAGTCCACACAGAGAACCAGTCAGTCCACACAGAGAACAGCTGAACCAGTCAGTCCACACAGAGAACAGCTGAACCATTCAGTCCACACAGAGAACCATTCAGTCCACACAGAGAACCAGTCAGTCCACACAGAGAACAGCTGAACCAGTCACTCCACACAGAGAACCAGTCAGTCCACACAGAGAACAGCTGAACCAGTCAGTCCACACAGAGAACAGCTGAACCAGTCAGTCCACACAGAGAACCAGTCAGTCCACACAGAGAACAGCTGAACCAGTCAGTCCACACAGAGAACAGCTGAACCAGTCAGTCCACACAGAGAACCAGTCAGTCCACACAGAGAACAGCTGAACCAGTCAGTCCACACAGAGAACCATTCAGTCCACACAGAGAACCAGTCAGTCCACACAGAGAACCAGTCAGTCCACACAGAGAACCATTCAGTCCACACAGAGAACCAGTCAGTCCACATAGAGAACCATTCAGTCCACACAGAGAACCATTCAGTCCACACAGAGAACCAGTCAGTCCACATAGAGAACAGCTGAACCAGTCACTGCACACAGAGAACCAGTCAGTCCACACATAGAACAGCTGAACCAGTCAGTCTACACAGAGAACAGCTGAACCATTCAGTCCACACAAAGAACCAGTCAGTCCACACGGAGAACCAGTCAGTCCACACGGAGAACCAGTCAGTCCACACGGAGAACCAGTCAGTCCACACGGAGAACCAGTCAGTCCACACGGAGAACCAGTCAGTCCACACGGAGAACCAGTCAGTTCACACAGAACAGCTGAGTTCCTTTAAGTCTGCAACCCACATTTGTTTCTTCTGGAAGTGACTGGAAGAAAAAAGACCACAACAACAGCACAAGAGTCACCTTGACCTAATACCCCCACACCCTCTCTACCCAATGCAGACAACACGAGACAGGTCCGGGATCCTCAGCTTTACGGACGATTGGCACGTGCTGACAAAGTGCTGGGATGGTCAACAGCCTCGGCCTGTGTACTGCCCGCGGTCTGTGCAGCTTTGTGTGGGGTGGCAATGAAGATGGCGTGAGGAGGTACAGTGTTTGTGCTCTCATTCTACAGCTAGCAAGAGAGTACCGGCGATGGAAAGTGAAGACCTGGGAATTTGGGAATGTGTTTTTTGGGGGAGGGGGTGGTGGGGAGGGCCAGGGGGAGGAGCGTTCCTGTTCATGAGTACTGGGGTTGGTTGTTTACATGAGCGAACTTAGCAGGGCTCAAAGTTTGCTTACAGTTAAGAATATTCCTACCTCCACGGCCCAACGCTCAGCATATATCACAGATTGACTCAGCCTTTCAGTTGGGCCAACAGCAAAGTGAGAGGTGTATGATCAATGGTTTCTCCATTGCAGTGAGAAGTCATTTACAGCTTTGTCTTTTGTGAAGGACCATGACTCAGAAATTAGGAGGCACGATTGGACTGATTCTAAGTGCTGAAGCCTCAGGTGCTGGTTGGTCTTTTGGGAAAATCCCCAATGCCGACTGTCCTAAAGCCCTCTTGGCCGAGACAGTGGAAATGTAACTTGGGCAAGACACTCTCCACTTTATTCAATTCTAGCCTGGATCGTCGGAACAGCAGATACCTCCTGTGCTGTTTTGGTCGTCACAGTCGGACACAAGTGACTATCAGTCATACAATACACAGATATCACCAATGGATAACAATGCAACAACGTATAAACATAACTTGACATGAGATGATAAAGATCGTTTTATCTCACTTCCATTGTGCTCCTTCTTCGCTTCGGAATAAAGTTAACATGGCTCAAGGTAAGCTTTACAAAACGTGAAAGGGTGCAATAGCCGAGTGGTTAAAGCGTTGGGCTTTCAATCTGAGGGTTCCGGGTTCGAATCTCGGTAACGACGCCTGGTGGGTAAAGGGTAGAGATTTTCCGATCTCCCAGGTCAACATATATGCAGACCTGCTTGTGCCTGCTTGCCCCCTTCGTGTGTATACACAAGCAGTAGATCAAATACGCAAGCTTAAGATCCTGTAATTCATGCCAGCGTTTGTTGGGTTATGGAAACAAGAACATACCCAGCATGCACACCCTCAGAAGCTGAGTGTGGCTGCCTAAATGGCGGGGTAAAAACGGTCATGCATGTAAAAGCCCACTCCTGTTCATACGAGTGAATGTGAGAGTTGCAGACCACAAACGAAGAAGAAGAAGAAGAAGTTTCTTTATGGAAGTCACAAGAAGGAAAAAACAAACCCACAAGAGTCACCCCAACCTATTACCCCCACACCCCTCCCTGATCCAGGCAACAGAACGACAGGTCCGGGATCCTCAGCTTTACGGACGATTGGCACGTGCTGACAAAGTGCTGGGATAGTTTACAACCTGCCTCTTGTTGCGGCGTGAATTGTCGGCCCGGCATGGACTGTCGCTGGCGACACTACGTGCACCCCTCACTGCACTGGTGCTGTTGCTGTTGTGTGCGTGTGTGTGCGCACGTATGATATTGTTGTGTGCTTGTTTGAGTGCGTGTGTGCGCGTGTATTTCGTGTGTGTGTTTGAGAGTACATCCGTATTTATGTAAAAGGGGTGTGTGGTGGGATAGGTGGGGATATAAAATGTGCGGGTGAATTTGACGTGTGTGTATATGTGTGTGAGTGCATGTTTTGCGTATTTGTGCGTGCGGATGTGTGTGTGTGTACGTACGTGTGTGTGTGTGTGTGTGTTTGTGCGTGCGTGCGTGCATATGTGTGTGTGTATTTGTGCGTGCGTGCATGTCTGTGTGTGTGTGTGTGTGTGTGTGTGTGTGTGTGTGTGTGATCATGCCTGCAAGGGCACAGCCCTTCAGCGACTCTACGCCGAGTCGTAAAAGTTACGTCACAACTCACTCACTCCTCACAACAGCAACAGAGCAGAGGAGAGACAGGCGACAGTGTGTACAGTGAGGGCTGTGGCGACAGTGTGTACAGTGAGGGCTGTGGTGACAGTGTGTACAGTGAGGGCTGTGGTGACAGTGAGGGCTGTACAGTGAGGGCTGTGGCGACAGTGTGTACAGTGAGGGCTGTGTACAGTGAGGGCTGTGGTGACAGTGTGTACAGTGAGGGCTGTGGTGACAGTGTGTACAGTGAGGGCTGTGGTGACAGTGTGTACAGTGAGGGCTGTGGTGACAGTGTGTACAGTGAGGGCTGTGGTGACAGTGTGTACAGTGAGGGCTGTGTACAGTGAGGGCTGTGGTGACAGTGTGTACAGTGAGGGCTGTGTACAGTGAGGGCTGTGGTGACAGTGTGTACAGTGAGGGCTGTGGTGACAGTGTGTACAGTGAGGGCTGTGTACAGTGAGGGCTGTGGTGACAGAGTGTACAGTGAGGGCTGTGGTGACAGTGTGTACAGTGAGGGCTGTGGTGAGTGTGTACAGTGAGGGCTGTGTACAGTGAGGGCTGTGGTGACAGAGTGTACAGTGAGGGCTGTGGTGAGTGTGTACAGTGACAGTGTGTACAGTGAGGGCTGTGGTGACAGTGTACAGTGAGGGCTGTGGTGACAGTGAGGGCTGTGGTGACAGCGTGTACAGTGAGGGCTGTGGTGACAGTGTGTACAGTGAGGGCTGTGGTGACAGTGTCCAGTGAGGGGTGTGATGACAGTGTACAGTGAGGGCTGTGTACAGTGAGGGCTGTGGTGACGTGTACAGTGAGGGCTGTGGTGACAGTGAGGGCTGTGGTGACAGTGTACAGTGAGGGCTGTGGTGACAGTGAGGGGTGTGGTGACAGTGTACAGTGAGGGCTGTGTACAGTGAGGGGTGTGGTGACAGTGAGGGCTGTGTACAGTGAGGGGTGTGGTGACAGTGTGTACAGTGAGGGCTGTGTACAGTGAGGGCTGTGGCGACAGTGTGTACAGTGAGGGCTGTGGCGACAGTGTGTACAGTGAGGGCTGTGTACAGTGAGGGCTGTGGCGACAGTGTGTACAGTGAGGGCTGTGGTGACAGTGTGTACAGTGAGGGCTGTGTACAGTGAGGGCTGTGGTGACAGTGTGTACAGTTAGGGCTGCCGGCAACAGTGTGTACAGTTAGGGCTGCCGGCGACAGTGTGTACAGTTAGGGCTGCCGGCAACAGTGTGTACAGTGAGGGCTGCCGGCGACAATCCATGCAGGGGCGACAATCCATGCAGGGGCGACAATCCATGCCGCAACATACCTCCTATGTAGCTTTGTGGGTGGGTGAATGGAAAAATGGCGTGAGGAGGAACAGTGTATGTGGTCTCATGAAACAGCCGCCGCGTGTTCTGTTCACTTACATTCGCCACGTTACGATCTCACTGACAGACACAGCGAGCAAGGAGTACCGGCCATGAAAAGTGAAGACCAGGAGTTTGGGAGAGTGTTGCTGTGTTTTCTTTTGGGGTGGGGGTGGGGGGGGGGGGGCGTTCCTGTTTGCGAGTTCTGGGGCTGGATGTTTACATGGGCGAACTTAGTGCAGCAACTACGTTTCCATAGCGTTTAGATGAAGAATGTTCCTAACTCCTCCACGGTAATTCCACAGACTTACCAACATTCTCAATGCGAATGAGAAACTGAAACAGAACTAGGTTGCAGGCGTCACCCTGTCTTAACCCTCTGGTGTTCACATATTCAAATACAGAAACTCTTCCTAGTGTTCGAATGTGCCCTGAGACAGTGCAAGAGGGTTAACCATGCTATGGATTAACAGAGGCAGTATACTACCTTTCATCTAAGTAGCTCGGGTGTGCTTTTGATACATTCACCTGTCTGTCTCTCTTTCCATCTGTCTTTTTCTGTATATGGTTTTCTCTGTTTCTGTCGTGTCTCTGTCTCTCTTTCCATCTGTCTTTTTCTGTATATGGTTTTCTCTGTTTCTGAAAAAACATTCACAGAAAGAGAGACAGAGACACGACAGGACCAGAGAAAACCAGTCACAGAGAGACAGAGACACGACAGGAACAGAGAAAACCAGTCACAGAGAGACAGAGACACGACAGGACCAGAGAAAACCAGTCACAGAAAGAGACAGAGACACGACAGGAACAGAGAAAACCAGTCACAGAGAGACAGAGACAGAGACACGACAGGACCAGAGAAAACCATTCACAGAGAGACAGAGACACGACAGGAACAGAGAAAACCAGTCACAGAGAGACAGAGACACGACAGGACCAGAGAAAACCAGTCACAGAAAGAGACAGAGACACGACAGGAACAGAGAAAACCATTCACAGACAGAGACAGAGACAACAGGAACAGAGAAAACCAGTCACAGAAAGAGACAGAGACAGAGACACGACAGGACCAGAGAAAACCAGTCACAGAGAGACAGAGACAGAGACACAACAGGAACAGAGAAAACCAGTCACAGAGAGACAGAGACAGAGACGACAGGAACAGAGAAAACCAGTCACAGAAAGAGACAGAGACACGACAGGACCAGAGAAAACCAGTCACAGAGAGACAGAGACAGAGACGACAGGAACAGAGAAAACCATTCACAGAGAGACAGAGACACGACAGGAACAGAGAAAACCAGTCACAGAGAGACAGAGACACGACAGGACCAGAGAAAACCAGTCACAGAAAGAGACAGAGACAGAGACACAACAGGACCAGAGAAAACCAGTCACAGAAAGAGACAGAGACACGACAGGAACAGAGAAAACCAGTCACAGAAAGAGACAGAGACACGACAGGACCAGAGAAAACCAGTCACAGAGAGAGACAGAGACACGACAGGAACAGAGAAAACCAGTCACAGAAAGAGACAGAGACACGACAGGACCAGAGAAAACCAGTCACAGAAAGAGACAGAGACACGACAGGACCAGAGAAAACCATTCACAGACAGAGACAGAGACACGACAGGACCAGAGAAAACCAGTCACAGACAGAGACACGACAGGACCAGAGAAAACCATTCACAGAAAGAGACAGAGACACGACAGGAACAGAGAAAACCAGTCACAGAAAGAGACAGAGACACGACAGGAACAGAGAAAACCAGTCACAGAAAGAGACAGAGACACGACAGGAACAGAGAAAACCAGTCACTGAAAGAGACAGAGACAGAGACACGACAGGACCAGAGAAAACCAGTCACTGAAAGAGACAGAGACGCGACAGGAACAGAGAAAACCAGTCACAGAAAGAGACAGAGACACGACAGGAACAGAGAAAACCATTCACAGAAAGAGACAGAGACACGACAGGAACAGAGAAAACCAGTCACAGAAAGAGACAGAGACACGACAGGAACAGAGAAAACCAGTCACAGAAAGAGACAGAGACAGAGACACGACAGGAACAGAGAAAACCAGTCACTGAAAGAGACAGAGACACGACAGGACCAGAGAAAACCAGTCACAGAAAGAGACAGAGACAGAGACACGACAGGACCAGAGAAAACCATTCACTGAAAGAGACAGAGACACGACAGGACCAGAGAAAACCAGTCACAGAGAGACAGAGACACGACAGGAACAGAGAAAACCAGTCACAGAAAGAGACAGAGACAGAGACACGACAGGACCAGAGAAAACCATTCACAGAAAGAGACAGAGACAGAGACACGACAGGACCAGAGAAAACCAGTCACAGAAAGAGACAGAGACACGACAGGAACAGAGAAAACCAGTCACTGAAAGAGACAGAGACAGAGACACGACAGGACCAGAGAAAACCATTCAGAGAGACAGAGACACGACAGGACCAGAGAAAACCAGTCACAGACAGAGACAGAGACACGACAGGAACAGAGAAAACCAGTCACAGACAGAGACAGAGACACAACAGGAACAGAGAAAACCATTCAGAGAGACAGAGACACGACAGGACCAGAGAAAACCAGTCACAGAGAGACAGAGACACGACAGGACCAGAGAAAACCAGTCACAGAGAGACAGAGACACGACAGGAACAGAGAAAACCAGTCACAGAAAGAGACAGAGACACGACAGGACCAGAGAAAACCAGTCACAGAAAGAGACAGAGACACGACAGGAACAGAGAAAACCAGTCACAGAGAGACAGAGACACGACAGGAACAGAGAAAACCAGTCACAGAGAGACAGAGACACGACAGGAACAGAGAAAACCAGTCACAGAAAGAGACAGAGACAGAGACACGACAGGAACAGAGAAAACCAGTCACAGAAAGAGACAGAGACACGACAGGAACAGAGAAAACCAGTCACAGAGAGAGACAGAGACAGAGACACAACAGGAACAGAGAAAACCATTCACTGAAAGAGACAGAAAGAGAGACAGAGGCACGAAATCTGGGAAAGACAAATGGTATGTATGTCTAATTGCGGACAGCGTGCAATTGCGGTTTGTGTACCGCCCCACTTGGAAGCACTGACATCAATGAACATCCATTTCCAAGAACCATCCAAACATCAGCTGCTTCCAACCAGTTCCTCACTCTTTCCTCTCTTCGCGCACAAATGAATAAATGAAAAAATACTGCAGAAAATTAAGAATCAAAAACATTCAAACGCTGATTCCAAACTGAAACCTGGTTGTTGAAGTAAACACAGTTAGAGAGAGAGAGAGAGAGAGAGAGAGAGAGAGAGAGAGAGGGGGGGGGGGAGACAGAGAGAACGAGAGGCAAAAACAAAGACATAGAAAGATAGACAGACAGAGAGACAGACAGACAGATAGATATAGATAGATGGATATTAGACAGACAGAGAGGATGAATGAATGACTTTTTATCAGAGAGGGGGAGAGAGAGAGAAGGAAAGAGAGACAGAGGCAGAGAAAGGAGAAACAGAAGGAGAGAGAGAGGGCGGGGGGGGGGGGGGGGGGGGCAGATACAGAGACAGACAAAGACAGAAACAGAGGGAGAGAGAGAGACAGAAACACACACACACACACACACACACACACACACACACACACACAGAGTATGCTATTAATCGAACACAGTGCACACAATCATTGCGACACAGAACCCGAAAGTGAATATTTCTCCAGGGCCTCTGTGCACTGTCACTGATCTGGACTGGGACACCTACCACCCTCACTGTGAATATTGGGACACCTACCACCCTCACTGTGAATATTGGGACACCTACCACCCTCACTGTGAATATTGGGACACCCGCCACCCTCACTGTGAATATTGGGACACCTACCACCCTCACTGTGAATATTGGGGCACCCGCCCCCCTCACTGTGAATATTGGGACACCCGCCACCCTCACTGTGAATATTGGGACACCTACCACCCTCACTGTGAATATTGGGACACCTACCACCCTCACTGTGAATATTGGGACACCTACCACCCTCACTGTGAATATTGGGACACCTACCACCCTCACTGTGAATATTGGGACACCTACCACCCTCACTGTGAATATTGGGACACCTACCACCCTCACTGTGAATATTGGGACACCTACCACCCTCACTGTGAATATTGGGACACCCGCCCCCCTCACTGTGAATATTGGGACACCTACCACCCTCACTGTGAATAATGGGACACTTACCACCCTCACTGTGAATATTGTGGCACCTACCACCCTCACTGTGAATATTGGGACACCTACCACCCTCACTGTGAATATTGGGACACCTACCACCCTCACTGTGAATATTGGGACACCTACCACCCTCACTGTGAATATTGGGACACCTACCACCCTCACTGTGAATATTGGGACACCTACCACCCTCACTGTGAATATTGGGACACCTACCACCTTCACTGTGAATATTGGGACACCTACCACCCTCACTGTGAATATTGGGAGACCTACCACCCTCACTGTGAATATTGGGACACCTACCACCCTCACTGTGAATATTGGGACACCTACCACCCTCACTGTGAATATTGGGGCACCTACCACCCTCACTGTGAATATTGGGGCACCCGCCCCCCTCACTGTGAATATTGGGGCACCCGCCCCCCTCACTGTGAATATCGGGACACCCGCCACCCTCACTGTGAATAATGGGACACCCGCCACCCTCACTGTGAATAATGGGACACTTACCACCCTCACTGTGAATATTGGGACACCTACCACCCTCACTGTGAATATTGGGGCACCCGCCCCCCTCACTGTGAATATTGGGGCACCCGCCCCCCTCACTGTGAATATTGGGACACCCGCCACCCTCACTGTGAATATTGGGACACCTACCACCCTCACTGTGAATACTGGGACACCCGCCACCCTCACTGTGAATACTGGGACACCTACCACCCTCACTGTGAATATTGGGACACCCGCCACCCTCACTGTGAATAATGGGACACCCGCCACCCTCACTGTGAATACTGGGACACCTACCACCCTCACTGTGAATACTGGGACACCTACCACCCTCACTGTGAATATCGGGACATCTGCCACCCTCACTGTGAATATTGGGACACCCACCACCATCACTGTGAATATTGGGACACCTACCACACTCACTGTGAATATTGGGACACCCGCCCCCCTCACTGTGAATAATGGGACACCTACCACCTACCACCCTCACTGTGAATATTGGGACACCCGCCACCCTCACTGTGAATATTGGGACACCCGCCACCCTCACTGTGAATATTGGGACACCTACCACCCGCACTGTGAATATTGGGGCACCTACCACCCTCACTGTGAATATTGGGACACCCGCCACCCTCACTGTGAATATTGGGACACCCGCCACCCTCACTGTGAATATTGGGACACCCGCCACCCTCACTGTGAATATTGGGACATCTGCCACCCTCACTGTGAATATTGGGACACCTTGCATCTGAAACTGTCGAGCACAGCGCTGGCACCCAGGAATCGTTAGACACAGACTGTCTGTATGGCTGTCTCTGTATGTGTCTGTGTCTGTCTCTGTTAATTGTGTGTGTGTGTGTGTGTGTGTGTGTGTGTGTAAATCATTTGACACAACCCTCTGTCTGCGTGTCATTCATTCATTCATTCTTTCTTTCATTTATTCATTCATTCGCGCTCTCTGTCTCTGTCTCCTCTCCCTTTCTATCTCTGTCTCTCTTGCTGTTGCTGTCTCAGCCTCTCTCCTTTCTTTCTCTCCCTTTCTTTTTCTTACTCTGTCGGCAAAATAGAATGAAACACAAACAATGGAGAGACATGTTAAGTAACACATGTATATGTCAATAAACTAACGGTAAATGAACGAAGAATGAACAAATATGCCAGAGAAGAAAGACTGAAAGAAACCGTGTTAGAGAGGACAAAATCAGAATGATTATCACTGACTTCTCCAGGGCTCCTAAACCGTTAAAAGCTGATCCTTCTTTCACACACACACACACACACACACACACACACACACACACACACACAAAGATCAATCATTTTAGTGAGGAAACACATGCTCACATCCAATATAAACCAACCAATTACTTACGCACAGAACTGCAAGCTGACATGAAATGCTCAACCAATCAATAACTTCAACACACAGAAACTATAACTGCCTGATTCTATATTCCTGAATTAGAAAGTCTCTTCACGTCCAATCGACCTGAGCGTCGCTGAAACGTCACGGCCAAAATCAACAAATCTCTTGTTTGCTTTGGGAACGATACCCAGCAGCTCTGACACGGAAATAGCTTGTTCGACCCCCCCCCTTCCCCCCCACCCGACGGCCATTGTTTGTCGATTGGAACAACACACGCGGTAAACTTGTCGTGATGACACTGATGCCAACAAACATACGGCCCAGCCAACAAGGGAAAGTGAGAAGGAAATACAATGGAACAATAGTTATTGAGGACTTCATTTTCCATTCAAAATCGATCGAACAACAACAACAACAACAACAACAAAAAAAAAAAAAGAAATAAAGAAAAAAAAGAAAATAAAAGATTGACTTTAAAAAAGAATGACTCCAAGAACCTTTTTTTCCCTCTCCAGTAATGGTTATTGTTATTGGTGTTGATGCTGTTGACTTTAAAAAAGAATGACTCCAAGAACCCTTTTTTTCCTCTCCAGTAATGGTTATTGTTATTGGTGTTGATGCTGTTTTTGTTTTGTTTGCTTTTTCTTGTTCACGTTCTCCTCCCCCTCCTCCTATCTGTTTCTCTGCATCCGTTTCTAGGGGTGGATTTTCACGGCATGATCATTGTTACCTCCCAGCCATTTCAGCAGTCATAACCCGTGTGAAGACGCTTTTTGCATGCTATACGTGTCCGTGTTTCCGTTACCGTTACCGTTCGTGTTTCCGTTCCCCGTGTTTCATCCTCTGCATCAAGCATCCACAGACAAAGGCGGTGGTTTTGAAAAGGCACAGGCAGCTCTGAATAAAAGTTGACCCGAAAAAAAAAATCATCCACTCCACCCCTAACCCACCAGGCACGGCACGGCTTGGATTCGAATCACGGACGGACCTCACACGGAGACTAGACCCATGGGACCCCAGTCTGTCGCTGTAACCACTACTACGATATCGTGCCAGTCAGTTCAGTCAGTCCCCTGTGAAGCAGTGATGGTAGAGGGAAGGGTATGGTTGTATCGTGAAATTCCTCCCCTCCCTCCTCTCCCCCTCGCCTCTGTTCCCTGCCATAACAGCCCGGTATGAATCGTGTGATGGTTGGTAGGTATACATTTCTGTTGGGGAGAATGACATCAGCTTACAGTTGGACCAACAACAAAGTGACAGCTGTATGATCAATAGTTTCTCCACTGCAATGGCAAGTCATTTACGGCTGACTCTTTTGTGGATGACTGACTCATACTAGAAGGTAAGATCTGCACTGGCTCTTAATGGTGCAGCCACTGAGGACCTTTTGTTAAAGTTGTTCTGGGAGTTGCTTGGTCCAAAAGGACATTTTGTTAAAGTTGTTCTGGGAGTTGATTGGTCCAAAAGGACATTTTGTTAAAGTTGTTATAGGAGTTGCTTGGTCCAAAAGGACATTTTGTTAAAGTTGTTCTGGCAGTTGCTTGGTCCAAAAGGACATGTTAAAGTTGTTCTGGGAGTTGTTTGGTCCAAAAGGACATTTTGTTAAAGTTGTTCTGGGAGTTGTTTGGTTCAAAAGGACATTTTGTTAAAGTTGTTCTGGGAGTTGATTGGTCCAAAAGGACATTTTGTTAAAGTTGTTCTGGGAGTTGTTTGGTCCAAAAGGACATTTTGTTAAAGTTGTTCTGGGAGTTGCTTGGTCCAAAAGGACATTTTGTTAAAGTTGTTCTGGGAGTTGCTTGGTCCAAAAGGACATTTTGTTAAAGTTGTTCTGGCAGCTGCTTGGTCCAAAAGGACATGTTAAAGTTGGTCTGGGAGTTGTTTGGTCCAAAAGGACATTTTGTTAAAGTTGTTCTGGGAGTTGCTTGGTCCAAAAGGACATGTTAAAGTTGTTCTGGCAGTTGTTTGGTCCAAAAGGACATTTTGTTAAAGTTGTTCTGGGAGTTGATTGGCCCAAAAGGACATTTTGTTAAAGTTGTTCTGGGAGTTGTTTGGTCCAAAAGGACATTTTGTTAAAGTTGTTCTGGGAGTTGTTTGGTCCAAAAGGACATTTTGTTAAAGTTGTTCTGGG
Organism: Babylonia areolata; assembly: GCF_041734735.1. Classification (NCBI taxonomy): domain Eukaryota; kingdom Metazoa; phylum Mollusca; class Gastropoda; order Neogastropoda; family Buccinidae; genus Babylonia; species Babylonia areolata. The sequence continues at coordinate 26,981,494 of NC_134905.1, forward strand.
AGTTGCTTGGTCCAAAAGGACATTTTGTTAAAGTTGTTGGTCCAAAAATGTATATAATTATTATGTACGTAATTATGTAATTGTATGAATGTATAATAAAGAATGATAAAGAAAAAAAATATTTCGAAGGAAGAACAACAGAAGTACTCTTAATTCCTTCAACAAAGTATCCAAAGGACACTGAGGGGCGTGGCCACACAGTCAATCATCAAAGAAACACATCAAGTTTACTCGGGGGCACATCATCTCATCCCCACTCCCACCAACATTTAAACGCAGATAACCAACATTAAACACAGGTAAGTATTATTTCAGTCCAACACTTTCTTCCCCACCATCCACAAGTAAGTATTAATTATGTACGCGAGTATGAGTGCAAGTATGTAAATATGAAGTTGAGCAAGTTTTGATTATTATCCCACACCCACAAAAGATGAATGAAGAAATATAGGTTACTGAAGCACACATGTCAAGAGTGAAATCTGACCAGGAGTCCTCAGGAGGAGAGAAAAACAAATGAAGCACTGAATTGTCTTTCCCTTTTGAACACGGAAATATCACTGTCAAACATGAAAAGGGGAACTAATTCCTTGCCATCCCACGGCATCTTGCTGGACGCACCACATGAATCTGAGGATGCCCAACAAGGACTGTCTTCACATGTGTCAGGAAATACATCTTATACAACTGTCGCGTGGACAAACAACGACGTGAAATATTCCCGTCCAATTTGTCAAATTCCTTCCATAATATTAACTTATCACAAACAAAAAATTCCTCTGTATTAAAATCATCTTTAATTACAGCATGGAAACTTGTAACCTATGCACATGTAAAAAAAAAATTTAAAAAAAATCAAAAAAAAATCACACAAAATGACAAATGTGTGGAAATCACTGAAGCACAATAACAAACGAGAGACAGACAATGCTGACGTAATGATAAAGGCCGAAACACGAAGAACAAAAACCAACCAAGACAAATCAAAAGCTGTGGAATTCAATAGCTCCTGCCTGAAGTGATGTCAGCTGGAGACCAGTGGAAGATCCAACGCCACGAAGAGGAATACTGGACGAGCCTCTTGGTTAGAGCAGTGTCCAGGAAAACTGGACCAGACGACCAAAAAAATAAAAATAAATAAATAAATAAATAAAATAAAGTAAAATAAAATAAAATCGCAACCACCGGCCTACGCACAGCAAGTTGTGTGAAAAAAACAACTAAAGGTGCCTAACATAGCAACAAAGATAATAAGAAACATATTCCCATCTGGCGGACAATTGGTCGTCTTCAGACGGAAACAGAACAACAAAAAAAAGAAGAAAAAAAACACAAAAACAAACAAACAACCACCAAAAAAAGCCACACACAAAAAACCCCAAACAAAACGAAAACAACAACAAAAAACCAACTGCAGCAGTCAAACGCCGCTCTCCTCACGACCTTCTCCAAGGACACACTTCCCGAGATCCGTTAGACACCTACGTCATTATACAAATACGTCATACACCAAACTTTAAGAAAAACGTCACATAAATTGTGTCACACAAAACATTGTTACACAACCATGGCACGCATCTAGCACTACGACCAGCTACAAAGAGAAACGTGCATGATAAAAAGCCTGTACACAACGGTAACACACCCGCCTCAAAAATAAACCCCAGGGAAGTACACTGCACCCGCCAACTTCTCCTGCCGAAAAGGGGACAATACGGATCCGAACCCTCATCTGAACAAAAATATACAACAAAATACTGCAACCACTAGGTCATCCGTCACACACACACACACACACACACACACACAACATATATGTGCACGCACACACATACCTACACACTCTCCACCTCGCCCACACACATACCTACACACACAACCTCCTTGCCCCCCCCCCCCCCCTCACCCATCCCTCTTCAACACCCCCCCGCCCCCCGCCGCACACACACACACACACACACAAAGTGCTGCAGGCGAAGATACACGTGCGTTACACTTCAGCAGGTTCAGAGGAAATCAATGACCCCATCCTCATTAAAGTCACTGCTTAAAAGCCCTTTTGTGTG
>NC_134905.1:26986059-26991059 GCF_041734735.1 Babylonia areolata
TTTGACTGGTAACATCAAACTGAGCATCTGGTCATTGGGATGACGACAAACCAAGGTCTGTGTGCAGCACGCACTTGGCGCACTGAGAAAAGAACACACCACAGCAATAGTGCTGCTCTCTGGCAAACTGACGAAGAACAAATCCACCCTGACACTTCACAACTATGATGACACGCATGCACTCAATGCCTGTCTGAGTGCGTTGGGTCAGGCTGCTGATCAGGCACCTTGTCTGGCAGATGTGCTGTAGTGTGTATGGATCTGAACCAAACAGTGCTGATTCCTTGAGAAACTGACAGTGACCCTTCTTCCCCCCTCTCTCCTTTTTCATTCATCATGGAGCGGTCCCTCCCTCTAACTCCCCCTCACTCTCCATCTCTGTCTCTCTGTGTCTGTTCTTCACTCTCTGTCTGCCTCCCAGTCTCTCTCTCTCCCCCCTCCCTCTCTTCCTCCCCCCCTCTCTCTCTGTTTCTTCTTTCTCTTTCTGATCTAAGTAATATTCATGCATGTACTTATGTTCATATTTTTTTGACATGATTTGAATGTATTCATGTTATGTTATGTTTTTGTATTGAGTGTCTGTTATATTTTCCTTTTTCACGGGGGCAGGATGAAAACAAGCCATTTGTGCTTATTCCTTTTTTCTCTCAGTGGGAATGTTCATTGTGTGTCAACCCTCCATCTGTCTCCCCCCCCCCTGCCCGAAAACGTAGTATGACTGCCTGCATAGCGGGGCGTAAAAACGGTCTTACACGTAAAAGTCCACATGTATATGAGTGAACTTGGTCGTCGCTGCCCACGAAGATCTGTCCATCCGTCCGTCCATCCCTTCTCTCTCTCTCTCCCTCTCTCTGTCTCTCTCCCTCTCTCTCTCTCTCTCCCTCTCTCTGTCTCTCTCCCTATCACCCCGTCTCTCTCTCTCCCCCTCTCACCCTCTCTCTCTCCCTCTCACCCTCTCTCTGTCTCTCTCCCTCTCTCTGTCTCTCCCTCTCACCCTCTCTCTCCCCCTCTCTCTGTCTCTCTCCCTCTCTCTGTCTCTCCCTCTCCCCCTCTCTCTGTCTCTCTCCCTCTCTCTGTCTCTCCCTCTCACCCTCTCTCTCCTCTCTCCCTCCCCCTCTCTCTCTCCCCCTCTCCCCCTCTCTCATCAGCAGTATCATGGATCGTGTGACCACTTGTCTGCAGTCAAGATGACTGATCTGCTGGTTAGGGTCTGTGGGCAGCACGAGTTGAATATGGGGGTGGGGGCGGAGGGGGTGGGGGTCTAGGAGGTGGGGAGGGGATACAGGTCGTCAGTTTTTTCTTTCTTTCTTTCTTTTTCTTTCTTTCTTTCAGAGACTCATATATTAAAGATTCAAGGACTCAAAAGAAACGAGAACTTGAAAACTGTATTACTCAAGAAGAAATATTTCAGGCTGTCCCAGAGAGAGAGAGAGAGAGAGACAGAGACAGAGTAGAGAGAGAGAGAAGCACAGAGAGAGAGACAGAGACAGACGGACACATAGAGAGACAGGGATATAGAGAGACACAGAGACAGACAGACAGACACAGAGACACAGAGACAGAAAGACAGTCAGAGTCAAACAGACAGACAGTCTGGTAAAGGTGCACTCAGACAGACAGAGACAGAGACAAACATGGAAAGATAATTATTCAGACTGATTGATAAACGGTACTGGCAGCTTAGCCAGTTCAATGATCAGGACATGGAGCCTTCAGTCCAAGAGTCCTGGCTTGGAACCAGAACAGTCCCCACAGCCCGATAATCAGGACATGGAGCCTTCAGTCCAAGAGTCTTGGCTTGGAACCAGAGCAGTCCCCACACCCCGATAATCAGGACATGGAGCCTTCAGTCCAAGAGTCCTGGCTTGGAACCAGAACAGTCCCCACAGCCCGATAATCAGGACATGGAGCCTTCAGTCCAAGAGTCTTGGCTTGGAACCAGAGCAGTCCCCACAGCCCGATAATCAGGACGTGGAACCTTCAGTCCAAGAGTCTTGGCTTGGAACCAGAGCAGTCCCCACACCCCGATAATCAGGACGTGGAACCTTCAGTCCAAGAGTCTTGGCTTGGAACCAGAGCAGTCCCCACACCCCGATAATCAGGACGTGGAACCTTCAGTTCAAGAGTCTTGGCTTGGAACCAGAGCAGTCCCCACACCCCGATAATCAGGACATGGAACCTTCAGTTCAAGAGTCTTGGCTTGGAACCAGAGCAGTCCCCACAGCCCAGTGGGTCAATGGGGCACACTTCTTTCCCCATCTCCCTGGTGGCCGTCAAGCACACAATGATCAGCACAGGCCACGTTGGTCTGTGGAATTCATTATAGAAAAAGGCACGCCAACAAACCGTGATAGAGACACAGAGAGAAAGACAGAGGCAGCAGACACATAGAATGAGAGGGAGGGAGGGAGACAGAGGGAGAGAGAGAGGGAGAGAGAAAGAGAGAGAGGGAGACAGGGGGTGGGAGAGAGAGAGAGGAGACAAAGCGAGAGCGAACGAGAGAGAGAGGAGAGGGTGGGAGATAGAGACAGAGAGAGACAGAGAAACAGAGAGACAGAGAGGGTGGGAGATAGTGACAGAGAGACAGAAACAGAAACAGAGAGAGAAAGAGAGTGGGAGATAGAGAAATGAGAGAGACAGAGCCAGAGACACAGAGAGGGTGGGAGATAGAGAGAGAGACAGAGACAGAGAGAGAGAGAGAGAGAGAGAACGAACGAACGAGAGAGAAGTGGAGGCAGGCAGACAGACAGATTTGCCTGATAGCCCAAGTGCTCAGATCGTTGGAGTTTCAGTCTGAGAATGTTGGCATTGAATCCTAGTGGAGCGCGGTGGGTGAAGGTGGAGATTGTTGTTGTGACTCATCTCTGAGATCGGCAGGTGTGCACACATGTTAGCGTGTAAAATACACTGCTGTTTAGAACTTGTGATGGAGAATCCAGAAAATTCGGTGGCTTGGCTTATGGAAGTATAAAATACAATGATGGGGCAACGACAAACATTCAGCAAATGAACACTGGTTGGAAAGCAATCGTTAGGATGCACAAAAAGACTGTGTGTGTGTGTGTGTGTGTGTGTGTGTGTGTGTGTGTGTGTGTGTGTGTTCCCTTCCTTGTGAGCAACTCCAGCACGTGATAAAGTTGAACCTGGTTGGGAAGAGGGTTCACCAGTGGACGTTGTCGGCGGAAGATTTTGTACCCGGTCAGGGAGGGATTTTGTACCCGGTCAGGGAGGGATTTTGTACCCGGTCAGGGAGAGGTGGTTTTTATTTTTATCAGTCCTGCAAAGTGAGAGCTGTATTATCCATGGTTTCTCCATTTCAATGGGAAATCATTTACAGCTTAGATTTTTTGTGAATGACTATGACTCTCAAACTAGGAGGCAAGATTACACTGGCTCTTAATGCTGCAGCTATGGGGACCAGTTGGCCTTTGGGAACCATCCCAACACCGACTGTCCCAACACCCTCTTCTCCGAGAGTGGGGATGCTACTTGGGTCAAGACACTCCACTTTCATCAGTCTAACCACAACAGTCGGCACAGCAGTTACCTCCTCCGCTTTTCTGACGGTTTTTTGTCGAACACAACTATCATACAGAATCCTGCTGGAATCGTTTGGAGAAACTAGTTCCGATTCGTTTGGGTGATTTTTGTGGGCCTCCAGTTCCTTTTTCCTGCTCTGGGTTCTCGCTCGACCACGTCATGAGCTGCGTTCCACTTTCAAGGAGATGTAAGAGTGCGGACAGATCCATAGATGCTACACCACCACAACTGTCGTTACCATAAAAAAAGAAAAGAAAGAAAAAAGAAAGAAAAAGAACAGTCGTTTGACCGTCGCATAAACCCAGTGAGCTGCTGGGGCCCAGAGTCTATCCTAGGTTTGTGTAAAACATTAACATTAACAAGAGGCAAAGCCTTCAAGACTCGCTTGTGTTTCACGCTTTTTTCTTTCTTTGTTTTTTTCGCTTATAGTTGACTTCATCAAGATTTTGCGCCTTATAAATATTATTATTATTATTATTTTATTCTTATTCTTCTTCTTCTTCTTATTATTATTATTGTTAGTAGTAGTAGTAGTAGCAGTAGTAGTAGTAGTAGTAGTAGAAGTATTTTTATGTATTTATCTATTATTATTTATTTGTTTATTTTAAAATTGATTAATGTATTTTTTTATTTTTGTCGTTTTATTTTATTTTGTTTATTTTATTTTATCTTATGTTTATTTATTTATTTATCTATTTATTTATTTATTTATATTTTTGTCTCAAGGCCTGACTAAGCGCGTTGGGCCACGCTGCTGGTCAGGCATCTGCTTGGCAGATGTGGTGTAGCGTATATGGATTTGACCGAACGCAGTGACGCCTCCTTGAGCTACTGATACTGAAACTGATACTGATACTCACGCTTCATTCAGTGAAGGAACCATGAGGAGAAAAGCCACAACAGAGATTAAAAAAACAAAACAACAACAAACACTGAATTTGTCTTTCTTTCCTATGAATTGTGAACAAGAAAAAATGGGGCTATGTCGTCTTCGAACACAGCCTACCTTCTAGTAGGCCTAACTCAGTGGGAAACGGTTTTTAGATTTTTTCAGAACGAATCTCAACGAAATAAACCGTTAATGATTCGGAAATACGGTTTAATTCGGGACACTTACAACCTGTTGTTGGTATGACTGTGAAGAGTATTTTTCATACAATGTTTAAGCCAAATTTGGTATTGGCAGACAAAGTATTTCCAGAGAAAATGGTAATGTTGAAGTCGACAACACACACACACACACACACACACACACACACACACACACACACACACACACACACACACACACAACCGAACACAGGGTTAAAACATGGACACATTACACAAGTGAGTTAAAAAAAAAAGAAAAAAAAAGATACTCCACCCCCTCCCGCCACTTCCCCCGCCTCCAAAAAAAAGATTAAAAAAAAAAAGAAAAGTAAGGAAAGAAAAAGAAGAAAACCTGACAAAGAAGACAC
>NC_134905.1:26993559-26996059 GCF_041734735.1 Babylonia areolata
TTCTGTGTGTGTGCGTGGGGTCGTGCGTACGTGCGTTTTGTGTGTTTGTGTGTGTGCGTGCGTGCGTGCACAGACTCACGTTGTGTGTAAAACACGCACGTGAGCCAACAAGGAAGTCTTGGGGTTGGGGGGGGGGGGGGGGGGGGGGAGACAAAGTGAAGGAGAAAAAGCGCAGAGATTTATCAACACGTTTCATTTTCATGGCGTGTTCAGCCACTTCCTGATCGGCTTGTCCACAGCGAACGATGAAATTAAACTGATGCTCTTCCCTGAAATACGGATTCCATTTGAAACAACGATGAAGTTGAGGAAAAGAGTGATTAAGAAAAGGGCAGGGATTTATTGACCAACACTGACATCGTCTTCGGCTGTCCTTATAGCTAGCTGAACATGTGGTACACTAGTTGTCTTTTTCTGGAGGTTTTCTGAGGTATTCAAGATGTATGTTGTTTGTATGTTGCTTTCTGCACATCTGTCATGTTCGGTTGATCCAATGTCTGGCCTGTCTGTCCTCTCTTCCATGTGTCTGTCCTGCTCTGTAGCCCTCAAAGAAATAGAAGTCACTCACCAACAGTGTATGAACCAATGTACATTTTTTCTTTCATACATCGCCAAACGCACTATGTGTGATAATGCTGTTGACAGAGTTGTTAACAATAAAGTGTGTGTGTGTGTGTGTGTGTGTGTGTGTGTGTGTGTGTGTGTGTGTGTGTGTGTGTGTGTGTGTGTGTCTCAAAGATGGAAATTGAGCAATGCTGAGAAATTGGAGACACGCATTCTCTTCTCTTATTTTTGTTCTTTTCATTTTCTCTTCTATTGATTATAGTGGTTAAGACTTCTCGATGGACTGAGAAAAGTCACGTGCTTCCCTTTCCGTTGACGGTTGGATCGATGAAACGTTCAACTGCCATGGAATTTATTCTCTCGCACAGTATCAGTTACTTTGTCCACCTTTGTCTCCTGACTGACGTCAACAAATCATCTGGCAGGAATATCATTCACACAACTGCTGGAGGAAGGGTCTTCATGGGAGTGGGGAGGAAGGGGGGAGAAATGGGGGGGAAGATTGGAGAGGGGGGGAGGAGGAGGATACACACACACATATATATATATATATATATATATATAGAGAGAGAGAGAGAGAGAGAGAGAGAGAGAGAGGAGAAGGGATAGAAAGACTCGAGGACTCAAAGAATTCAGTGTCAGACCTCCGGCCTGTAATCATTTGAGGTGCACATGCACACACATAAAAGAAAAGACAATGACCAACGAATGAAATGATACCAAAAGTGTTGAGGGAGGGAGAGAGAGGGACAGAGAGAGAAAGGACGAGAGAGAGGGGAGAGAAAGAAAGAAAGGACGGAAAGAGAGAAATAAAGAGAGAGAGAAGGGGAGAGAGAGAAAGGAGGAAGAGACAAAGACAGAGAAAGAGAAGGAGAGGGAGAAAGTGTGTGTGTGTATGTGTGTGTGTGTGTGTGTGTGTGTGTGTGTGTGTGTGTGTGTGTGTGTGTGTGTGTGTGTGACAGAGACAGATACAGAGACAGCGAGGGAGAGAAAGAGAGAGACAGAGAGAGGTGGGGGTGGGAGTGGGAGTTAGGGAGGGGGTGAGGAAGTGACATTGCATTGATGCCCTTCGGGAAGACCCACAACGTTTTAGTTAAACATAAAATCATGTTTTCTAGTTAAACATAAAATCATGTTTTCTAGTTAAACATAAAACCATGTTTTCTGTTAACTCTGACAGATTGGGACCAAGGTATCGGATCCTCTAACAGGAAGTGGTTCAAAAGGGCGCCATCGAGATCCGCGCAATACTCCCCCCGGAAATGACGGCATCCACTGTGGAACTCTGGGACACGGGGTTGCCACGATACTGCTGCCAACGTCACCTTCGGTCGTGGCTTTTTCTTCTTTTCTCCACCACCCCCCACCCCCTGCCACTCCCCGCACTCAGCTGTTCGTTAGGTGAAGGAAGGTGGCAGAATGGTTGAGACACCAATACACAGTGTGAGGGTCTGGGTTCGAACCCTGCTCCCGGCCTTTGTCCCAAGTTTGACTGGACAAACCAACTGGGCATCTGGTCGTACGGATGAGACGATAGATCCCGTGTGCAGCACGCACTTGGCGCACTGAAAAAGAACCCATGGCAACGAAAGCGTTGTCTTCTGGCAAAATTCTGTAGAAGAAAGTCCACTCTGATAGGTACACAAATACATACACATGCACTCAAGGCCTGACAAAGCGCGTTGGGCTATGCTGCTGGTCAGGCATCTGCCTAGCAGATGTGGTGTAGCGTATATGGATTTGTCCGAACGCAGTGACACCTCCTTGGGAATGAAAGTGAAACTGGTTTGATGATGGTTCTGTCGGAAATGGCGGCAGTTGTAGTTTCTGAACAAAGGGATTTGCGACTGGTGGCTTTCCTTGGGACAGCCATTCTTCACACATTGAATCCTTCGTGAGAAATTACCTGCGTGCATGTGTGTGTGTGTGTGTGTGT
>NC_134905.1:27003559-27006059 GCF_041734735.1 Babylonia areolata
ATACATACATGGTAGAGAGAGAGACAGGGGGACATGGATACAGAGTGTGGCATGACCGGCAAAGGTGGAGGAATCACTCACATCCCGGGCCACAGAAAACAAAGGGTCTGTGGATCCCCGAACACCCAGTGAATTGTAGCCAGCACCAAAACATTTTACAAACAATACACAGCTACATTCACTCTCACTCACACAGACACACTGACAACACAAACAGCAGTGAGGCCCTGAAACAACTACTTCCCTTTAACTCACCCACCTGCCACCCCCACCCCTAATCTCACTAACCCAGCTATCAGGACTATATCGCCTCCCCGTTACAGTTTTCTTGCAATGTGAAAGAGGGGAAGAGAGATAGAGAAAAACAAACAAAAACACCACCACCACTTTCCATTGCTCGAACACACACACTCACCTCTTGTGTGCACTGCTGAGCTCACACCTGCACATGTATGCAGCCTTCTCTGCCGTTCTTCTTGGTGTGTGTCTGTCAGACACCCAGGAAGACCGCAGACACCCAGGAAGACCGCAGGCAGACATCTGGGAAGACCGCGGACACCCAGGAAGACCACAGGCAGACACCAGGAAGACCGCAGGCAGACACCAGGAAGACCACAGGCAGACACCCGGGAAGACCACAGGCAGACACCCGGGAAGACCACAGGCAGACACCCGGGAAGACCACGGGCAGACACCAGGAAGACCGCAGACACCCAGGAAGACCGCAGGCAGACACCCGGGAAGACCGCAGACACCCAGGAAGACCACAGGCAGACACCCAAGAAGACCGCAGACACCCAGGAAGACCACAGGCAGACACCCAAGAAGACCGCAGGCAGACACCCGGGAAGACCACAGGCAGACACCCGGGAAGACCGCAGACACCTGGGAAGACCGTAGGCAGACACCCGGGAAGACCGCAGACACCGGGGAAACTGCAGGCTGTAAAAGGCAGAGTCGGGAACTAAGTCAAATAGGACAGAAAAAACACGAGAGGATACATGTGCTATGGCAGACACACAGAAGAGTTTTACACACACACACACACACACACACACACAGAGAGAGAGAGAGAGAGAGAGAGAGAGAGAGAGAGAGAGAGAGAGAGAGAACTGGCCTTTATCATAACAAAACCCAAACAGAAAAAGCGCACACGGATATATACAGCGTAAACCTGGGATCCAGCAGGGTGGGAGCGCCACATGGCACAGGAACTGAAGCGGCAACACGTATATCAAACGTCAGAAAACAAACAGGAATACATCTCTGTGGCCGCTCCCTGCCTATAGAAATTAAACAAATAAAACAAACACTGGCAATATCAACATTTCTTCCCCTGCACTTTGCCGTTTTTAAGACGGAAAAGCTTGTAAATGTGTTAATAACATAGTAATATATACTCAACACTTCTTCCCCTCCATTCTTTGACTGGCCTTCTTTACGTCTCTTGACGGGGGAAGAAATGTCGAGTATATATTACAATGTTATTCAAACAAATCTGCCATTTGTGGAGGGAACGACACTGAATGGGAAGAAATGTGGACAATGCCTTTCACTCACTTCAAGAGCTCGCGAGAAAAAAAAAGAGAATAAAGTCCCTGCAGCTAGTCGGAATGCAGTCGCAGACCTCCTGGTCGGGCGAGGACTAGGGAAACGAAGTGGCGCTGGAGACCCCCAAACCCCGAAACAACTCGGGAAACACTCCAAAAGAATGGAGCAGGACTGAACTCTCTTCTGCGGGACGACAGAGGCGACGAGGATATCATTTCAGCGCTGCTGACATCAAGTAATACAACGCGGAAAGTCCTGGCGTTGTAGAGGTGGGTGAAGACAAAAAAACACCGCCTTTCTAACGATGAAAGCTGTAGGCTGGACCATTCAGACAGCCTCTTGACACCAGACAGGGTCTGTTGAGGAAAGACAGAGTTCAGACAGCCTCTTGACACCAGACAGGGTCTGTTGAGGAAAGACAGAGTTCAGACAGCCTCTTGAAACCAGATACGGTCTGTTGAGGAAAGACAGAGTTCAGACAGCCTCTTGACACCAGACAGGGTCTGTTGAGGAAAGACAGAGTTCAGACAGCCTCTTGAAACCAGATACGGTCTGTTGAGGAAAGACAGAGTTCAGACAGCCTCTTGACACCAGACAGGGTCTGTTGAGGAAAGACAGAGTTCAGACAGCCTCTTGACACCAGACAGGGTCTGTTGAGGAAAGACAGAGTTCAGACAGCCTCTTGACACCAGACAGGGTCTGTTGAGGAAAGACAGAGTTCAGACAGCCTCTTGACACCACATAGGGTCTGTTGAGGAAAGACAGAGGATAGGTCCCGAGTGACTTGACAAAAACCTCACTGCACCTCCTTCTGACCGGGTAAAGAGTCAGTGTCCAAAACATCTTCCACCGATAACACGGACGGTGAACCTTTCTCATCCAATTAATGTCCACATTTATCACGTGCAGGAAACCCTTGCACGAGAACCACCAACTTCAGCTGTCCACA
>NC_134905.1:27016059-27026059 GCF_041734735.1 Babylonia areolata
AGACAGGACACAACAGACAGGACACAACAGACAGGACACAACAGACAGGACACAACAGACAACAGACAGGACACAACAGACACAACAGACAGGACACAACAGACACAACAGACAGGACACAACAGACAGGACACAACAGACAGGACACAACAGACAGGACACAACAGACAACAGACAGGACACAACAGACAACAGACAGGACACAACAGACAGGACACAACAGACAACAGACAGGACACAACAGACAGGACACAACAGACAGGACACAACAGACACAACAGACAGGACACAACAGACACAACAGACAGGACACAACAGACAGGACACAACAGACAGGACACAACAGACAGGACACAACAGCAGACGGCATCACTTCAGAAGCTTGTTACGTTGCCATTCGCTGGACGCGGCAAAAAACAAAACAAAACAAAACAAAAAAACAAAGAGAGAGAGAGAGAGAGTAATTAGAATCTCTCCGCATTTTGTCTCCCACCACTCCACTGCTCACATACCCCCCTCCCCTCAGCACTCATTCCCCCCTCACGGAATCGTGGCAGACTGCAGACCACTGCGGCACATGTATTCTGATGTTCTGATGTCAGTTTTGTGGCCTCTGCTGTCTTGACCAGAAGAAACAGGGAGGGAAATGGAACAGCGCCATGAGATACCACATATGTTTCCCGGAACACTGCCAGTTTTGTGGCCTCTGCTGTCTTGACCAGAAGAAACAGGGAGGGAAATGGAACAGCGCCATGAGATACCACATATGTTTCCCGGAACACTGCCAGTTTTGTAGCCTGTGCTGTCTTGACCAGGAGAAACAGGGAGGGAAATGGAACAGCGCCATCCAATAACTCCCATGTTTCCTGGAACACCGTCAGTTTCAGTTTCTCAAGGAGGCGTCACTGCGTTCGGACAAATCCATTCACGCTACACCACAACTGCTAGGTTGATACCTGACCAGCAGCATAACCCAACGCGTTTAGTCAGGCCTGAATTAAGTGCATCCTTTTTACATATTGTGTGTCTGTCACAGTGGATTTCTTCTGGATCATTTTGCTGGGGGACAACACTCTCATTGCCATGGGTTCTTCTTCAGTTCAGTGCGCCAAGTGTGTGCTTGCAGACAGAAAAATTTCAGAAAAAAGTTGTGGAAAATATTGAGAGAGAGAGGGGGGAGGGAGAGAGAGAGAGAGAAAGGAGAGAGATAGACAGAGACAGAGAGACAGACAGACAGACAGACAGACAGAGACACAAGACAGACGGAGAGAAACAGAGACAGAGACTCATTCATGCCCAGTCCCGAGAATCCCTCCAAATTTAGATACCAAACAAAAAGACTGGCTTTCCATTAAGGGGAACAATGCCGCAAAGTAATGAACCGTTGTTGGATGGTCTTGCCGGAAGTGGATGTGAAGGACGCCATCATGATCCCACTGCACCGGAAATGACAGCAGCATTGACTGGGGAACTCTGGGACACTTGTTGCCTGGATACAGTAGCTGCCTGCGTCAGCACTGGTCTTGGCTTTTTGTTGTTGTTGTTGTTGTTCTCAGCTATTGGTTGGGTCTTTGGAAGAGTTGCTGAGATCAGTGCAGGAAAGTCTCTGACCAGAGTTATCATTCCACTAGTGGACAGGGTGGTCATGTTGTGTGTTTGATGAGTATTCCTATCTTTATTTCACTTCATCCACTTTCTTTTCTTCTTTCTCGTAGACTTCTGAAATGCTGAAAAGCTGCTACCTGTGTGTTGTGAAATACATGTTGACTATCAGTCTTCAGGATGCATATATATCTCTTTTGGTTGTGTGTGTGTGTGTGTGTGTGTGTGTGCGTGCGTGCGTGCGTGCGTGCGTGGGTGCGTATGTGTGTGTGTGTGTGTGTGTTTGTGCGTGCGTGCGTGCGTGCGTGCGTGTGTGTGTGTGTGTGTGTGTGTGTGTGTGCGTGTGTGCGTGTTTGTGTTCATGTGTGTGTGTGTTTACGTATGTGTGTGCATGTGTGTTTGTGAGCACATAAGCAGTTATAACTGTGTATGGAGGAGAAACACAGTGTTGTGTGTGACGACAATCGTGGCTATAAAGACAACAAACCCCAAACAAATCCCAGGAGCGAGTTTCTGACTTAAGTCACATACTATTCTCCACGCTTTGATGACGTAGTCTAGTCTTGAGCCACTCTGCCTGTTATTGGATCCGTCAAAGAAGGAGACTCTGTAAAGACTTCAGAGAAGACACTGACCTGGGGAGGAGACAGACCACTGCAGCCGCCGTTTGATAAATGGTTCGGACCATTGCTGCCAGACCGGGAAAAGCTGAGGACCGGGGGGGGGGGGGGGGGGGGGGGGGGTTGTGACCTGATAAATGTCCAGTCACCCTTCCCCGTGCACCCAGTCCCCACTTTACTTTCTACCTTCCTCTCTCGCCCTGTCTCTGTCTCCTTTCTGTGTGTCTCTGTCTCTGTGTCGCCTTTCTGTGTGTCTCTGTCTCCTTTCTGTGTGTCTCTGTCTCTTTGTCTCCTTTCTGTGTGTCTCTGTCTCTGTCTCCTTTCTGTTTGTCTCTGTCTCCTTTCTGTTTGTCTCTGTCTTCTTTTTGTTTGTCTCTGTCTCCTTTCTGTGTGTCTCTGTGTCTCCTTTCTGTGTGTCTCTGTCTCTGTGTCTCCTTTCTGTGTGTCTCTGTCTTTGTGTCTCCTTTCTGTGTGTCTCTGTGTCTCCTTTCTGTGTGTCTCTGTCTCTGTGTCTCCTTTCTGTGTGTCTCTGTCTTTGTGTCTCTGTCTCTGTGTCCGTCTTCTTTCTGTGTGTCTCTGTCTCCTTTCTGTTTGTCTCTGTCTCTGTCTCCTTTCTGTTTGTCTCTATCTCTGTGTCTCCTTTCTATGTGTCTCTGTCTCTGTCTGTGTCTCCTTTGTTTGTCTCTGTCTCTGTGTCTCCTTTCTGTGTGTCTCTGTCTCTCCCTGGGAGTAATCGCCATGAAACATATTGATCATTTCAATCTTTATCAAAACCTGAAAAAATACTTATCTCATCTTACAAATTTAGATGGGCTTTCACCGAGTTCCGTTTTTGGTGTAAACCAGCGTTATCGAGATGCTTTGAAACAGCGTCCATGTGGCGATGAACTTTAGGAGGAAAAACCTGTCTCTATATCTGTGTCTCTGTGTCTGTCTGTCTGTCTAACACTATCGCCGCCAACGAACAATAGTTGTCAAACAGCACAACGCTCACTCCGGTACTACCAGGAAAACGAGAAGTGCCATGCTGACCCACACAGTCAGTGTCAGGAAAAGAGAAGTGCCATGCTGACCGAAAAAGAGAAGTGCCATGCTGACCCACACTGTCAGGAAAAAGAGAAGTGCCATGCTGACCCACACTGTCAGGAAAAAGAGAAGTGCCATGCTGACCCACACAGTCACTGTCAGGAAAAAGAGAAGTGCCATGCTGACCCACACAGTCAGGAAAAAGAGAAGTGCCATGCTGACCCACACAGTCAGGAAAAAGAGAAGTGCCATGCTGACCCACACTGTCAGGAAAAAGAGAAGTGCCATGCTGACCCACACAGTCAGGAAAAAGAGAAGTGCCATGCTGACCCACACAGTCAGGAAAAAGAGAAGTGCCATGCTGACCCACACAGTCAGGAAAAAGAGAAGTGCCATGCTGACCCACACAGTCAGGAAAAAGAGAAGTGCCATGCTGACCCACACTGTCAGGAAAAAGAGAAGTGCCATGCTGACCCACACAGTCAGGAAAAAGAGAAGTGCCATGCTGACCCACACAGTCAGGAAAAAGAGAAGTGCCATGCTGACCCACACAGTCAGGAAAAAGAGAAGTGCCATGCTGACCCACAGTCAGTGTCAGGAAAAAGAGAAGTGCCATGCTGACCCACACAGTCAGGAAAAAGAGAAGTGCCATGCTGACCCACACAGTCAGGAAAAAGAGAAGTGCCATGCTGACCCACAGTCAGTGTCAGGAAAAAGAGAAGTGCCATGCTGACCCACAGTCACTGTCAGGAAAAAGAGAAGTGCCATGCTGACCCACAGTCACTATATCTGTGGCCAGTGGGGACCACACGTCATGGTGATGGAAAACCAAGTGAACAAAGGTCCAGACACAGTGTGTTGGCTTCATTTAATCTCCTTCTCTTCCTTCTTCGCCTCCTTCTTCTCTTCCTTCTTCCCTTCCTTCTTCCCCTCCTTCTTCCCCTCCTTCTTCTCTTCCTTCTTCCCCTCCTTCTTCCCTTCCTTCTTCTCTTCCTTCCCGTCGTTCCTCTCTTCTTTCTGACACCTTTCTCCCCACAATCCTCCTGTCTCTCTCTGCCTCTGTGTCTGTCTCTGTCTATCTCTCTCTTTCTCTCTCTCTCTCTCTGTCTCTTTATTTCTCTCTCTGTCTCTCTCTATTTCTCTCTCTCCCTCCCCCTCTCTGTCTATCTCTCTGTCTCTTTCTGTCTATTTCTCTCTCTCTCTCCCCCCCCTTTTTCTCTGTCTCTATTTCTCTCTCTCCCTACCCCCCTCTCTGTCTGTCTCTCTGTCTCTTTCCCTCCCTCTCTCTATATCCCCTTCTCTCCCTCACTCCCCCTCTCTCTCCCTCCCCCCTCTCTCTCCCCCTCTCTCTCTCTCCCTCGCTCCATCTCTCTCCCTCCTCCTCTCTCCCTCTCTCTCTCTCTCCCTCGCTCCATCTCTCTCCCTCCTCCTCTCTCCCTCTCACTCTCTCTCCCTCGCTCCATCTCTCTTCCTCACACTCTCTCCCTCCCCCTTTTCTCCCTCTCCCTCCCTCCCTCTCACTTTATCTCTCTCCCACGACCCCTCTCCCTCCCTCTCCCCCCTCCATGTCCCTCTCCCTCCCTCTCTCCCCTCCATGTCCCTCTCCCTCCCTCTCCCTCTCTCCCCTCCATGTCCCTCTCCCCTCCATGTCCCCCTCTCCCTCTCTCCCCTCCATGTCCCTCTCCCTCCCTCTCTCCCCTCCATGTCCCTCTCCCTCCCTCTCTCCCCTCCATGTCCCTCTCCCTCCCTCTCCCTCTCTCCCCTCCATGTCCCTCTCCCCTCCATGTCCCCCTCTCCCTCTCTCCCCTCCATGTCCCTCTCCCTCCCTCTCCCTCTCTCCCCTCCATGTCCCTCTCCCTCCCTCTCCCTCTCTCCCCTCCATGTCCGTCTCCCTCCCTCTCCCTCTCTCCCCTCCATGTCCCTCTCCCTCCCTCTCCCTCTCTCCCCTCCATGTCCGTCTCCCTCCCTCTCCCTCTCTCCCCTCCATGTCCCTCTCCCTCCCTCTCCCTCTCTCCCCTCCATGTCCGTCTCCCTCCCTCTCCCTCTCTCCCCTCCATGTCCGTCTCCCTCCCTCTCCCTCTCTCCCCTCCATGTCCCTCTCCCTCCCTCTCCCTCTCTCCCCTCCATGTCCCTCTCCCTCCCTCTCTCCCCTCCATGTCCCTCTCCCCTCCATGTCCCCCTCTCCCTCTCTCCCCTCCATGTCCCTCTTCCTCCCTCTCCCTCTCTCCCCTCCATGTCCCTCTCCCTCCCTCTCCTTCTCTCCCCTCCATGTCCCTCTCCCTCCCTCTCCCTCTCTCCCCTCCATGTCCCTCTTCCTCCCTCTCCCTCTCTCCCCTCCATGTCCCTCTCCCTCCCTCTCCCTCTCTCCCCTCCATGTCCCTCTCCCTCTCTCCCCTCCCTGTCCCTCTCTCCCCTCCCTCTCCCTCTCTCCCCTCCATGTCCCTCTCCATCCCTCTGGCCTGTTGTGTCGATCCATTGGGGCTGTTTGTCTGACGAGGTTTAGTCTGTCAGTTGATTCTCTGGAGATGGCTGGAACAAGGATTTTGGTTGGGGAAGAGAGTGGAAGAGCGGTGTTCTGGGACACACACACACACACACACACACACACACACACACACACACACAAGCCTTCCATCAACACAATGAGGGTTTAGCACCACCACCACCACCACCACCACCACCGGACTCAAACTAAATGCAAAAGACAATCCAGACAAACCGTCACTTCACTGAGAAACCTCTCGTCACCCCTCCCTCCTCCCTCTCCGTCATCCTGCCTCTCCCTCCCGCCCCCGGCATCCCTCACCCACCTCCCTCCCCTCCCTCCCCACCACCCACCACCTTCTCCCGCCCCCCCTGTCTTCTCTTGTCTGCCAACCTCCCACACCCACACCCACACCCACTCCCACATGACGCTCCCTGTCTGACGCCGTTGGTTGTGATGCGGTCCTCAGGAGACGCAGGGAACAAAGATTAGACAAGAGGGATGCAGTTTCAGTTTCTCAAGGAGCTGTCACTGCCTTTGGACAAATCCACAGAGCCTGCACCACATCTGCTAGACAGATGCCTGACCAACAGCTTGCTGCCCAAGACGCTCGTCACGCCTTGAGCTTTTGCACATGATCTGTTTGTGTAGCTATCAGAGTGGCTTTCCTTTACATCATTTTGCCAGATGACAACAGTTTTGTTGCCGCGGGTTTCTTGTTTTAAGTGCGTGCTGCACACAGGACCTGGGTTTATATCATCTTGTCCGAATGGCTAGCGTGAATCAAACCCACACCCTCAGGACACTGTATAGCTGTGGAATTGTTGTGGCCTGTGTTGCTTTCCCAACCTTCAAATCTGGAACACGTCTTTCTGAGTGAAAGAAAGAAAGAAAGAGACATAAAGAAGAATAAAGAGAAAGAAAGAAAGAAAGAAGAAAAGAAAGGGAGAAAAAGAAACAAGGAAAGAAAAAGAAAAAAAGAAAAGACAGACAGAAAGGAAGAAAGAATAATAGAAAAGAAAGTAGGCAAGAAGGAAAGAAGACAAGAAAGAGAGAAGAAAAACAAAGAAAGAGAGAAAGAAAGAAAGGAGAATATGAAGAAAGACACAAGGAAACAAAGGGAGAGAAAGAGAGAAAAAGACGTAAAGACAGAAAGAAAGATAGAATAAAAGATAGAAACGAAAGTAGAAAAGAAGGAAAGAAGACAAGAAGAAAATAGGAACAAAAGAAATAAAGAGAGAAAGAAAGAGAGAAAGAGAGAAAGAAAGAAAGAAAGAAAAAGGAAGCAGAAAAGACGAGCAGACAGAAGTGGCAGACAGCCCTTTCAAACATCACATCTCAGAACAAGAATCTTCAACACAATCACGGACCTTGGAATAAGAGCAGGACTGCCTCAAAGAGGAAACTGTAAGGAGTGTGTAAACAATTTTTCAACAACAAAAAACAACAACAACAACAACAACAAAAAACCACGATCATATTTGTAGAAGTTGTTGGACGATTGTAAGAGTTGTGTAAACAAAACAAAACAAGTTCCAAAATCTATCATGTATTGATTGACGCTGTAAGAGAGTTTGTAATGAGTGTATCAATGCTGTCCAGAATCAGAGTGTATCAATGCTGTCCAGAATCAGTGTATCAATGCTGTCCAGAATCAATCAATTACTTTCTGCTGGATGTTGTGTCACACCACACTTCGGTAAAACTGACGGCTGTCACATGAACTGAACTGAATTTTCTGGCGGCAAAAGAGTAAGCAAACAATGGTTTATATTTATTTATTTATTTGTTTGTTTATTTCTATATCTATTTATTCATCCATCTCTCCAAAGGAGAGGCAAAATGGGGTGAGAAACCAGAAAAGAGCAACAAGAAAGAAAGAAAAACCATCATCATATCATAACTCATACATTATAAATCGTCAAGGCAGAGATGGGGTGAAAAGGGAGAGAGAGAGAGAGAGAGAGAGAGAGAGAGGCAGAGACAGGGTGAAAAGAGAGAGAGACAGAGATGGGGTGAAAAGGGAGAGAGAGAGAGAGGCAGAGATGGGGTGAAAAGAGAGAGAGGCAGAGATGGGGTGAAAAGGGAAAGAGAGAGAGACAGAGACAGATGGGGTGAAAAGGACGGAGATGGGGTGAAAAGAGAAGAGACAGAGAAAGAAAGAAAGAAAACAGAACGAAAAAGATCCTCTTCTCCTCCTCCTCTTCCCCCTTCTTCTTCTCCTCCCTCTCCTCCTCCCCATCTTACTCCTCCAATACCCATCTTCCTCCTCCTCCTCCTTCTCCCCCGCCTCCCCCTTCTTCTTGTTCTTCTCGTTCATAAGAAAATGAAAAGAATGAAATGGAGGAAGGAAGGAAGCTGTTCATTCAGTGCAACTTTCCTGAAGGCACTGTATGGTTTGTTAGATTATTCAGCTATGTCTGTATGTGTTTGTTGATATACATGCCGCCACCCCTATTTCATATTTCATCTGTGTGTGTGTGTGTGTGTGTGTGTGTGTGTGTGTGTGTGTGTGTGTGTGTGTGTGTGTGTGTGTGGTGTGTGTGTGTGTGTGTGTGTGTGTGTGTGTGTGTGTGTGTGTGTGTGTGTGTGTGTGAAATCTTCTCGAGGAGACCTTTCTGGTCCTTTCCGTTTTCTGATTTCCTGCCCAGTGTGTTCAGTGTGCGAGTAATGTTCTGTCTCTCCCTGATGTGTGTGGGGAATGCATATGGGCGGCACCCTGGTGATGCCAGTGTGTCTGTGCGCTCAGTTGTGCTTGCAGGTGTGTGCGTGTGCTGGAGGGCGTGTGTACATGCATAAGTGCGTGCGGTCTGGTGACTTTGCCAGTTCATGTATATTCTCCTTCATATCACGATCGCCTTCATGTTAAATGAGTTCGTAATCCATCTGGAGGAAAAGCAGTTGTGTTTATTTGACTTGTCTTTCCTCGAATAATAGCAATGATGAAGATGATAATAATAATAATAATAATAAGAAGAAGAAGAAGAAGAAGAAGAAGAAGAAGAAGAAGAAGAAGAAGAAGGAAGAAGAAGAAAGAAGAAGAAGAAGAAGAAGAAGAAGAAGTCCATAGCTTATTAACGTCCAGAGGAATTCCTGTCCAAGCAGAGATAACACAGAAGGTGGATGGTATAACCATTTTATAAACATGCGGGATCTTAACAATATTCCTTTTCTCTTTGTTGATTTGTCAACTGTCAAAACGACTCAACAAAAACAAAACAAAGCAAAAAACAAATAACAGCAACAACCCAACAACAACAACAACAGCAACTACAACAACAACGTCGTATTTTAGTGTTTTTCCGCAGAGGTTCTCAACAAATTACCCGGAAAAAATGTTATGAAATAGAATTGTGCGTCTGGCGAGTTGTCTGATGTCAATAGGGGATGTGCGGTGATTTCTAAAATGATGCAATTGTCTGGGCTACCAGTTAGTGTGAAAGAGAGACAGAGACAGAGACAGAGCGAGAGAGAGAGAGACAGAGAGACATAGATAGAGACAGAGAGCGAGAGAGAGAGAGACAGAGAGACAGAGCGAGAGAGACCGAGAGAGAGAGAGAAACAGAGACAGAGACAGAGATTGGATTTGACTTCAGGGTCGGCTGGAGGTTGGTTTGTAGTGAATCACTCCAGCCATTGTTGATGAAGATGGCACAAACTGATCTGTGAGGGTGTGTGTTCGATACCCTCCACCCATTGTTGATGAAGATGGCACAAACTGGATCTGTGAGGTGTGTGTTGGATACCCACCACCCATTGTTGATGAAGATGGCACAAACTGGATCTGTGAGGTGTGTGTTGGATACCCTCCACCCATTGTTGATGAAGATGGCACAAACTGATCTGTGAGGTGTGTGTTGGATACCCACCACCCATTGTTGATGAAGATGGCACAAACTGATCTGTGAGGTGTGTGTTGGATACCCTCCACCCATTGTTGATGAAGATGGCACAAACTGATCTGTGAGGTGTGTGTTGGATACCCTCCACCCATTGTTGATGAAGATGGCACAAACTGATCTGTGAGGTGTGTGTTGGATACCCTCCACCCATTGTTGATGAAGATGGCACAAACTGATCTGTGAGGTGTGTGTTGGATACCCTCCACCCATTGTTGATGAAGATGGCACAAACTGATCTGTGAGGTGTGTGTTGGATACCCTCCACCCATTGTTGATGAAGATGGCACAAACTGATCTGTGAGGTGTGTGTTGGATACCCTCCACCCATTGTTGATGAAGATGGCACAAACTGATCTGTGAGGTGT
>NC_134905.1:27036059-27038559 GCF_041734735.1 Babylonia areolata
AAGCGTGCAGAGCTGATCCATATACGCAACACCCCCAGTCCCCCAAGGAGCAAGTAAGGAAGCTTATCAACCGAGCACGACCCACGGCCCAAGTTTGCCGGAAGCAGTCTGACAAAAGTGATGGAAGGAGTGATGACAACGATGGATGGATCAACGAAGAGGGTACCGTTGCTGGGTGGACGTGTTATCGTTTGGGCAGATGCGCATGGGTATTTGTTAGCGCATTTGTATGTCTGTCTGTCTGCCTACCTGTCAGTCTATCAGTCAGTCTGGCTGTCTGGGTGTCGTCATCTGGTCCTGTCTTACATGTGATCATGTCTGGTCTGTATGTGTTTGTCAGCAGTACTGACTGTTGCAGTTCATTATTGTTGCACTGCGGCGGATTTTGTCGCTGTCAACAATATATATAGTATGCCGTTAGCGCCATTAGAAAAATCAAACAAATACGCCAGTGACAATATGTACTGCAACACTGGTAGATATATATTGTGGAAATGGTCTATGTGTGTGTGACAGAAACTTCTCTACAAGTCGTCCTGTTATTGTGAAACTGAAGTCAAGAAAAACGAAGCACTCATCATATAGTTTGTATTCTGTTTCTGATAATTATATTATTTTAATTGTTTATGTTTAATTTTTGTGTAAAATACTATTGCTGTTATATGATATCCTCCATGCCCCAAAAGGGGTGAAACGATTGAATATATTGATTCTTGAGTCTTGTTCGTGTGCGTGTGCGTGTGTGTGTGTGTTTGTGCGCGTGTGCGCTCGTGTTTGTTTTTGTCTGTGTATGTGTGCACGTTTGTTGTATGAGTGTGAGAATGTGTGCGTGTTTGTTGTATGAGTGAGAATGTGTGCGTGTTTGTTGTATGAGTGTGAGAATGTGTGCGTGTTTGTTGTATGAGTGTGAGAATGTGTGCGTGTTTGTTGTATGAGTGTGAGAACGTGTGCGTGTGTGTGGATGGGAGAGGGGTGGGGGACGGGGTGTAGAGGTGTGGCAATATGTGCCGGCGACAACATAGACGTTGACATACGAGTTGACATGGCGTAATGTGAGGTCTTTCTTCTTCTTCCCCAGTCTGTGTCAATGATAAAAAGTTGTTTTAATGAGACGTGGGTTATTTGTTTTCGTTCGTTCTCTCTCTCTCTCTCTCTCTCTCTCTCTCTCTCTCTGTGTGTGTGTGTGTGTGTGTGTGTGTGTGTGTGTGTGTGTGTGTGTGTGTGTGTGTGTGTGTGTGTGTGTGTGGAATGCTTCAAGGACAAGTTTGACCTAGTAATTGTAAAACAAATGTGTGCATTGTTCCCATGGTCAGCATCACACGATCAGTTCAGTGACATCGGGTCCTCACCGTTATTTTTCAGAACAATGTGTCAGTACGCGACAGGTGTCATTATGTCTAACCATTTTATTTTCAAGGGATAAATTCGTCTTGTACAGCATAATGGGACAGTTTCTAGAATATTTTGTAGATAATATATATATATATATATTTGGTCTTTTTGTTTGTTTGCTTATTGGGGAAGGGGTGGGGGTGGGGGTGGGGGTGGGGTGATTTATGGTATACTTTAATGGATACAGCTGGACGTGTGCAGTATTCTGTCATTAATCCCTCCCTCACAACATACCTCAGTCAATGACTCACATCACACTGACATCGCTCGAAGTGAAAATATGTTTAAATTACTGAAGATATAGCATACCACACACATGCACCACGCAGGGACACATATACACAAACACATACACGCACACACAAAGAGAGAGAGAGACTGAGACAGACAGACAGACAGACAGACAGGCAGACAAACAGATAGAGACAGAGAGAGAGAGAGAGGGAGAGAGAGAGAGAGAGAGAGAGAGAGAGACAGAGACAGAGACAGAGACAGAGACAGAGACGGAGAAACAGAAACAGAAACAGAGACAATCAGACAGAAACATTGTCATTATCATCATGTGGAGATATACAAACAGGCAAAAAGGCATACAAACAGACAGAGACATAGAGACAGAGACAGACATAGAGACAGACAGACAGACAGACAGACAGACAGAGGCTGCATGCAGCACCATCTGCATAGCGTACATCAATGCCTCTGCCTGCCCAGCCCCTTTCATTATTCTGACATCTGCTGCTCCTCCTTATCTCTGTCTGTGTGTCTGGGCCCTTCACATTATCTGCATGTTTCCAGGTGGAGGTTACATCACCGTCATCCCCTCAACAGTTTGTCCCTGCCTCACAGGCTGAGGATGGGGAGAGGGCACGGGGGGTGGGGGTGGGAGGTGGGCGGGGGGAAGGGGGGGTGGGCAGGGGGCTAAGGGGGCTTGAGTGAGTGCTGGGGTGATGAACGTTTTCAGTGAGTGCTGGGGTGATGAACGTTTTCAGTGAGTGCTGAGAGACAGAGTGGAGGAGAGGGGTATGGGCCGGACTGCTGGGAGGGGGAAGGGGGCTGAGGGTAGACACACACGCACAGACAGACACACACACACACAGACACACAC
>NC_134905.1:27041059-27043559 GCF_041734735.1 Babylonia areolata
TATTGGGTTGCCGGGACGCTGCTGACTATGTCACTACCGGTTTGGGGGGAGGGGCTTTGGTTGCACTCTTGCTTGCTCGTTTTGTTACAGTTGAGTCTTCTTCATCTTCTTCTTTCTTTCTTTTTTCTTTTTCTTCATCCCTAAAGACAGAGACGTAAAGTAAGTCTCTCTGTGCATCCATCTTTCTATCTCTCTCTGTGTGCATCCATCTATCTCTCTCTCTGTGCATCCATCTCCCTATCTCTTTCTCTCTAACTGCATCTCTCTATCTCTGGGTTTGTCTTTGTCTCTCTGTGTCACTCTGTCTGTCTGTCTGTCTCTCTGTGTCACTCTGTCTGTCTGTCTGTCTCTCTGTGTCACTCTGTCTGTCTGTCTGTCTCTCTGTGTCACTCTGTCTGTCTGTCTGTATCTCTGTGTCACTCTGTCTGTCTCTCTGTCTCTCTGTGTCACTCTGTCTGTCTGTCTGTCTCTCTGTGTCACTCTGTCTGTCTGTCTGTCTCTCTGTGTCACTCTGTCTGTCTCTCTGTCTCTCTGTGTCACTCTGTCTGTCTGTCTGTCTCTCTCTGTCTGTCTGTCTGTCTCTCTGTGTCACTCTGTCTGTCTCTCTGTGTCACTCTGTGTCACTCTGTCTGTCTCTCTGTGTCACTCTGTCTGTCTGTCTGTCTGTCTGTGTCACTCTGTCTGTCTGTCTGTCTGTCTGTCTGTGTCACTCTGTCTGTCTGTCTGTCTGTCTGTGTCACTCTGTCTGTCTGTCTGTCTGTCTGTCTGTGTCACTCTGTCTGTCTGTCTCTCTGTGTCACTCTGTCTGTCTGTCTGTCTCTCTGTGTCACTCTGTCTGTCTGTCTGTCTGTCTGTGTCACTCTGTCTGTCTGTCTGTGTGTGTCACTCTGTCTGTCTGTCTGTCTGTCTGTGTGTGTCACTCTGTCTGTCTGTCTGTCTCTCTGTGTCACTCTGTCTGTCTGTCTGTCTCTCTGTGTCACTCTGTCTGTCTGTCTGTCTCTCTGTGTCACTCTGTCTCTCTGTGTCACTCTGTCTGTCTGTCTGTCTCTCTGTGTCACTCTGTCTGTCTGTCTGTCTCTCTGTGTCACTCTGTCTGTCTGTCTGTCTCTCTGTGTCACTCTGTCTGTCTGTCTGTATCTCTGTGCAGCTCTCTCCTGTTGTATCATTTTATGTCTCACACTCGCTCTACCAATGTCTGTATCTGTTTCTGTCTGTGTGTGTGTCTGTGTGTGTGTCTGTGTGTGTGTCTGTCTCTGTGTCACTCTCTGCTCCGTCTCTGCCTCCCTCTCTGTTTCTTTCGCTTACTTTCTCTCTTTTTTTCCTTTCACCCCCTCCTCCTCCATCTACTGCTGCTGCTGCTGCTGCAGCTGCAGCAGCAGCAGCAGCAGCAGCACCAACACCAACACCAACAAACAACAAACAACAAACAACAACAAACTACTACTACTACTACTACTACTACTACTACTACTACTACTCCCCTTTTCTTCTCTCCTCCTCTTCAAGCCTGTTGACAGCTGGAAAGAACATGTTTTGACCATCTCTTCTTTCTCCATGATTATCCAAGCTCTTCCCCTTTTCCCAACTTCGTAAAATACCACAGTATATTTCTGTGTGGCTGTGCACTTGGTCAGTGTCATGTTTTCTGCTGTCTTCAATCTGTGCAATCATGCTTGCTAATTGCTTTTTGTTTTGTGTTATGAGGAATGTGGCAGAATGGTTAAGACGCCCAGCTGCCGATATGGAGAGTCCGTGAGGGTGTGGGTTCAAATCCCGCTCTCGCCCTTCCTCTCAAGTTTGACTGGAAACTCAAAGTAAGCGTCCGGTATTTCGGATGAGACCATAATCCGAGGTCCCGTGTGCAGCACGCACTTTGCGCACTGGAAAAGAACCCAAGGCTGTCCTGTAGACGAAACCCACTGTGATATGGACACAAATATCAAAGCCTGCACTCAAGGCCTGACCAATGGCGTTGGGTTGTGCAGCTGGTCAGGCATCCTGCCTAGCAGATGTGGTGTGGCGTATGTGGATTTGTCCGAACGCAGTGACACCTCCTTGAAAAACAAACCGAAAACTGCGTTGTGTGCTTCAGTGCCAAAAACGACCTTGGAGGAGGGTTGGTTAGCGCTATTATTGGTTGACCTTGGAGGAGGGTTGGTTAGCGCTATTATTGGTTGACCTTGGAAGAGGGTTGGTTAGCGCTATTATTGGTTGACCTTGGAGGAGGGTTGGTTAGCGCTACTATTGGTTGACCTTGGAAGAGGGTTGGTTAGCGCTATTATTGGTTGACCTTGGAGGAGGGTTGGTTAGCGCTACTATTGGTTGACCTTGGAAGAGGGTTGGTTAGCGCTATTATTGGTTGACCTTGGAAGAGGGTTGGTTAGCGCTATTATTGGTTGACCTTGGAGGAGGGTTGGTTAGCGCTATTATTGGTTGACCTTGGAAGAGGGTTGGTTAGCGCTATTATTGGTTGACCTTGGAAGAGGGTTGGTTAGCGCTA
>NC_134905.1:27048559-27056059 GCF_041734735.1 Babylonia areolata
TGGTGTGTGTGTTCACTGAGGGAAGATGGGAAGGGGTATGGATAGAGGGTGGTGTGTGTGTTCACTGAGGGAAGATGGGAAGGGGGTATGGATAGAGGGTGGTGTGTGTGTTCACTGAGGGAAGATAGGAAGGGGGTATGGATAGAGGGTGGTGTGTGTGTTCACTGAGAGATGATGGGAAGGGGTATGGATAGAGGGTGGTGTGTGTGTTCACTGAGTGATGATGGGAAGGGGTATGGATAGAGGGTGGTGTGTGTGTTCACTGAGGGAAGATGGGAAGGGGTATGGTTAGAGGGTGGTTTAAGAATGGTGAAGGTGGCTGGGGGCGAGGGGGGGTGAGGGGTGAAGTCACGTGTGACACTCAGAGAGGATGGACGAAAAGTAAAGGCTTAAAATAAGGTCAGAGCTTGTTTGGCTGGGTTCAGAGGTCAAAAGGTAACAAGCAAACCTTCAGGGGCCATAGTCAAGAGACCATCGTGTCTGAGGGTAAAGGTGTACCTGCGGGCAAATCTACCTGAGGCAAGGCAAACTGACCGAGGGTAAGCAGTATCCGGCATTCAGGAACACTGGAGTCTACCCGCGGGTCTTCAAACCCAAAGGCAATTTGCTAATACTGCCTGCCTGCCTGCCTGCCTGCCAACGGTGCCTGCCTGCCAAGGGTGACTGCCCAAGAAGCAGAGGTAAACATGGCGGATCCATGTGTTGTGTTGTTTTTGTTGAAGGAAAACTGGCGTGCTTTGTGGACAGCCCGTGGTTTACTAACTCTCCACATGCTCTGAACTGTGGTGCGGTGACAGTAAAGGAACATGCACAGAAGGGAATCAGGGACAGACCGTGGGCTTACTGCCTGAGTGCGCCGCGCGCGTCTTGAATACAAAGATAAACCTTCAAGGTAAACTGTACCTGTGGGTCCCGACCATGCCAAAGGTAACTTGCCTGAACGCAAAACGAATGTTGTCTTGAATACGGCCACCAGCTGGTTAGCTCACTGACATGATGACTGGCTAACTTGGTGACGCATTGACCAGCTAACTCAAAGAGTCACTGATGTCATGAATTAATTTTTCAAAATCTGAGTGACTTTTTAGTTTTTCTTCGTGATACTGCAACAGATTATTGACTGAGTGTCAGTGACTAGAATGGTTAATTAGTCAGATTAGAGAAAGGTCATTCATTAGAGAATGGTTATTTTAGTGTTTCAAAGACTGACTGATGTGCTGACAGCAATTATCGGCTCAATAGGGTTGTCAGTCAATGGCCCAGAGACATTCTGTGCCGCCATTGTTTTGCTCACAAGTCTTCTTCCTCTTCCGGTAGCTGAGGCTACAGTACTGACTGGCCCTGTTTTCATGACATTTGAAACTGCCAGTTCCCGCTCCTTCCACCCAGCCTTTCTTTCTGTTCCTGGGGGAGACAGGGAAAGGAGAGGCGTGAGAGGAAAACAGTGGGTCCTCCCAATTACTCTCAGTCTATCGTCTTTCCGCCAAAGGTCAGCCACTTTGCCTACAGGGGCTGGTGGGCCATTTCTCCCGACGTCCGCCAACAATGTCATGTTTCGCATTTCTTGTTTCATAACAACGTTTCTTATCTTACACACGCGCGCACGCACGCGCGCGCACGGGCGCACACACACATGCAAATACACACATACACGAGCTCACACACACACACACGAACACACACACGAACACACACACACACACCCTATCCTGGGCTCTTTCCCTTCCCTTTTGGTCATTAAATGCTGTGGTCAGAAAATATAACACCCCCCACCCCTCCCCCGCCTCCACAACCTCTCCACAACTCTTGTCAACAACTGGACGTCTTTCCACTGGTGTGAAACACATCACCTGCCGAAAAACAACGGGTGCGTTTGTAACGGAAAGGTCAGCGTTTGTCCATCTGTTGACTCGTTTGTCTGTTGACTCGTTTGTCCATCTGTTGACTCGTTTGTCCATCTGTTCACTCGTTTGTCCATCTGTTGACTCGTTTGTCTGTTGACTCGTTTGTCTGTCTGTTGACTCGTTTGTCTGTCTGTTGACTCGTTTGTCTGTCTGTTGACTCGTTTGTCCATCTGTTGACTCGTTTGTCTGTTGACTCGTTTGTCTGTCTGTTGACTCGTTTGTCTGTCTGTTGACTCGTTTGTCCATCTGTTGACTCGTTTGTCTGTCTGTTGACTCGTTTGTCTGTTGACTCGTTTGTCCATCTGTTGACTCGTTTGTCCATCTGTTGACTCGTTTGTCTGTCTGTTGACTCGTTTGTCCATCTGTTGACTCGTTTGTCTGTTGACTCGTTTGTCCATCTGTTGACTCGTTTGTCTGTTGACTCGTTTGTCCATCTGTTGACTCGTTTGTCCATCTGTTGACTCGTTTGTCTGTTGACTCGTTTGTCCATCTGTTGACTAGTTTGTCCATCTGTTGACTCGTTTGTCTGTTGACTCGTTTGTCCATCTGTTGACTCGTTAGTCTGTCTGTTGACTCGTTTGTCCATCTGTTCACTCGTTTGTCCATCTGTTCACTCGTTTGTCCATCTGTTGACTCGTTTGTCTGTCTGTTCACTCGTTTGTCCATCTGTTGACTCGTTTGTCTGTCTGTTGACTCGTTTGTCCATCTGTTGACTCGTTTGTCCATCTGTTGACTCGTTTGTCCATCTGTTGACTCGTTTGTCTGTTCACTCGTTTGTCCATCTGTTGACTCGTTTGTCTGTCTGTTGACTCGTTTGTCCATCTGTTGACTGGTCTTCAGTCTGTCAGTTTCCATGGGTTACCTATTGCTACCCCCTTCGTTTTAACCCTTCCTCCCACTATTAACTTGACACCTTTTATGGCATGAAGACTGGCCAGAAGCCCAAGACAAGTCCGTAGCGATATGTATGAGCAGCTTCATTGACACGGGTGTGATCGGAATAATCACCCTCGTGCCGGGGGTCATGAACTTTCCCCTCACATTGTTTACTGCGGCCAAGTGCTGTCCGTGCACTGCCATCCCCCTCTCCCCCTCTCTCCCAAGTGCTGTCCGTGCACTGCCATCCCGCTCTCCCCCTCTCTCCCAAGTGCTGTCCGTGCACTGCCATCCCCCTCTCCCCCCCTCTCTCCCAAGTGCTGTCCGTGCACTGCCAGTCCCGCTCTCCCCCTCTCTCCCAAGTGCTGTCCGTGCACTGCCAGTCCCGCTCTCCCCCTCTCTCCCAAGTGCTGTCCGTGCACTGCCATCCCCCTCTCCCCCCCTCTCTCCCAAGTGCTGTCCGTGCACTGCCAGTCCCGCTCTCCCCCTCTCTCCCAAGTGCTGTCCGTGCACTGCCAGTCCCGCTCTCCCCCTCTCTCCCAAGTGCTGTCCGTGCACTGCCAGTCCCGCTCTCCCCCTCTCTCCCAAGTGCTGTCCGTGCACTGCCAGTCCCGCTCTCCCCCTCTCTCCCAAGTGCTGTCCGTGCACTGCCAGTCCCGCTCTCCCCCTCTCTCCCAAGTGCTGTCCGTGCACTGCCAGTCCCGCTCTCCCCCTCTCTCCCAAGTGCTGTCCGTGCACTGCCAGTCCCGCTCTCCCCCTCTCTCCCAAGTGCTGTCCGTGCACTGCCAGTCCCGCTCTCCCCCTCTCTCCCAAGTGCTGTCCGTGCACTGCCAGTCCCGCTCTCCCCCTCTCTCCCAAGTGCTGTCCGTGAACTGCCATCCCGCTCTCCCCCTCTCTCCCAAGTGCTGTCCGTGCACTGCCATCCCCCTCTCCCCCCCTCTCTCCCTCTCTCCCAAGTGCTGTCCGTGCACTGCCATCCCCCTCTCCCCCCCTCTCTCCCTCTCTCCCAAGTGCTGTCCGTGCACTGCCATCCCGCTCTCCCCCTCTCTCCCAAGTGCTGTCCGTGCACTGCCATCCCGCTCTCCCCCTCTCTCCCAAGTGCTGTCCGTGCACTGCCATCCCCCTCTCCCCCTCTCTCCCAAGTGCTGTCCGTGCACTGCCAGTCCCGCTCTCCCCCTCTCTCCCAAGTGCTGTCCGTGCACTGCCATCCCCCTCTCCCCCTCTCTCCCAAGTGCTGTCCGTGCACTGCCATCCCCCTCTCCCCCTCTCTCCCAAGTGCTGTCCGTGCACTGCCATCCCGCTCTCCCCCTCTCCCCCTCTCTCCCAAGTGCTGTCCGTGCACTGCCATCCCCCTCTCCCCCTCTCTCCCAAGTGCTGTCCGTGCACTGCCATCCCACTCTCCCCCTCTCCCCCTCTCTCCCAAGTGCTGTCCGTGCACTGCCATCCCGCTCTCCCCCTCTCCCCCTCTCTCCCAAGTGCTGTCCGTGCACTGCCATCCCCCTCTCCCCCTCTCTCCCAAGTGCTGTCCGTGCACTGCCATCCCACTCTCCCCCTCTCCCCCTCTCTCCCAAGTGCTGTCCGTGCACTGCCATCCCGCTCTCCCCCTCTCCCCCTCTCTCCCAAGTGCTGTCCGTGCACTGCCATCCCCCTCTCCCCCTCTCTCCCATGTGCTGTCCGTGCACTGCCATCCCCCTCTCCCCCTCTCTCCCACGTGCTGTCCGTGCACTGCCATCCCCCTCTCCCCCTCTCTCCCAAGTGCTGTCCGTGCACTGCCATCCCGCTCTCCCCCTCTCTCCCAAGTGCTGTCCGTGCACTGCCATCCCGCTCTCCCCCTCTCTCCCAAGTGCTGTCCGTGCACTGCCATCCCGCTCTCCCCCTCTCTCCCAAGTCTGACCGGAACATCAAAGCGAGCACCTGGTCATTGGGAGCAGACGACAAACCCAGGGCCCGTGTGCAGCATGCACCTGGTCATTGGGAGCAGACGACAAACCCAGGGCCCGTGTGCAGCATGCACCTGGTCATTGGGAGGAGACGACAAACCCAGGGCCCGTGTACAGCATGCACCTGGTCATTGGGAGCAGACGACAAACCCAGGGCCCGTGTACAGCATGCACCTGGTCATTGGGAGCAGACGACAAACCCAGGGCCCGTGTGCAGCATGCACCTGGTCATTGGGAGCAGACGACAAACCCAGGGCCCGTGTGCAGCGATGCACCTGGTCATTGGGAGGAGACGACAAACCCAGGGCCCGTGTGCAGCAAGCACCTGGTCATTGGGAGCAGACGACAAACCCAGGGCCCGTGTGCAGCATGCACCTGGTCATTGGGAGCAGACGACAAACCCAGGGCCCGTGTGCAGCATGCACCTGGTCATTGGGAGGAGACGACAAACCCAGGGCCCGTGTGCAGCAAGCACCTGGTCATTGGGAGCAGACGACAAACCCAGGGCCCGTGTGCAGCATGCACCTGGTCATTGGGAGCAGACGACAAACCCAGGGCCCGTGTGCAGCATGCACCTGGTCATTGGGAGCAGACGACAAACCCAGGGCCCGTGTGCAGCAAGCACCTGGTCATTGGGAGGAGACGACAAACCCAGGGCCCGTGTGCAGCAAGCACCTGGCGCACTGACCAAAACAAAACAGAATCCATGGCAACGAGATTGTTGTCCTCTGGCAAAATTGTGTTGAAAAAGTCCACTCTGACAGGAAAACAGATATAATTTAGATGCATGCACTCAAGGCCTGGTTTAGCGCGTTGGGTTATACTGCTGGTCAGGCATCTGCCTTGCCGATGGGGTGCAGCGCATATGGTTCTTCCGATTGCAGTGACACCTTGAGAACCTGAAAACTGAAAACTAAAACTCGAAGTCCCGCATGGGTGAATGGAGTTTTTTGGCGTGCACTTCTGTGGTTGTAGCTTTTTTTTGTTGTTGCTAATTTGAGAATTATCATTATAACTTTTTTAAATCGACGTTTAGCAATCTTTTTATGATAACAATGCTGACATATTGCTCTGAAGATAAAAAGGAGAATACATTAGGAAAGAATTTGTTTTAAATTAAAAAAACAAAACAAAACAAAAAAACAAACAAACAAACAACAACAAAAACAAACAACAAAAAACCCACTCCCCTTTCTTCCTTCATCTGTCCCTGTCTCTGCCCCCTTCTGTCTGTCTCTCTCTCTCTTATCACCGTCCTCATGCAACTTTTGATCTTTTGCTTTCCCTACTACGTCACCTCTCTCTCCCTCTCTCCCTCCCTCTCTCTCTCCCTCCCTCCCTCCCTCTCTCCCTCTCTCCCTCTCTCCCTCTCTCTCTCTCTCTCTCTCTCTCTGTATATATATATATAGATGGATATGTCTCGACGAAAGGCATGTTTCGTGCATGCACACATACATTTTTGAACGCATTTTCAATTTTGTTCTGGATTGCAATCACAAATGATAGGGAGATAGATGTCCACGAAACAGTGAAATAAATCTGAACTTTCCATGGCTTTCAATCCACACAAAACAAACTGAGCAAAGCAAAATACAAGTGTATTGTGTTGTAATGTATTGTACTGTACTGTTCTGCATTATATTGTATTGTATTGTATTATAACGCTATTTTGTCACAATCATATTTCACTGTGTGTAATTCGGGCTGCTCTCCCCATGGAGAGAGAGAGAGAGACCGCGTCTTATTTGTTTTCCTAAAGCAAGAACAGTAGGGTTTTGGTCTCTGTGTGTGTGTGTGTGTGTGTGTGTGTGTGTGTGTGTGTGTGTGTGTGTGTGTGTGTGTTTAGAACGAAGAAAGAAGAAATGATAAAAAAAAAATCATGTAGCTGTATCAAACGTGAACGTGGCCAGGAGCCATTTTCTGGGCAGCTGGGTGACATTTCGGGAAAGGACGTCAGAGTGAGGGTCATTACCTTCCCCTGTGCTTCCTCCCCCACCCAGCCCCCACCCCACCCACACGTCTCTCTCCTTTCTCTACCTCCCCTGACCACAGCCGCCTCCCCCGCACCCACAACATCTCTGGCCTCCCCCACAATCCTCCGCCTTAATCCCCCCCAACCCCCCCACACCTCTCACCTCCACCACCCCCACCACTTACTCCTCCCTCCTCAACCCCACACCTCTCACCTCCCCCAACATCCCCAAGCCCCCACCTCCATTACCCCCGACCTCTGCCCCCCCTGCCCCCACCAATACTCTTCCCCTCCCCACACACACCTCTCCCCTCAACGCCCCAACACCCCTACCCTTCCCCCCACACCTCCACCACACTCACATATCGCCTCAACGCCCCAACACCCCTACCCTTCCCCCCACACCTCCACCACACACACCTCTCCCCTCAACACCCCAACACCCCTACCCTTCCCCCACACCCCTACCCTTCCCCCCACACTCCCACCACACACACCTCTCCCCTCAACACCCCAACACCCCTACCCTTCCCCCACACCCCTACCCTTCCCCCCACACCCCTACCCTTCCCCCCACACTCCCACCACACACACCTCTCCCCTCAACACCCCTACCCTTCCCCCACACCCCTACCCTTCCCCCCACACCCCTACCCTTCCCCCCACACTCCCACCACACACACCTCTCGCCTCAACACCCCAACACCCCTACCCTTCCCCCCACACCTCCACCACACACACCTCTCGCCTCAACGCCCCCCACCCCTACCCTTCCCCCCACACCCCTACCCTTCCCCCCACACCTCCA
>NC_134905.1:27058559-27083559 GCF_041734735.1 Babylonia areolata
AGGATGGTGAAGATGCTGGGAAGGGTGGCTTTTGCGAGCACCTCTGTGTCTGGGGTCCTTTCTTGCCACTTGATGTTCAGTAGCTTCCTGAGGCATGTTGTGTGGAAGTGGTTCAGCTTCTTGGCATGTCGTTGGTACACTGTCCAAGTTTCGCAGCCGTACAGTAGTGTGGGGAGAACTACTGCTCTGTAGACCTTTAGCTTGGTCTCAAGACTAATGCCTCTTCTGTTCCAGACATTTGCATTGAGTCTGCCAAAAGTTGCACTTGCTCTTGCAATCCTGACATTCACTTCATCGTCGATGGTCGCATTTCGTGACAGTGTGCTGCCAAGGTATGTGAACCGCTCCACCGCACTGAGTCTCTGACCGTTGACTGTGATGTTGGGCTCAACGTAGGGTTTCCCTGGGGCTGGCTGATGGAGAACTTCAGTTTTCCTCGTGCTGATGGTAAGGCCGAAGTTCCTGCTGGCAGTGGCAAACTTGTTGACGCTGAGTTGCATGTCAGCTTCAGATCCAGCATTGAGGGCACAGTCATCAGCAAACAAAAAGTCTCTGATGATGTCTGTCATGACCTTCGTTTTTGCTTGAAGCCTTCTGAGGTTAAACAGCTTGCCATCTGTTCGGTACTTTAGGCCAATTCCAACATCGCCATCTCTGAAGGCATCAGTAAGCATTGCAGAGAACATGAGGCTGAACAGCGTTGGAGCCAGGACGCAGCCTTGCTTGACACCATTTGTGACAGGAAAAGGAGCAGATGTTTCACCATTGTCCTGGACTCGAGCCTGCATGCCTTCATGGAATTGGCTGACCAAGGAAATAAATTTCCGAGGGCATCCGTACTTGGCCATGATCTTCCACAGTCCCTCTCTACTCACGGTGTCAAAGGCCTTAGTGAGGTCGACATAGGTGGAGAACAGATCAGCATTTTGCTCCTGACATTTCTCTTGCAGCTGCCTTGCAGCAAACACCATGTCGGTGGTTCCGCGCTCTTTCCGGAATCCACATTGGCTCTCAGGCAAATGACCTTGGTCAAGGTGTGCTGTGAGGCGGTTTAGTAGGATCCTGGCAAGTATCTTGCCTGCGATGGAGAGCAGGGAAATGCCCCGATGGTTATCACAGGCTTGCCGGTTCCCCTTTCGCTTGTACAAGTGAATGATAGATGCATCTTTGAAATCCTGGGGGATCGTCTCTTCTTTCCACATGAGTGAGTACAGCTGATGAAGCTTCTCAGTCAGCACAGTGCCTCCATCCTTGTAGACCTCTGCTGGTATGGAGTCTGAGCCAGGTGCTTTGCCACTGGATAGCAGACGGATTGCTTTCTGGGTCTCAAGAAGTGTTGGCGGATCGTCCAGTGCTTCGTTGGTGGGGACTTGTGGGAGACGGTCTATGGCTTCATCATTTATGGAGGAAGGGCGATTTAAGACACTGTTGAAGTGCTCAGCCCATCGTTCGAGAATGTTCTCCTTCTCGGTGATCAAGGTATTCCCATCTGCACTGAGGAGGGGGGATGATCCTGAGGATGTGGGGCCGTAGACTTCTTTTAAGGCATCATAGAACCTCTTCATATTGTGGCTGTCAGCATATCCCTGGATCTCATCAGCTTTGTCACTCAGCCACTTATCCTGCATCTGGCGTAACTTTTGCTGAACAGTCCTGCGGATGGCATTGTACGCATCCTTTTTTGATGTGGACTTTGGGTTGCTCAGGTGGGCTTGATGCAGACGGCGTTTCTCATCCAGAAGCTGCTTGATTTCATCACAGTTTTCATCAAACCAGTCTTTGTGCTTTCTGATCATGGGTCCCAGACACACAATCACGCAGACACACACACACACACACACACACACACACATATATATATATATATATATATATATATATAAAACAGTAAAGAAAACAGAGTTGGGCGGACGGTCGTTTGTTTTCGAACTCAATTATCTGTGGAATTCCGAAACTTCTCTTCAGCAGAAAGTAGAGCATTCATGATTGACGTGAGTGAGTGAGAGAGAGAGAGAGAGAGAGAGAGAGAGAGAGAGAGAGAGAGAGAGAGAGAGAGTGTGTGTGTGTGTGTGTGTGTGTGTGTGTGTGTGTGTGTGTGTGTGTGTGTGTGTGTTCTACATGTGGATGGTATCATCAAGGATAGAGTGGGACTGGTGTTTAACATTAACAGGTTGAAGACATTCCCAACTGATTGTTTTATCCACCTGAAGCCAGTGACTTTCTGCCCCATCATCTGCGCCATTTCAGCATTTCTCCCACGCCGCCCTTTCCGAGTCACCCCCCCAGCCCCGAAACACAGCCACACCCAGGTTCGTCTGTCACAGTCCGCTGATGTTAGGTTGCTAGAAGGCCACATACAAGGAGAGACCCTGCACTGCCTCCAAGTCACTTCGGTGGTGCTCAGCAGTGCCCGTTCTGATTTAACGTACTTTGGACACCACCAACTAAGCCCTGTACTGACGACAATAATGGCTTCATCGCGGAGCCAGACTGAGTGAGCGTCCCTCCCAAAGTGGAAACGGCCACCATGTCTCTCTAAAGACAGCCCCCTCATGAATCTGCCGACCCCGACTGAAGACATTAACATGACTCGCCTCAAGCACGGAAAAAGCAGTGTGACGCCGATTCTTAAGAATTACGTGTGAAATCAAACCGTTTGACGGCGAAACTGGTAGAGACGGTGAAACTGGATGAACGGATGAACTAAACAAACGAATGAATATATGGATTAATGAATGATTGAAAGAATGGACGGATGGATGAATGGGTGAATGAAAAATCGAAAGGTAGGCGAAATGAATAGTTGATTTGACTGCTGCTGTTGCTGCTGCTGCTGCTACTACTTGTATTGCTGTTATGTGTGATGATGATTATGATGATGGTGATGATTATTCTATGATGATGGTGATGATTATTCTTATTATTATTGTTGTTGTTGTTACGATGATGATGATCATTATTACATAATCATGCTTGATGGATGACGTGGCGACGACTGGTCATCAAATTCGTTTATTAACGCACACAATAAAAAAGCAAAATATCGCTGCCCATAATTAAAGTTTTGCGTGATTGATCTCGCAAGCGACCTTGACAACCTCAATCAAGCATGCTGATTGGACGATTGAACAGCTTCCTGGCTCTTGCTGAAAGGTCAACTGCAATTTACACTGTCATCATGGAAGCATGGCTCTTTGTGTGCGCGCGCGCTCGAGATAAAGATGTCACGTGAGATCACGTTATCTGACTGGTGTTGCGTTTTCCGTGACAAATTATCCTGACAGGTATTGTATTGTATTGTATTGTATTGTATTGTATTGTATTGTGTTGTATTGAATTGTATAGTATTGCATTGTATTGTATTACATTGAATTGTATTGTATTAAATTACATTGTATTGAATTGTATCCTATTGTATTGTATTGTATTGAATAGTGTTGCATTGCATTGCATTGTATTGTATTGTATTGTCTCAAAAGATTTCTCTTTGTGGGCGGCCCTGAGAAGTGCCGTACCCTTGACACCTTCAAACCCACAATTCATGAGAACTGGACTGATCTTTATACTGACGGCACTGCCGAGAAAGCTGCAGGAAATGGTGGGGCAGGAATCTGCATTCCTGACTGATGCCCTGTCCGTCCTGCAGGCCTTACAGTCCAACACACACTGATCTGAACGACCTGTCCTCCACTCCTGCCACTCTCTGCAGGAGCCAGGCTGTCGTCCTTCAGTGGACTCCCTCTCACTGCAGTGTGCTGGGCAGTGAGACTGCTGACTCCCTCGCACAGGAAGGCACTGCACACAGCAGGTGGACAGGTTCACCACCTACTCAGAAGACCATCACCAAGGCCAAGCAACAGAAGAAATGGATGCAAAGCACCACACCACAAAACAGACCCCTGCTACCTGCTGACTGGGTAGGAAGAGGTGTCAGTGTTCAGACTGAGGACAGGCCACATCCACCGCCTGAACCAGCAGTTATACAATAAATTCCGTATTGGTCACACAGCAAGGTGCCCACGTAGCACTGACAGCCAGACAGCATTGGTCACACAGCAAGGTGCCCACGTAGCACTGACACCCAGACAGCATTGGTCACACAGCAAGGTGCCCATGTAGCACTGAGCCAGACAGCATTGGTCACACAGCAAGGTGCCCACGTAGCACTGACAGCCAGACAGCATTGGTCACACAGCAAGGTGCCCACGTAGCACTGACACCCAGACAGCATTGGTCACACAGCAAGGTGCCCACGTAACACTGACACCCAGACAGCATTGGTCACACAGCAAGGTGCCCACGTAGCACTGACAGCCAGACAGCATTGGTCACACAGCAAGGTGCCCACGTAACACTGACACCCAGACAGCATTGGTCACACAGCAAGGTGCCCACGTAACACCGACACCCAGACAGCACTGGTCACACAGCAAGGTGCCCACGTAGCACTGACAGCCAGACAGCATTGGTCACACAGCAAGGTGCCCACGTAGCACTGACAGCCAGACAGCACTGGTCACACAGCAAGGTGCCCACGTAACACTGACACCCAGACAGCACTGGTCACACAGCAAGGTGCCCACGTAACACTGAGCCAGACAGCATTGGTCACACAGCAAGGTGCCCACGTAGCACTGACAGCCAGACAGCACTGGTCACACAGCAAGGTGCCCACGTAGCACTGGGCCAGACAGCACTGGTCACACAGCAAGGTGCCCACGTAGCACTGACAGCCAGACAGCACTGGTCACACAGCAAGGTGCCCACGTAGCACTGGGCCAGACAGCATTGGTCACACAGCAAGGTGCCCACGTAGCACCGACAGCCAGACAGCACTGGTCACACAGCAAGGTGCCCACGTAACACTGACAGCCATACAGCACTGGTCACACAGCAAGGTGCCCACGTAACACTGACACCCAGACAGCACTGGTCACACAGCAAGGTGCCCACGTAACACTGACACCCAGACAGCATTGGTCACACAGCAAGGTGCCCACGTAGCACTGACAGCCAGACAGCACTGGTCACACAGCAAGGTGCCCACGTAGCACTGGGCCAGACAGCATTGGTCACACAGCAAGGTGCCCACGTAGCACTGACACCCAGACAGCACTGGTCACACAGCAAGGTGCCCACGTAGCACTGACACCCAGACAGCACTGGTCACACAGCAAGGTGCCCACGTAGCACTGACACCCAGACAGCACTGGTCACACAGCAAGGTGCCCACGTAGCACTGGGCCAGACAGCACTGGTCACACAGCAAGGTGCCCACGTAACACTGACACCCAGACAGCATTGGTCACACAGCAAGGTGCCCACGTAGCACTGACACCCAGACAGCACTGGTCACACAGCAAGGTGCCCACGTAGCACTGACACCCAGACAACAGATCACCTGCCCCCTCCCTGAGGTGCTCAGGAAGAGGTACTGGCCCGACCCAACTCACATCAGTTTTCGGTTGGTTATGGAATCAAAAATAAAACTAGTATGCACACCCCCCGAAAACGGAATATGGTTGTCTACATAGCGAATAAAAAGAAACCCCAAAAATGTCAATCACGTAAAAGCCCACCCAGCTCCACACAGCGAACGTCGTTTGTAGGCCACGATCCTGAAGGGAGAGGAATCAGGCCACACACACACACGCAACACACAGAGACACACACGCAACACACAGAGACACACACACACACACACACACACACACACACACACAGACACAGACACAGACACGCACACACACACACACACAACACACACAACACACACACAGACACAGACACAGACACACACACACACACACACACACACATATATATATACACACACGCGCGCGCGCGTTTTATTTGCGTATTTTCCTGCAGTCATTTTTTTTTTTTTTTTTTTTTAAAGAGGGGGAGGGGGTTAGCCAGGAAGAGGGAGCAATGAGTGGAGAGCAGGCACGTGGCGGTGCTATGCCAGTCACGACCTCCCTGAAATGTCAGCCCGGATAAAAGAAACAAAAGTTCATCAGTTGATTTACAAGGAGGGAGGGGAAAAGTGTGTGTGTGTTTGCGTGCGTGCGTGCGTGCGTGCGTGTGTGTGTGCATGTGTGTGTGTGTGTGTGCATGTGCGTGTATGTGTGTGGGTGCGTGCGTGCGTGTGTGCGTGTGTGTGCGTGTGTGCGTGTACTTGCGCGTGTAAGTGTGAAAGTATCTATATGCATGTGTCCACATTTTAATGTTAAAAAGCTCGCACATACGATTGCCAATAGAGAAAAGCAACC
This sequence comes from Babylonia areolata, assembly GCF_041734735.1. Lineage (NCBI taxonomy): Eukaryota > Metazoa > Mollusca > Gastropoda > Neogastropoda > Buccinidae > Babylonia > Babylonia areolata. The sequence continues at coordinate 27,064,832 of NC_134905.1, forward strand.
CCCCCTCCCACTCCCCCCCCCCCCACACACACACACATCCACGCTCCACCCTACGGCGCACATAATTATGAACTTCTTCGCGCGTGCTTGCAGGTCCTACATTCTGACCTAGAAAAAAAAAATTCCCCAAAGATTGGGACCTCCTTTCTTTTTTCTTTCTTGTTCTTGGCTTCGTTTTAACCTTGTTATCAGGACATAGAGGGGTGGGGTGTACAGGATGGGTGGGGGGATGGGAGAGAAAGGTGTGTGTGTGGAGGGGGGTGTTAGTCGGGAGAGGTGGGGGGGCGTAGTCGGGAGAGGTGGAGGGCGGGTTAGGAGAGGTGGAGGGGGGTGTTAGTCGGGAGAGGTGGGGGGGGGGTAGTCGGGAGAGGTGGAGGGGGGTGTTAGTCGGGAGAGGTGGAGGGGGGTGTTAGTCGGGAGAGGTGGAAGGGGGTGTTAGTCGGGAGAGGTGGAGGGGGGGCGGGTTAGGAGAGGTGGAAGGGGGTGTTAGTCGGGAGAGGTGGGGGGGGGGTGTTAGTAGAGGTGGGGGTGGAGTGTGGGGGATACTGATGGGTGGAGTGGGGGTAGTAGTGTGGTGGGGGTGGGGGATGTGATGGGTAGGAGTGGGGGGTAGTAGTGTGGTGGGTGTGGGGGGATGGATGGCGAGGTGTGGCGTAGTAGTGTGGTGGGGGTGGGGGGTAGTCGGGAGGTGGAGGGGGGGTGTTAGTGGGAGAGGTGGAGGGGGGGGGTGTTAATGGGAGAGGTGGAGGGGGTGTTAGTGGGGAGGTGGGGGGGCGGGTTAGAGAGGTGAAGGGGGTGTTGTCGGAGTAGGTGGAGGTGTGTGTCGGGGAGTGGAAGGGGGTTAGTCGGGAGGTGGAGGGGGGTGTTAGTCGGGAGAGGTGGGGGGGGTGTTAGTCGGAGGGTGAGGGGTGTAGTAGTGGTGAGAGGTGGGGGGGGCGGTTAGGAGTGGGGAGGGTGGGGTGTAGTCGGGGTGGGGGGGGGTGTATGTAGGGTGGGGGGTGGGTGTGGGGGATATGATGGGTGGATGTGGGGTTAGTAGTGTGGTGGGGGTGGGGGATGTGATGGGTGGAGTGGGGTAGTATGTGGTGGGGGTGGGGGATGTGATGGGTGGTGTGGGGGTTGTGTGGTGGGGGTGATGGGTGGTGTGGCGGTAGTAGTGTGGGGGGTGTGGGGGATGTGATGGGTGGAGTGGGGGTAGTAGTGTGGTGGGGGTGGGGGATGTGATGGGTGGTGTGGGGGTAGTAGTGTGGTGGGTGTGATGGGTGGTGTGGGGGTAGTAGTGTGGGGGGGGTGGGGGATGTGATGGGTGGTGTGGGGGTAGTAGTGTGGTGGGGGTGGGGGATGTGATGGGTGGTGTGGGGGTAGTAGTGTGGTGGGGGTGGGGGATATGATGGGTGGTGTGGGGGTGGGGGATGTGATGGGTGGTGTGGGGGTAGTAGTGTGGTGGGGGTGGGGGATGTGATGGGTGGTGTGGGGGTAGTAGTGTGGTGGGGGTGGGGGATGTGATGGGTGGAGTGGCGGTAGTAGTGTGGTGGGGGTGGGGGATGTGATGGGTGGTGTGGGGGTAGTAGTGTGGGGGGTGGGGGATGTGATGGGTGGTGTGGGGGTAGTAGTGTGGTGGGGGTGGGGGATGTAATGGGTGGTGTGGGGGTAGTAGTGTGGTGGGGGTGGGGGATGTGATGGGTGGTGTGGGGGTAGTAGTGTGGTGGGTGGGGGATGTGATGGGTGGTGTGGGGGTAGTAGTGTGGGGGGTGGGGGATGTGATGGGTGGTGTGGGGGTAGTAGTGTGGGGGATGTGATGGGTGGTGTGGGGGTAGTAGTGTGGTGGGGGTGGGGGATGTGATGGGTGGTGTGGGGGTAGTAATGTGGTGGGGGTGGGGGATGTGATGGGTGGTGTGGGGGTAGTAGTGTGGTGGGGGTGGAGGATGTGATGGGTGGTGTGGGGGTAGTAGTGTGGTGAGGGTGTGGGGGATGTGATGGGTGGTGTGGCGGTAGTAGTGTGGTGGGGGTGTGGGGGATGTGATGGGTGGTGTGGCGGTAGTAGTGTGGTGGGGGTGGGGGATGTGATGGGTGGTGTGGGGGTAGTAGTGTGGTGGGGGTGGGGGATGTGATGGGTGGAGTGGGGGTAGTAGTGTGGGGGGTGGGGGATGTGATGGGTGGTGTGGGGGTAGTAGTGTGGGGGGTGGGGGATGTGATGGGTGGTGTGGGGGTAGTAGTGTGGGGGGTGGGGGATGTGATGGGTGGTGTGGGGGTAGTAGTGTGGGGGATGTGATGGGTGGTGTGGGGGTAGTAGTGTGGGGGGTGGGGGATGTGATGGGTGGTGTGGAGGTAGTAGTGTGGGGGGTGGGGGATGTGATGGGTGGTGTGGGGGTAGTAGTGTGGGGGGTGGGGGATGTGATGGGTGGTGTGGGGGTAGTAGTGTGGTGGGGGGGGGATGTGATGGGTGGTGCGGGGGTAGTAGTGTGGTGGGGGTGGGGGATGTGATGGGTGGTGTGGGGGTAGTAGTGTGGGGGATGTGATGGGTGGTGTGGGGGTAGTAGTGTGGGGTGGGTGGGGGATGTGATGGGTGGTGTGGGGTAGTAGTGTGGTGGGGTGGAGGATGTGATGGGTGGTGTGGGGGTAGTAGTGTGGTGATGGTGTGGGGGATGTGATGGGTGGTGTGGCGGTAGTAGTGTGGTGGGGGTGTGGGGGATGTGATGGGTGGTGTGGCGGTAGTAGTGTGGTGGGGGTGGGGGATGTGATGGGTGGTGTGGGGGTAGTAGTGTGGTGGGGGTGGGGGATGTGATGGGTGGAGTGGGGGTAGTAGTGTGGTGGGGGTGGGGGATGTGATGGGTGGTGTGGGGGTAGTAGTGTGGGGGATGTGATGGGTGGTGTGGGGGTAGTAGTGTGGGGTGGGTGGGGGATGTGATGGGTGGTGTGGGGGTAGTAGTGTGGTGGGGGTGGGGGATGTGATGGGTGGAGTGGGGGTAGTAGTGTGGTGGGTGGGGGATGTGATGGGTGGTGTGGGGGTAGTAGTGTGGGGGGTGGGGGATGTGATGGGTGGTGTGGGGGTAGCAGTGTGGGGGATGTGATGGGTGGTGTGGGGGTAGTAGTGTGGGGGATGTGATGGGTGGTGTGGGGGTAGTAGTGTGGGGGGTGGGGGATGTGATGGGTGGTGTGGGGGTAGTAGTGTGGTGGGGGGGGATGTGATGGGTGGTGTGGGGGTAGTAGTGTCGGGGGTGGGGGATGTGATGGGTGGTGTGGGGGTAGTAGTGTGGTGGGGGGGGGATGTGATGGGTGGTGTGGGGGTAGTAGTGTGGTGGGGGTGGGGGATGTGATGGGTGGTGTGGGGGTAGTAGTGTGGGGGATGTGATGGGTGGTGTGGGGGTAGTAGTGTGGTGGGGGTGTGGGGGATGTGATGGGTGGTGTGGGGGTAGTAGTGTGGTGAGGGTGTGGGGGATGTGATGGGTGGTGTGGCGGTAGTAGTGTGGTGGGGGTGGGGGATGTGATGGGTGGTGTGGGGGTAGTAGTGTGGTGGGTGTGGGGGATGTGATGGGTGGTGTGGGGGTAGTAGTGTGGGGGGTGGGGGATGTGATGGGTGGTGTGGGGGTAGTAGTGTCGGGGGTGGGGGATGTGATGGGTGGTGTGGGGGTGGGGGATGTGATGGGTGGAGTGACGGTAGTAATGTGGTGGGGGTGGGGGATGTGATGGGTGGAGTGACGGTAGTAATGTGGTGGGGGTGGGGGATGTGATGGGTGGTGTGGCGGTAGTAGTGTGGTGGGGGTGGGGGATGTGATGGGTGGAGTGGCGGTAGTAGTGTGGTGGGTGTGGGGGATGTGATGGGTGGTGTGGCGGTAGTAGTGTGGTGGGGGGTGGGGGATGTGATGGGTGGTGTGGCGGTAGTAGTGTGGTGGGGGTGGGGGATGTGATGGGTGGTGTGGCGGTAGTAGTGTGGTGGGGGTGGGGGATGTGATGGGTGGTGTGGGGATAGTAGTGTGGTGGGTGTGGGGGATGTGATGGGTGGTGTGGCGGTAGTAGTGTGGTGGGGGTGGGGGATGTGATGGGTGGTGTGGCGGTAGTAGTGTGGTGGGGGTGGGGGATGTGATGGGTGGTGTGGCGGTAGTAGTGTGGTGGGGGTGGGGGATGTGATGGGTGGTGTGGCGGTAGTAGTGTGGTGGGGGTGGGGGATGTGATGGGTGGTGTGGCGGTAGTAGTGTGGTGGGGGTGGGGGATGTGATGGGTGGAGTGGGGGTAGTAGTGTGGTGGGGGTGGGGGATGTGATGGGTGGTGTGGGCGGTAGTAGTGTGGTGGGGGTGGGGGATGTGATGGGTGGTGTGGGGTAGTAGTGTGGTGGGGGTGGGGGATGTGATGGGTGGAGTGGGGGTAGTAGTGTGGTGGGGGTGGGGGATGTGATGGGTGGTGTGGGGTAGTAGTGTGGTGGGGGTGGGGGATGTGATGGGTGGTGTGGGGGTAGTAGTGTGGTGGGGGGATGTGATGGGTGGTGTGGGGGTAGTAGTGTGGTGGGGTGGGGGATGTGATGGGTGGTGTGGAGGTAGTAGTGTGGGGGGGTGGGGGATGTGATGGGTGGTGTGGGGGTAGTAGTGTGGGGGTGGGGGATGTGATGGGTGGTGTGGGGGTAGTAGTGTGGTGGGGGATGTGATGTGGTGTGGAGGTTGTAGTGTGGGGGGTGGGGGTTTGGTGGGAGTGACGGTAGTAGTGTGGGGGGGTGGGGGATGTGATGGGTGGTGTGGGGGTAGTAGTGTGGGGGGTGGGGGATGTGATGGGTGGAGTGGGGGTAGTAGTGTGGTGGGTGTGGGGGATGTGATGGGTGGAGTGGGGGTAGTAGTGTGGGGGGGGATGGATGGTGGTGTGGGTAGTAGTGTGGGGATGTGATGGGTGGTGTGGGGTAGTAGTGTGGGGGGTGGGGGATGTGATGGGTGGTGTGGGGTAGTAGTGTGGTGGGGGTGGGGGATGTGATGGGTGGTGTGGGGGTAGTAGTGTGGTGGGTGTGGGGGATGTGATGGGTGGTGTGGGGGTAGTAGTGTGGGGGGTGGGGGATGTGATGGGTGGTGTGGGGGTAGTAGTGTGGGGGGTGGGGGATATGGGGTTGTAGAGCACGAGCTGTGACGTGTTGTTTTTCTTCGCTCCCTTTTTGCAGGTATCGAACCTTGAACGATTTGTTAATTGAGTAGTTGTGTTATCTTTCTGGGAACGCTGACGAGGTGAAAAGGGAACTTTGGGGGAGGGGGGAGGGGGAGGATTGTGTGAAGGGGGGGAGGGACGAGGAGGGAGAAGTGGGGATGGGGGTGGAGATAAGGAGAGTGGGAGAAAGTGGGAGACAGTGAGAGAGAGAGGGGGGGGGGGGGGGGGAGAGAGAGAAGAGAGAGAGAGAGAGAGAGAGAGGAGTGCCGATGGAAGAGACAGGATTCTGTTCTCTGCTGTTTTCAAACGAGTTGGGGGATATTGCCATACTTGTCGCTCCTTGCCTTTAAATAGCAAACGGGAACAAACAAACAAACGAATGAATTAACAGCCTTGCCACATTCTCAGTCACACACACAAACACGCATGCACAGCTGTACACGAACGCACACACGAGTGAAAGAGAGAGCGAGCGAGAGAGAGAGCGAGAGAGAGAGAGGGGGGCGGGGGGGGGGGGGGGGGACAGCGGAGGTTCGGTGGTGGTGGGTGGTTGGGGAGAGGGGGAGAGATTCTGTGAATGGAAAATCTCTGTCTCTGTCTCTGTGTCTCTGTCTCTTTCTCGTTCTCTCTTTCTGTATTATATTTATCTGTGCGTGTGTCTCTCACTGTATCAACTGTCATTCCTATTTGTCTGGAAGACTTTGATGCTGAATGAACCATTAAATATGTCAGTATGAGTGTCAGTGTAACACACACACACACACACACACACACACACACACACACACACACACAGAGTCCCCCCACCTCTCTCCCTGTTGTAATTCTGGGTATCTGCTTTCTCTCTGTTCCCTGTTCAGCAACAGACGGCGTGTATGGACACCTGACTGCCCGCTCTGGTGTCACCCACCCCAGCAGCGGATATTGCTTGTCGGTGATGACTTCTGTCTGTCTATCTATCAACCTATGTCTCTTTCTGCCTGTTTCTCTATTTCTGTGTGTGTGTGTGTGTGTGTGTGTGTGTGTGTGTGTGTGTGTGTGTGTGTGTGTGTGTGTGTGTGTGTGTTTCTCTCAATATCTGTCTCTCTCTCCCTATCATTGCCTGTGTCTGTCTATCTGTGTTTCTCTCTCCCTATCTCTGTCTCTGTCTGTCGTGTCTGTCTCTGTCTCTCTTTCTCTATCTGTTTCTCCATGTATCTCTGCCTGTCTCTCCCAATCATTGTCTGTCTCTCTCTCATTGTTTCTCTGTTCCTCTCTCACTATTCCCCTCTTTCTCCGTTAATCTGTCTGTCTGCCTGTATGTCTCTCTCCCAAATCTCCGTCTCTGTCACTTTCTCCCTGTCTCTTTGTCACACACACACACACACACACACACACACACACACACACTCGCTAATATCACTTCAAGTTTAAAGACACACACACACACACACACACACACACACACACTCACAGCCATACAGACACAGACACACCTACCTTTTTTGTCGTTGTATTCAATGCTGGCGGGCGTTGGCAGCCAATGCTGTGACGCGACCGACCGTCAAGGTTGTGTTGGTGTGTGGTGGTGGTGGTGGTGTTCTGCAGGAAAGCCCTGGGTTGTGGAAGACGTGGGAGTGAGTTACAATGAGGTTTTCCCAGGGGAAAGGTAGGGACGAGAGAGGAGTGGGGAAAGGGGAGGGAGAGAGAGGGGGGGTGAAGGGGAGGGAAAGAGGGACAAAGACAGGGACAGAGAGAGACGGAGGAGGGAGAGAGAGGGGGGGGTGAAGGGGAGGGAAAGAGAGGGACAGAGAGAGCGAGAGAGAGAGAGAGAGAGGGGGAAGGGGAAGGAAAGAGGGAGAGAGAGAGAGAGAGAGAGAGAGGGGGGGAAGGGGAGGGAAAGAGGGAGAGAGAGAGCGAGAGAGAGAGAGGGGGGGAAGGGGAGGGAAAGAGGGAGAGAGAGAGGGACAGAGAGAGATGGAGGAGGGAGAGAGAGAGTGTTACTAAGTGGGTGAGGAGACAGACAAGATAAGGGAAGAAATATTTAGCGAGTTCAGTCTTCAGTTTCTCACTCTCTCAGTAAACAAACAGAAAACAGACACAAGGAATTTTCCCCTGAGCCAATTATAATTATTAAGACAAAAAAAGAAAAATGTTTTTTCATTCACTCATGCACACTTCCACCTGGAATCAAGTATGTTTTTTAAAGACTGGAACAAAACGTCTTGACTGTCACAAGTCAATTCTCTGTGCACAACTTGATCCAATCCCAGGATCGCCTCAGTCCTAGGCCGACCAGTTAGTCTACTTACAGCAGTGTCAATGTCCACCCCACTCACTCGTGGGAAGCTCGGGCACCTCCTCCTCAGTGAACATCCCAGTTCCACAAGGTCCCTCCACTCCGTGGCCGGTCAACATGGAGCCCTGATGTTCGGAACAGTCAAGGCACACAGACACACATCACCCGAGCTCTGATGCATTCAGACTGACGTTACAGCACATCGCACACACACACATGAACATGCACAGCTCACGATTCACCCACACTTACCACGTGCAAAACATTTTCACATTCATACAGGTATTCTAAATGTACAAAAAAAATTCTCGTTCTTCCTCTGGCCACAGGCATTGGAAACTCACTCTGTCACAGAGAGGGGGGAAGGAAAGAGAGGGACAGAGAGAGACAGAGGAGGGAGAGAGAGGGGGGTGCAGAGAGAGAGAACTCAGAACTGTTTTATTGTCAATAGCTTATCAGCCCAAATGACATGGGGGTACAATCAAAACAACAACAAAATAGTTCGTAAAAAAGATGGAACGATTATTCAAAACATACCATTTTTGAAGGACTATTCAAAACATACCATTTTTTTAAATCCATTGATAAAGAATCTACATAATTTCGACCATCCAGTTTACGAGTCAGTTTCTTAAAGAACAACAGTGATTGATGTTTTTTCTTCGAAAATTATATGCTTCGGCAATATACTTTGCCAGAGACTGGATTGAATTTTCCTGATGTATGTTTAGTACACTGCACAGATCTTCATTCTTTGCAGAACATGTTTTAAAGACAGTACATTTTTCACGAATATCAGCGCATGCTTTGCAATGAAACAAGAAGATGGAGCATTAATCTGTGCCCCATGGGGACATTGAAACGTTAATACACATCACACATACAGTGTCTCAACAATGAAGATGGAGTATTATTCTGTGTTCCTCTGGGGGCATTGAAATGTTAACATGCATCACACATACAGTGTCTCAACAATGAAGAGGGAGTATTATTCTGTGTTCCTCTGGGGGCATTGAAATGTTAACACGCATCACACATACAGTGTCTCAACAATGAAGATGGAGTATTATTCTGTGTTCCTCTGGGGGCATTGAAATGTTAACACGCATCACACATACAGTGTCTCAACAATGAAGAGGGAGTATTATTCTGTGTTCCTCTGGGGGCATTGAAACGTTAACACACATCACACATACAGTGTCTCAACAATGAAGAGGGAGTATTATTCTGTGTTCCTCTGGGGGCATTGAAATGTTAACACGCATCACACATACAGTGTCTCAACAATGAAGAGGGAGTATTATTCTGTGTTCCTCTGGGGGCATTGAAATGTTAACACGCATCACACATACAGTGTCTCAACAATGAAGAGGGAGTATTATTCTCAGAGCACACCGCTGCGAACCAGTGACCTGGCCCAGTATGGATTCCCTTCATACCCCCCTGCGTGCAGTTTATTGCATGTTTCTGCAGCCAAGCCTCTCTGTCTCTCTCTGTCTCTCCTTCTCTCTGTCTCTGTCTCTCTATCTCTCTGTCTGTCTGTCTCTCTCTCAAGGGTGTCATTGCCAGTGGCAAATTGACCGTGGAACCGTGTGGTCTATTAACTTTTGTGTTGGATTATTATTAGGTGGGTGAGGGAGGGGGGTGGGAGAGATAAGAGGAGTGAGGAGGGGGGGGAGGGAGTAGTGTTGTGGCGTTCAGGAGATGACTTCATTGAAGAGTTCGTGGTTTGGTTGAGATTTGAGATGGTTGATAATAGTGAAGTATGTGATGTGTGTACACTCTTACAGGGCGTACGAGTATTAATTTTGTTCTTGTGTTTTCTCGTAATGCATGTCCCCACTCTTATTTGTGTTTGTACCTTTTGGGTTTCATGCTGGTGTGTGAAGGGAAGGCAGGCCGTCTGGTGTTTACAGGTGCTGTCGTTGGTTAATATACCAGCCGTCACGGGCGGTAGTGGTTTGGGACAGAGCCGTACCACTTTGTCAGCTCTCGGCATTGTGTGAACAGGATTAATTACTGTCAGCTGCTCCGGGATGGGAGGACGCTATCTGTTCGCGGGGATTTCTCGTGGTGGAGGAGACTGTGCGATAGATTTCAAGAAATAGTCCTGGTTACTTTTTTTTTTTTTTTTTATTGTTTGTAAGAGTTTTGGTTCAGATTTAAATATTGTACATGAAAATATTAGCGTGTCGATTTTAAATGTATGTGCTCTGGAATTTTATGTTTGAAACGTCTGGGATAAGTACTTGAAACAGCTAATGAATAATAATGAGATGTAGGGATTTCATGAACCGCGTCCCGAAGACAGCAGGGGGCAGGGGCGCTGTCTGGCACAGTCCAGGCCCCAGCTCTGAAGAACACACATGAAGTGAGGGATGTTCGTGACTTCAGGTACTATGAGAACCTTTTTCCCCTCTTATTTTCTTACTGATGTTAGTGGATTTTTATTCATGGATGTGAGCATTTTACTATGTTTTGCATTATGCATTTGTTATTAGAAGTTGTGCATTGATATCGTGTCAATGACAGGGAGGGAGGAAGAAGAGATGAAACAGAAGAATGGCATGTGTTCGGACGTGGTCATGTTTATGGGATTCACTTATAGATTTGCCTAGCCGGAAAATGGCGTTTATTTAGCAGCTATGTTAAGGAATACTGGCAATAACATTGAAGGGTTTAATAGGCTATCCTGTACTCCTGTTTGTAGCGGTTTGTGTAGTTATTTTTTGTCTCTCCCTCCCTATAACTCCTTATATATATGAATGTTTACTCGAAGTAGCTTTGATTGTTCGTTCTCCATGTTCATATGTGTGTATGCTCTGAGTTAAGTTTATGTGATATTTTCACACGTGTTTGATGTTAAGGAAGTAGTCTAGCTAATTGTAAGAGCGAGCTAATGAGCGTTGTTGATTGAGTAAATAGGAATGAGGTGAACCAAAATTATGTTAGATGAACGAGATCCAAATAATTGGAAGTTGTTCCGACTCGGTCGGCATAGGGTTAAACTGGATGGTGTTTTCCCTGTTTTTTTGATGACTGTCTTGTCATTTAATTCTTGTTTTGGGTGGGATTGTCTTGGTGATTGCCCGTTACGCACCCCAAAAGCGGAGAGCTAATGCTATATGAGTTGAACTGAAGATTCTACGTATTATAGCACGTTCCCTGTTATGTGTCTGATGAACGATACGCTCTTAGCTGAAGTTTGGGATGGAGTACTCAACCCATGGAATTATTTTATTCCATATTCTTTATGTTGTTTCTCTATTAAAATGGAGGAAGTATATTGTATGCCGATATTCGTGTGTGTAACTTAAGTCTGGAAATGGTTGTACAATGTATTGTTTTTATGTTGGTTTGCATTGATGTTTCCAGGCCACGGTTGCTACAGCCCTTTTGAGTTAGCTTTTTCTTTTTTTTCCTTTTCTTTTTAGCTAGTCAATTAGTGCAACTTTTCCACCCTTTGGTCTTTAAGGGAGTTGTTGAAACGTAATTAAAGTGAACCAAAACATCTTTGGGCCTGACTGTGTTTTCTTTATTTTAGTAAATCCTAATCTGTCTTTTCCCCGAACCCGACTCCCCTTGTGTTGAGTAAAGACCATGGCTTATTCTTTACGATTGGAGCACGGGGAGGTTGACATGTTTTCTGTTGTTGTTAGAGTTTCGTGACAGGATTCAGGTGTGTGTGTGTGTGTGTGTAGGTGGGTGTGTGGGTGTGTGGCATGTGTGTTTGTCTGTCTCTGTTTCTGTCTGTCTCTGTCTCTCTCATTTTCTATGTATTTGCCTCTGTGTCCGCCTGTTTGTCCTCTCTGGCTCTGTCTCTGCCTCTCGCTCTCTTTCTCCCTTAGAAAGAGACACACACAGAGTCAGACAGACAGACAGAGACAGGGAGAGACAAAGAGAGACAGAGACTGAGAAACACAGGGACAGAGAGACACAGAGACAGATACAGAGACACAGAGAGACAAAGAAAGAGAGAGACACAGAGACAGAGAGAAACAGATATACACACAGAGACAGAGAGACACAGAGAGAGACAGAGAGAGACAAAGAAAGAGAGAGAGCCAACTTGGGAGATTTCCAGCAACAGAAATTATTGTCAAGTGCCATATTTCCGGACCTAGTTCAGAACGTAAGCAGTAGGGACTGTTCCATAACGCTCCGTGAGCTTTGTTGATAGACAATGACAAACAGTCCTGGCAACGAATCGTTCAAGAAAGTGCTTGACATTGTGGAACCAGTCATGTCTGGAGATTCCAGTCAGCCTTCATCACGAGCACACTAAAACATGCAATGCACATATTTGTCAGTGGAATTCAAACAAAATAATTTCATAAAATGTCGTTTGTACAAAAAAAGAAAGGAATGGTTAATGTTTCTGCTAAAACAAATTGTTCATTACAAATGTAAAGAGAAGGCAGTTCCTTTTCAATGCTGTTTTCGTGAAAAGCGAAGATTAGAACATCTAGGAAGAAACATCCTGCTGTATCTTGTTCTACAACATCTAGGAAGAAACATCCTGCTGTATCTTGTTCTACAACATCTAGGAAGAAACATCCTGCTGTATCTTGTTCTACAACATCTAGGAAGAAACATCCTGCTGTATCTTGTTCTGCAACATCTAGGAAGAAACATCCTGCTGTATCTTGTTCTACAACATCTAGGAAGAAACATCCTGCTGTATCTTGTTCTACAACATCTAGGAAGAAACATCCTGCTGTATCTTGTTCTACAACATCTAGGAAGAAACATCCTGCTGTATCTTGTTCTACAACATCTAGGAAGAAACATCCTGCTGTATCTTGTTCTACAACATCTAGGAAGAAACATCCTGCTGTATCTTGTTCTACAACATCTAGGAAGAAACATCCTGCTGTATCTTGTTCTACAACATCTAGGAAGAAACATCCTGCTGTATGTTGTTCTAAGTGCATCTTTCCTCACCACGAATCTTTTCAAAACAAAACAAAACAAACAAACAAAAAAACAACAAACAGACAAAACAAAACAAATAAAAACCCTTTGTTAAAAATATTCCAAGTGTCCAGTCCAACTCGGCGTTTTTTGTTTTCCTTCAACAGCACATCTGTCAGGCTTTGGCCGTTTGCCTTTCTTCACAGTGCTAGCATGGGATGGTGAGAGAGAGAAATAGAGATAAATATATCGATAGAGAGAGAGAGGGAGAGAGAGAGAGTATCTCAGAGACAGACACATAGATATATTGATAGAGAGAGAGAGAGAGGAGGGGGAGGGGGTACGGGGAGGGTGTTAGAGACAAATAAATAGATAAAAACAGAGAGTGACAGAGACAGAGACAGAGATAGAGAGGGTATGCATGCATGCATGGTAGCTTTGCGCCAGGTTTTATAACACGAAACAGAAAGAGACAGAGATAGAGAGAGTATTCATGCATGCATGGTAGCTTTGCGCCAGGTTTTATAACACGAAACAGAAAGAGACAGAGGTGGAGAGTATTCATGCATGCGTGGTAGCTTTATTTTCAGTGCAAGTTAATAATTTTTTTTTTTTTATAGTAAGTACAAATGATTCATTAATTTACTGACTGCCGATGTATACTCTCTCCATCTCTGTCTTTGTCTCTCTCCATCTCTGTCTTTGTCTCTCTCCACCTCTGTCTTTGTCTCTCTCCACCTCTGTCTTTGTCTCTCTCCATCTCTGTCTTTGTCTCTCTCCATCTCTGTCTTTGTCTCTCTCCATCTCTGTCTTTGTCTCTTTCCATCTCTGTCTCTCTCCATCTCTGTCTTTGTCTCTCTCCATCTCTGTCTTTGTCTCTCTCCATCTCTGTCTTTGTCTCTCTCCACCTCTGTCTTTGTCTCTCTCCATCTCTGTCTTTGTCTCTCTCCATCTCTGTCTCTCTCCATCTCTGTCTCTCTCCACCTCTGTCTTTGTCTCTCTCCATCTCTGTCTTTGTCTCTCTCCGTCTCTGTCTTTGTCTCTCTCCGTCTCTGTCTCTCTCCATCTCTGTCTCTCTCCATCTCTGTCTTTGTCTCTCTCCACCTCTGTCTTTGTCTCTCTCCATCTCTGTCTTTGTCTCTCTCCATCTCTGTCTTTGTCTCTCTCCATCTCTGTCTTTGTCTCTCTCCATCTGTGTCTTTGTCTCTCTCCGTCTCTGTCTTTGTCTCTCTCCACCTCTGTCTTTGTCTCTCTCCATCTCTGTCTCTCTCCATCTCTGTCTTTGTCTCTCTCCATCTCTGTCTTTGTCTCTCTCCATCTCTGTCTTTGTCTCTCTCCATTCCGTCTTTGTCCACCTCTGTCTTTGTCTCTCTCCATTCCGTCTTTCAAAACTTGGCGTTTTAAAGGAGGAAACGAACTTCTCCTGGTGCAGTCAATCGGAGAAAACCAGCCTTCAAAATACAGAAGAGCTCCTTTTGACGATCGTACAACCTGTTATCTGTACAACCTGTTATCTGTACAACCTGTTATCTGTACAACCTGTTATCTGCAGCACGACACACGCCGAGCTGGACGCTGCGACTGGATCGTTCTGCAGCTGGGCTTGCCGCTCCCGGGCTTGCCGGGTACCCACCCTCTTTACTGCAAGCTGCTATGTGACCTGGTCAGAACTTCCCCCCCAGACCGTAGAGTGCAGACTTTGCGTGCTTCTGTGGCCTTAGAGACCCCCCCTGCCCCCCTCTCTCTCGCTAGGGAGTCATTGCACGTGACAAATTGGCCGTGAAGTTGCCGTGGTCTTTGCTATTCTGCAGGACTGTTGGCAAGTCCGTGGGTGGGGGTGGTGGGTGAGTGTCGTGGAGTTGGGGGTGGGGGTGGGTGGGAGGGGGGATGTGGGGGCAGGGGGTGGGGAAGGGAGTGAAATAACAAAGGAGTAAGTGGCTATCATGGTCTGGTGTGAGATGGTGTTGGAACTGAATAACAAAGGAGCAAGTGGCTATCATGGTCTGGTGTGAGATGGTGTTGGAACTGAATAATAAAGGAGCAAGTGGCTATCATGGTCTGGTGTGAGATGGTGTTGGAACTGTTGATGGCAGATGTGGTCCCGTACAACTGTTTCATTGTCAGTGTTATTGTCAGCGGAGGGTCCCGGGTTCGAATCTCGGTGGCGCCTAGTCGGTAAAGTGTGGAGATTTTTCCGATCTCCTAGGTCAACATATGTGCAGACCTGCCAGTGCCTGAAACCCCTTCTTGTGTATACGCACGCAGAAGATCAAATACGCACGTTAGAGATCCAGTAATCCATGTCAGCGTTTAGTGGGGTATGGAAACAAAAAATACCCAGCATGCACACCCCCGAAGATGGAGTATGGCTGTCTACATGGCGAGGGAAATAAACAAATCGGTCATACACATAAAATGTAACATGTGTGTGTGTGTGTGTGTGTGTGTGTGTGTGTGTGTGTGTGTGTGTGTGTGTGTGTGTGTGTGTGTGTGTGTGTGTGTGTGTGTCTGAAATCTGATTGAATGATACAGGTCATTCGAATGATGAGCCTTCAATGGCAGCTGTCAATCGGATCTACCCAGTCTGTCTGTGCAGCCTGTTGCGCAAATGCCCCTTTGTGGCGCTGTCGCCGTCTCTGTCTCTCTCTCTGCATCTCTGTCTGTCTGCCTCTGTGTGTTTCTGTCTCTATCTGCCTGTCTGTCTGTCTGCCTGTCTCTGCTTTTGCCTCTTTCTCTGTGTGTATCCCTCTCCCTCCCTCTCTCTGTACCCCCCCCCCCCCCCCCCTCGCTCTCTCTTCCTTTCTCATTCCTGTTTCTGTAATCACATGCACGACAACTGGAGAAGCTCTCCATCACAGCAGGAGCAGAACTGCGGAATTGATGAGGCAAAAAACAACAACGTACAGCACGTGCACAGAAAAGACATGCACACAATGGAAGCATGGCGTTACGTGGGGCGACAGCAGACACATTCATCAAAATTACAAACGTTTTTGAAATATCTTATATCACATAAACATGATTATACAGTGGGTAGAGTTTATATAGATGGACAACATCTAAGATGAGAGAGGGACGGGGGGGAGAGAATTGGAGACAGAGATGTAGAAAGAGAGGGGGAGACAGACAGAGATGTAGAAAGAGAGGGGGAAGGAGAGAGACAAATCTAGAAAGAGATGTAGAAAGAGAGAGGGAGACAGAGACAGAGATGTAGAAAGAGAGAGGGAAGGAGAGAGACAAATCTAGAAAGAGAGAGGGGGGCAGACAGAGATGTAGAAAGAGAGAGGGAGACAGAGATCTAGAAAGAGAGAGGGAGACAGAGATCTAGAAAGAGAGAGGGAGGGAGACAGAGACAGAGATTTAGAAACAGAGAGGGAGACAGAGATGTAGAAAGAGAGAGGGAGAGAGACAGAGACAGAGATGTAGAAAGAGAGAGGGAGGGAGACAGAGACAGAGATGTAGAAAGAGAAAGACAGACGGGGAAGAAGAGACAGATCGAGAAAAAAGGGGAAGGAGAGGGGAGAAGAGAGAGAGGGGAGGAGAGAGAGAGGGGAGAAGAGAGAGAGGGGAGAAGGGAGAGAGGGGAGAAGAGAGAGAGGGGGAGAAGAGAGAGAGGGGAGAAGGGAGAGGGGGGAGAAGGGAGAGAGGGGAGAAGAGAGAGAGGGGAGAAGGGAGAGAGGGGAGAAGAGAGAGAGGGGAGAAGGGAGAGGGGGGAGAAGAGAGAGAGGGGAGAAGAGAGAGAGGGGAGAAGGGAGAGGGGGGAGAAGAGAGAGAGGGGAGAAGGGAGAGAGGGGAGAAGAGAGAGAGGGGAGAAGAGAGGGGGGGAGAAGAGAGAGAGGGGAGAAGGGAGAGAGGGGAGAGAGAGAGAGGGGAGAAGAGAGAGAGGGGAGAAGAGAGAGAGGGGAGAAGGGAGAGAGGGGAGAAGAGAGAGAGGGGAGAAGGGAGAGAGGGGGAGAAGGAGAGAGGGGAGGGAGAAGAGAGAGAGGGGAGAAGGGAGAGAGGGGAGAAGAGAGAGAGGGGAGAAGAGAGGGGGGGAGAAGAGAGAGAGGGGAGAAGGGAGAGAGGGGGGGAGAAGAGAGAGAGGGGAGAAGAGAGAGGGGGGAGAAGAGAGAGAGGGGAGAAGAGAGAGAGGGGAGAAGAGAGAGAGGGGAGAAGAGAGAGAGGGGAGAAGAGAGAGAGGGGAGAAGAGAGAGAGGGGAGAAGAGAGAGAGGGGAGAAGAGAGAGAGGGGAGAAGAGAGAGAGGGGAGAAGAGAGAGAGAGAGTGGAAGCAATATTAACAATTTTGCCCCTCGACTCTTCTACGTTGAAGTCGGAATCACTGTGTACTCGAATGGGTATACCCGTTATACGAAAAAGTTGCCCCCTTTCTGGTTCGACAATTTATATTCGACTTAACATTTTTGCCTGTCAGCAGACGGAGACAGAAACAGAAACAGTGAGACAGAGACAGAGACAGAGAGACAGAGACAGAAACAGTGAGACAGAGACAGAGAGAGAAACAGAAACAGTGAGACAGAAACAGAAACAGTGAGACAGAAACAGTGAGACAGAGACAGGGAGACAGAGACAGAGACAGAGAGACAGAGAGACAGAGACAGAAACAGTGAGACAGAGACAGAGAGAGAAACAGAAACAGTGAGACAGAAACAGAATCAGTGAGACAGAAACAGTGAGACAGAGACAGGGAGACAGAGACAGGGAGACAGAGACAGGAACAGAATCAGTGAGACAGAAACAGTGAGACAGAGACAGGAACAGAATCAGTGAGACAGAGACAGGAACAGAATCAGTGAGACAGAGACAGGAACAGAATCAGTGAGACAGAGACAGAAACAGAAACAGTGAGACAGAAACAGAATCAGTGAGACAGAAACAGTGAGACAGAGACAGGGAGACAGAGACAGGAACAGAATCAGTGAGACAGAACGGGGTGGAGCAGAGACAGATCTAAGAGGAACAGATGAAAAAAGAAGAAGAAATGAATAAATAGATAAATAAATAAACGAATTAAAAAAAAAACAACTAAAAAAACGAAAGGGGACGGGAGTGAACTGATGCGGTGCAGAAGAATCAGTCACATCAGGATGTCTCACAAAACACGTCTCCCCTCAACAAACAGGATGTCTCACAAAGCACGTCTCCCCTCAACAAACAGGATGTCTCACAAAGCACGTCTCCCCTCAACAAACAGGATGTCTCACAAAGCACGTCTCCCCTCAACAAACAGGATGTCTCACAAAACACGTCTCCCCTCAACAAAGATGTCTCACAAAACACGTCTCCCCTCAACAAACAGGATGTCTCACAAAACACGTCTCCCCTCAACAAACAGGATGTCTCACAAAACACGTCTCCCCTCAACAAAGATGTCTCACAAAACACGTCTCCCCTCAACAAAGATGTCTCACAAAACACGTCTCCCCTCAACAAACAGGATGTCTCACAAAACACGTCTCCCCTCAACAAACAGGATGTCTCACAAAACACGTCTCCCCTCAACAAAGATGTCTCACAAAACACGTCTCCCCTCAACAAACAGGATGTCTCACAAAACACGTCTCCCCTCAACAAAGATGTCTCACAAAACACGTCTCCCCTCAACAAACAGGATGTCTCACAAAACACGTCTCCCCTCAACAAAGATGTCTCACAAAACACGTCTCCCCTCAACAAAGATGTCTCACAAAACACGTCTCCCCTCAACAAACAGGATGTCTCACAAAACACGTCTCCCCTCAACAAACAGGATGTCTCACAAAACACGTCTCCCCTCAACAAAGATGTCTCACAAAACACGTCTCCCCTCAACAAACAGGATGTCTCACAAAACACGTCTCCCCTCAACAAACAGGATGTCTCACAAAGCACGTCTCCCCTCAACAAACAGGATGTCTCACAAAACACGTCTCCCCTCAACAAAGATGTCTCACAAAACACGTCTCCCCTCAACAAAGATGTCTCACAAAACACGTCTCCCCTCAACAAACAGGATGTCTCACAAAACACGTCTCCCCTCAACAAACAGGATGTCTCACAAAACACGTCTCCCCTCAACAAACAGGATGTCTCACAAAACACGTCTCCCCTCAACAAACAGGATGTCTCACAAAACACGTCTCCCCTCAACAAACAGGACAAAACACGTCTCCCCTCAACAAACAGGACAAAACACGTCTCCCCTCAACAAACAGGATGTCTCACAAAACACGTCTCCCCTCAACAAACAAGGAAATAAACAATGAAGAGTTGGACAGAAGTTACACAAACAACAACAACAACAGCAGCAGCAACAACAACAACAGCAACAACAACAACAACAACAAAATAAGCAAATAAACAAAGAACAGCTTAGGAAAAGAAAAAGAAATAAAAACATTCAGACGACACAAAGCAAATTCCACACCCACCACCCCT
>NC_134905.1:27088559-27121059 GCF_041734735.1 Babylonia areolata
CCATAAACAGAGCTGGGAGAGAGACACGTTGATGGGTGAGGATGAAGGAGGAGAAGGACACGAGAAAGAGAGAGAGAGAGAGGGAGAGAGAGAGAGAGAGGGAGAGAGAGTGAGAGAGAGGGAGAAAGAGAGAGAGAGAGAGAGGGAGAGAGAGAGGGAGAAAGAGTGAGAGTGAGAGATAGGGAGAAAGAGTGAGAGATAGGGAGAAAGAGAGAGAGAGAGGGAGAAAGAGAGAGAGAGAGGGAGAAAGAGAGGGGGGAGAAGACGCATGACCTGAGGGATGAGAGAGGGGAGGCAGTGTGTGCGGGAGGGAGGGGTGCTAGGTGGAGAGGAGAGGGAAAGGGAGAGGGGTGGGGTGAGGTGGAGAAGGAGGGGTGCTAGGTGGAGAGGGAGAGGGAGAGGGGTGGGGGTGAGGTGGAGAAGGAGGGGTGCTAGGTGGAGAGGAGAGGGAGAGGGAGAGGGGTGGGGGTGAGGTGGAGAAGGAGGGGTGCTAGGTGGAGAGGAGAGGGAGAGGGAGAGGGGTGGGGGTGAGGTGGAGAAGGGGTGCTAGGTGGAGAGGAGAGGAGAGGGAGAGGGGTGGGGGTGAGGTGGAGAAGGAGGGGTGCTAGGTGGAGAGGAGAGGGAGAGGGGTGGGGGTGAGGTGGAGAAGGAGGGGTGCTAGGTGGAGAGGAGAGGGAGAGGGGTGGGGGTGAGGTGGAGAAGGAGGGGTGCTAGGTGGAGAGGAGAGGGAGAGGGGTGGGGGTGAGGTGGAGAAGGAGGGGTGCTAGGTGGAGAGGAGAGGGAAAGGGAGAGGGGTGAGGTGGAGAAGGAGGGGTGCTAGGTGGAGAGGAGAGGAGAGGGAGAGGGGTGGGGTGAGGTGGAGAAGGAGGGGTGCTAGGTGGAGAGGAGAGGAGAGGGGTGAGGTGGAGAAGGAGGGGTGCTAGGTGGAGAGGGAAAGGGAGAGGGGTGGGGTGAGGTGGAGAAGGAGGGGTGCTAGGTGGAGAGGGAAAGGGAGAGGGGTGGGGTGAGGTGGAGAAGGAGGGGTGCTAGGTGGAGAGGGAAAGGGAGAGGGGTGGGGGTGAGGTGGAGAAGGAGGGGTGCTAGGTGGAGAGGAGAGGGAAAGGGAGAGGGGTGGGGTGAGGTGGAGAAGGAGGGGTGCTAGGTGGAGAGGAGAGGGAGAGGGGTGGGGGTGAGGTGGAGAAGGAGGGGTGCTAGGTGGAGAGGAGAGGGAGAGGGGTGGGGGT
This sequence comes from Babylonia areolata, assembly GCF_041734735.1. Lineage (NCBI taxonomy): Eukaryota > Metazoa > Mollusca > Gastropoda > Neogastropoda > Buccinidae > Babylonia > Babylonia areolata. The sequence continues at coordinate 27,089,783 of NC_134905.1, forward strand.
GAGGTGGAGAAGGAGGGGTGCTAGGTGGAGAGGAGAGGGAAAGGGAGAGGGGTGAGGTGGAGAAGGAGGGGTGCTAGGTGGAGAGGAGAGGAGAGGGAGAGGGGTGGGGTGAGGTGGAGAAGGAGGGGTGCTAGGTGGAGAGGAGAGGAGAGGGGTGAGGTGGAGAAGGAGGGGTGCTAGGTGGAGAGGGAAAGGGAGAGGGGTGGGGTGAGGTGGAGAAGGAGGGGTGCTAGGTGGAGAGGGAAAGGGAGAGGGGTGGGGTGAGGTGGAGAAGGAGGGGTGCTAGGTGGAGAGGGAAAGGGAGAGGGGTGGGGGTGAGGTGGAGAAGGAGGGGTGCTAGGTGGAGAGGAGAGGGAAAGGGAGAGGGGTGGGGTGAGGTGGAGAAGGAGGGGTGCTAGGTGGAGAGGAGAGGGAGAGGGGTGGGGGTGAGGTGGAGAAGGAGGGGTGCTAGGTGGAGAGGAGAGGGAGAGGGGTGGGGGTGAGGTGGAGAAGGAGGGGTGCTAGGTGGAGAGGAGAGGGAAAGGGAGAGGGGGTGAGGTGGAGAAGGAGGGGTGCTAGGTGGAGAGGAGAGGAGAGGGAGAGGGGTGGGGTGAGGTGGAGAAGGAGGGGTGCTAGGTGGAGAGGGAGGAGGGAGAGGGGTGGGGTGAGGTGGAGAAGGAGGGGTGCTAGGTGGAGAGGAGAGGGAAAGGGAGAGGGGTGGGGTGAGGTGGAGAAGGAGGGGTGCTAGGTGGAGAGGAGAGGGAAAGGGAGAGGGGTGGGGTGAGGTGGAGAAGGGGTGCTAGGTGGAGAGGAGAGGGAAAGGGAGAGGGGTGGGGGTGAGGTGGAGAAGGAGGGGTGCTAGGTGGAGAGGAGAGGGAAAGGGAGAGGGGTGGGGTGAGGTGGAGAAGGAGGGGTGCTAGGTGGAGAGGGAAAGGGAGAGGGGTGGGGGTGAGGTGGAGAAGGAGGGGTGCTAGGTGGAGAGGAGAGGGAAAGGGAGAGGGGTGGGGTGAGGTGGAGAAGGAGGGGTGCTAGGTGGAGAGGAGAGGGAGAGGGGTGGGGGTGAGGTGGAGAAGGGGGTGCTAGGTGGAGAGGAGAGGGAAAGGGAGAGGGGTGGGGTGGGGTGAGGTGGAGAAGGAGGGGTGCTAGGTGGAGAGGAGAGGGAAAGGGAGAGGGGTGGGGTGAGGTGGAGAAGGAGGGGTGCTAGGTGGAGAGGAGAGGGAGAGGGGTGGGGGTGAGGTGGAGAAGGAGGGGTGCTAGGTGGAGAGGGAAAGGGAGAGGGGTGGGGGTGAGGTGGAGAAGGGGTGCTAGGTGGAGAGGAGAGGGAAAGGGAGAGGGGTGGGGGTGAGGTGGAGAAGGAGGGGTGCTAGGTGGAGAGGGAAAGGGAGAGGGGTGGGGGTGAGGTGGAGAAGGAGGGGTGCTAGGTGGAGAGGGAAAGGGAGAGGGGTGGGGGTGAGGTGGAGAAGGAGGATTATAGGGGTGATGACAGATGGAAAGACCAACAGATTTCAGCAGGGATCACACACAACCAACAGCAGCAAGCTGTGAAATCTCCCGGAGTTTCATGCTGGATCATGGTGTTGGTGGATGACGGCCCCTCTTCTCCCTGCTTTCCGTCCTGTCTGAGCTTCACTCTGGAGGTGTGGGGGTCACAGTGGGGGTCACAGTGTGGTCACAGTGGGGGTCACAGTGGGGATCACAGTTGGGGTCACAGTGGGGGGTCACAGTGTGGTCACAGTGGGGGTCACAGTGGGGATCACAGTTGGGGTCACAGTGGGGGTCACAGTGGGGTCACAGTGGGGTCACAGTGGGGGTCACAGTTGGGGTCACAGTGGGGTCACAGTGGGGATCACAGTGGGGGTCACAGTGGGGTCACAGTTGGGGTCACAGTGTGGTCACAGTGGGGGTCACAGTGGGGTCACAGTTGGGGTCACAGTGGGGTCACAGTGGGGGTCACAGTTGGGGTCACAGTGGGGGGGTCACAGTGGGGTCACAGTCGGGATCACAGTGGGGATCACAGTGGGGATCTTGAGAGGACTGTCTTTCCTTCTTCTGATTTCTTTCTTCTGTTCCTCTGTCCTGAATGTTCTTTTGTTTACTTCCTTGTTGTTGTTGTTGATGATGATGACGATGATGATGATGATGTTGTTGATGCTGATTGTTTAACTATTTTTCTTTCTTTTCTGCCCAACTCCTCCATGTTTATTTCCTTGTTTGTTTTGTTGTTGATGGGAGGCGTGTTTTACAGAGATGTCCTGTGTGTGATACGTTATCTCTCACTGCACAGATGTCCTGATGTGTGGTACGTTCTGCACAGAGATGTCCTGATGTGTCAGTGGTACGTTCTGCACAGAGATGTCCTGATGTGTCAGTGGTACGTTCTGCACAGAGATGTCCTGATGTGTCAGTGGTACGTTCTGCACAGAGATGTCCTGATGTGTCAGTGGTACGTTCTGCACAGAGATGTCCTGTGTGTGATACGTTCTGCACACACACACACACACACACAGAGAGAGAGAGAGAGAGAGAGAGAGAGAGAGAGGAAAAGAAAAGAGGATTTCATATTTCAGTTCATATTTCACTGAGATGATTTATTCATTGAAGGTCATAGCTCGATATGAACAGGGGGCGATAACAGAGTTTCGCATGCGTTTTTACAACGATGTAAACACAATAAGCATAAGCAGATACCACAAAAAGAGAAGAGGAGAGGTAGAGAGAGAGAGAGACAGAAATAAACAATAAGAGACACGGAAGGACTGAGGAAGAGGAAAAAAAAGAGAGAGACAGACAGACAGAGAAAAACAGAGACAGACAGAAAGACAGCGAGACAGAGACTCTCTGTCCACAAAGAATGAGACAGACAGACAGACAGACAGACAGGGACAGCGCCAGAGAGAGATGGACAGAGACCGAAACATATAGACAGAAAGTTGCAGTGCAAATCAATACCCGCTTGGCAAGCGTTCCTCAACTAACTGTTGCCCCTTAACCCGGCACTCCACATGAGTGGGGGGGGGGGGGGGGGAAGGGGGGGGATGCAACAGACCCCTCCCTCCTCTACTCCCCCTCTCCCCCCTCATCCACCCTCTTCAACTGTAACCCCTCACCCCTTACCTCGCACAAAGTCAGATCTATCCCCCTCCGCCCCCCATCCCCCTCACCTTCACACCCTCCGTCACTCTCCCTCCCCACCCACTACTCCGCTCCAAGTTACTAAGAATTGGTGTGTGTGTGTGTGTGTGTGTGTGTGTGTGTGTGTGTGTGTGTGTGTGCTTATCTTTATCTGTCTGTCTGTCTCTTTGTGTTTCGGCCTGTTTCTCTCTTACTGTCTGTCTGTCTGTCTGTCTCTTTGTCCGGCTGTCTCTGTTTCCATGTCTATCTCTGTCTCTCTCTCGCTTTATGTCTGGCTGTCTGTCTGTCTCTCTTTTTCTCTCTCTCCCTGTCTGCCTGTCTGTCTCTCACTGTCTCTCTCTCTCTCCCTGTCTCTCTCTGTGTGTGTGTGTGTGTGTGTGTGTGTGTGTGTGTGTGTGTGTGTGTGTGTGTGTGTGTGTGTGTGTGTGTGTTTTGGAGTGTGTGTATACATGTTTGATATATATTATAATTATCACTTTTAAGCCGCAGCTGGGGTGTCCGAATTCTTTAGCCCTCCCTCCCTTTCTTTCTTCATCGCCCAAAGTGCTCTCTCTCTCTCTCTCTCTCTCTCTCTCTCTCTCTCTCTCTGTCTCCCTCCGTCTCTCTCTCTCTCCTCCCCCTCTGCCCTCCCCCCTCTCTCTCTGTGTCTCTCTGTCAAAGCTGACATGATGTAAACAGCAGGGTAACGGGTGTCCACCGAGTAAGGACGCCCCGGGCAGGGCACGTGCCTTATTGCTGACTGCCTGGCACGTGCATGGTGTTTACTGTGGTCAGTGTCTGGTGGGACATTGTGCGGTCCTTCAGGAGACAGTGTGGTCAGTGTCTGGTGGAACATTGTGAGGTCCTCCAGGAGACAGTGTGGTCAGTGTCTGGTGGGAAGGGGGGGGGCATTGTGAGGTCCTTCAGGAGACAGTGTGGTCAGTGTCTGGTGGGACATTGTGAGGTCCTTCAGGAGACAGTGTGGTCAGTGTCTGGTGGGACATTGTGAGGTCCTTCAGGAGACAGTGTGGTCAGTGTCTGGTGGGACATTGTGAGGTCCTTCAGGGGACAGTGTGGTCAGTGTCTGGTGGGACATTGTGAGGTCCTTCAGGGGACAGTGTGGTCAGTGTCTGGTGGAACATTGTGAGGTCCTCCAGGAGACAGTGTGGTCAGTGTCTGGTGGGAGGGGGGGGGACATTGTGAGGTCCTCCATGAGTCAGTGTGGTCAGTGTCTGGTGGGACATTGTGAGGTCCTTCAGGAGACAGTGTGGTCAGTGTCTGGTGGGAGGGGGGGGGGCATTGTGAGGTCCTTCAGGAGACAGTGTGGTCAGTGTCTGGTGGGACATTGTGAGGTCCTTCAGGAGACAGTGTGGTCAGTGTCTGGTGGGACATTGTGAGGTCCTTCAGGGGACAGTGTGGTCAGTGTCTGGTGGGAGGGGGGGGACATTGTGAGGTCCTTCAGGAGACAGTGTGGTCAGTGTCTGGTGGGACATTGTGAGGTCCTTCAGGAGACAGTGTGGTCAGTGTCTGGTGGGACATTGTGAGGTCCTCCAGGAGACAGTGTGGTCAGTGTCTGGTGGGACATTGTGAGGTCCTTCAGGAGACAGTGTGGTCAGTGTCTGGTGGGACATTGTGAGGTCCTTCAGGGGACAGTGTGGTCAGTGTCTGGTGGGACATTGTGAGGTCCTTCAGGAGACAGTGTGGTCCCCCCTCTCTCTCTGTGTCTCTCTGTCCAAGCTGACATGATGTAAACAGCAGGGTAACGGGTGTCCACCGAGTAAGGACGCCCCGGGCAGGGCACGTGCCTTATTGCTGACTGCCTGGCACGTGCATGGTGTTTACTGTGGTCAGTGTCTGGTGGGACATTGTGCGGTCCTTCAGGAGACAGTGTGGTCAGTGTCTGGTGGGACATTGTGAGGTCCTTCAGGGGACAGTGTGGTCAGTGTCTGGTGGGGGTGGGGGGGACATTGTGAGGTCCTTCAGGAGACAGTGTGGTCAGTGTCTGGTGGGACATTGTGAGGTCCTTCAGGAGACAGTGTGGTCAGTGTCTGGTGGGACATTGTGAGGTCCTTCAGGGGACAGTGTGGTCAGTGTCTGGTGGGACATTGTGAGGTCCTTCAGGGGACAGTGTGGTCAGTGTCTGGTGGGACATTGTGAGGTCCTCCATGAGACAGTGTGGTCAGTGTCTGGTGGGACATTGTGAGGTCCTTCAGGAGACAGTGTGGTCAGTGTCTGGTGGGACATTGTGAGGTCCTTCAGGGGACAGTGTGGTCAGTGTCTGGTGGGACATTGTGAGGTCCTTCAGGAGACAGTGTGGTCCCCCCTCTCTCTCTGTGTCTCTCTGTCAAAGCTGACATGATGTAAACAGCAGGGTAACGGGTGTCCACCGAGTAAGGACGCCCCGGGCAGGGCACGTGCCTTATTGCTGACTGCCTGGCACGTGCATGGTGTTTACTGCGGTTAGTGTCTGGTGGGACATTGTGCGGTCCTTCAGGAGACAGTGTGGTCAGTGTCTGGTGGGACATTGTGAGGTCCTTCAGGGGACAGTGTGGTCAGTGTCTGGTGGGACATTGTGAGGTCCTTCAGGAGACAGTGTGGTCAGTGTCTGGTGGGACATTGTGAGGTCCTTCAGGGGACAGTGTGGTCAGTGTCTGGTGGGACATTGTGAGGTCCTCCAGGAGACAGTGTGGTCAGTGTCTGGTGGGAGGGGGGGGGACATTGTGAGGTCCTTCAGGGGACAGTGAGGTCAGTGTCTGGTGGGACATTGTGAGGTCCTCCATGAGACAGCGTGGTCAGTGTCTGGTGGGACATTGTGAGGTCCTTCAGGGGACAGTGTGGTCAGTGTCTGGTGGGACATTGTGAGGTCCTTCAGGGGACAGTGTGGTCAGTGTCTGGTGGGACATTGTGAGGTCCTTCAGGAGACAGCGTGGTCAGTGTCTGGTGGGAGGGGGGGGACATTGTGAGGTCCTTCAGGAGACAGTGTGGTCAGTGTCTGGTGGGACATTGTGAGGTCCTTCAGGGGACAGTGTGGTCAGTGTCTGGTGGGACATTGTGAGGTCCTTCAGGGGACAGTGTGGTCAGTGTCTGGTGGGACATTGTGAGGTCCTTCAGGAGACAGTGTGGTCAGTGTCTGGTGGGACATTGTGAGGTCCTCCAGGAGACAGCGTGGTCAGTGTCTGGTGGGACATTGTGAGGTCCTTCAGGGGACAGTGTGGTCAGTGTCTGGTGGGACATTGTGAGGTCCTTCAGGGGACAGTGTGGTCAGTGTCTGGTGGGACATTGTGAGGTCCTCCAGGAGACAGCGTGGTCAGTGTCTGGTGGGAGGGGGGGGAGACACCACACAGTCCCCTGAAGGACCTCACAATGTCCCCCCCCACCCCCTTTATCTATTTCTTTGTTTATTCAATCACTTATTAATGTTTATGTCGCATTCCAAATTCTATACATTTCCGTTTTATTTATGTCTTTCAGAGTCAAATTCTTTCTGTCTCTCTCTTTTTTTTCTTTCTTTTTTTTTTTTTTAATCAAATACAATTTTAGTTTTTCCTCACGTGTCTGTAACAGAAAAGGTGGCCGGGAAAGAGGGAAATGGAGAGAACACACTTGGCGTGTTGTGTTGTTTTGAAATAGTTTCACAATTCTTTTTTTCTGAAAATGGGTAAGAAACACACAAACAAAGAAAGAAGAAAGAAGAAGGGACTGATATTGTATATGTTCAAAATTAAACAAGGGTCCATACAGGAAAAAAGGAAATCGACATACAACAACATAGCCAAATGAACAGGGGAAAACGTTCAGTAGAGAGATCCAGCCTTTGACACACAGCCGACAGACCTGGTGAAATCTGGTGAACAGGTCAGTGCGGCGCCCTAATGACTCATCACAGAGCTGAGGAAGAAGAAGAAGAAGGAGGAGGAGGAGGAGGAGGAGGAGGAGGAGGAGGAGAAGATGGGGGAGGAGGGGGAGGACAATAACAACAACAACAACAACAACAAAATCAAGAACAAGAACAAGAAGAACGAGAAAGACAAAGAAGAAGAACAAGAACATCAAGAAGAAGATGATGATGAAGGACGAGGACATCAAGAAGAAGATGGAGGACAACAACAACAACAAAAATAAAGATGAACAAGAACATTATGAAGAAGATGGCAATGAAGGAGGACAACAACAACAACAACAACAACAAAAATAAAGATGAACAAGAACATTATGAAGAAGATGACAATGAAGGAGGACAACAACAACAACAACAACAACAAAAATAAAGATGAACAAGAACATTATGAAGAAGATGGCAATGAAGGAGGACAACAACAACAACAACAACAACAACAAAAATAAAGATGAACAAGAACATTATGAAGAAGATGACAATGAAGGAGGACAACAACAACAACAACAACAACAACAACACAAAATATAAACATAAACAGATAAGATCAAATAAGATAGAATAATTAAAACGACAGATGAGAAAAATAACTGGGATATTCCACTGACAATAACAAAGTTAGAAGAAGAACAGTTTCAGTTTCAGTTTCAGTAGCTCAAGGAGGCGTCACTGCGTTCGGACAAATCCATATACGCTACACCACATCTGCCAAGCAGATGCCTGACCAGCAGCGTAACCCAACGCGCTTAGTCAGGCCTTGAGGAAAAAGAACAAGAAAAACAAGAAAGACTCAGTTGTGATAAAAAAAACAACAACAAAAAACAATAAAAACTTATAAAAATTAAAAATGTGTTTGTTGAAATGTGTCCTCTATTCATTATCATAATTATATGCAGCTTCGCGTTAAAAGAAAAAAAAAAGGAAAAAGGGCTTCTATGCAGATTCGAACCATGGATGTTTGGGTCGAGAAGGAATGGTTTTCTCCACTATGATAACGCGGATTCAATGCTGACGTTCAAAAATTAATATATTTTTTATGAGCATGTTCTTTTAGTGGACTAAATCAACAGCGGCAACGAAGTGATAACGCCGTTTAAATCAGATTATATTGGTATATCTCGGGCATTTAAAAATGTCTTTAAAGTCCGAGGTAAAGGAGACGTTCCCATTGCCTCAAAAACACTGCAATATATGTCCGTTTTTATAGATCTGCAGAGATCCGTGTTCGACAAGCTTGTCTTTCCACTCACTGAGAAACTGTGACACCGTCCATTCAATTCCGTTTTTCTGATCATTCTAGTTAATTCAGTATCCACTTTTAAACATTCATACGCAGTAAACACGTCGGTGATTATTGAAGAAATTCTTTTAATTCGGCGGTAAAGGAGACGTTGCCATCGCGTCAAGCTTTGCAACATGTTTTGTCAAGATCTGCGGCACAGATCGGTGCCGTGTAGACGACGCTGACCTTAACTCAGTGAAACGGTCGTTTCAAATTTTCTTTTCTGTTCATTCTAGTTAATTCAGCGTCCACTTTAAAACTGAAAATTCACATGCAGTAAACACGTCAATAATGTAGTTAGTGTCACTGCAGGGGTTCTGTCCAGAATGTGTATTTCTTTGCTTTTCATTGCTAACAAGAAAAACTAGATCATGGCATATTCTCACCAGACGACAGCTGCAAAGGGGTAACAACAGTTTTCAGAATCCAGAACGAACATCAACCAAATAAACAGTTAATGATTCGGAAATACGGCTAAATTCGGGAGACCTACAACTTATTATTGGTATGACTGTGAATATTATTTTCCCTACTAATGTTTAAGTCAAATTTGATATTAGCAGACACATAATTTATTTCCAGAGAAAATGGCAATGTTAAAGTTTAACACACACACACACACACACACACACACACAACCGAACACCAAGTTGTAGACTCACTTTGTTTACACAAGTGAGTCAAGCACATGAAGAATAAAAACAAGAACAACAGCCACAAGCAGAAGGTAATTTCGTTTGTAGCGTCGCCTCATCGTCCTTTAATAAACTCTTTGTAGCGTCGCCTCATCGTCCTTTAAACTCTTAGAAGCATCGCCTCATCGTCCTTTAAACTCTTTGTAGCATCGCCTCATCGTCCTTTAAACTCTTAGAAGCATCGCCTCATCGTCCTTTCAACTCTTTGTAGCATCGCCTCATCGTCCTTTCAACTCTTTGTAGCATCGCCTCATTGCCCTTTAAACTCTTTGTAGCATCGCCTCATTGCCCTTTAAACTCTTTGCAGCATCGCCTCACCGTCATATAAACTCTTTGTAGCATCGCCTCACCGTCATATAAACTCTTTGTAGCTTCGCCTCATCGTCCTTTCAACTATTTTTAGCCTCGCCTCATTGTCCTTTCAACTCTTTGTAGCCTCGCCTCATTGTCCTTTCAACTCTTTGTAGCATCGCCTCATTGTCATTTAAACTCTTTGTAGCATCGCCTCATTGTCATTTAAACTCTTTGTAGCATCGCCTCATCGTAATTTAAAATCTTTGTAGCATCGCCTCATTGTCATTTAAACTCTTTGTAGCATCGCCTCATCGTAATTTAAACTCTTTGTAGCATCGCCTCATTGTCATTTAAACTCTTTGTAGCATCGCCTCACCGTCATATAAACTCTTTGTAGCATCGCCTCACCGTCATATAAACTCTTTGTAGCTTCGCCTCATCGTCCTTTCAACTATTTTTAGCCTCGCCTCATTGTCCTTTCAACTCTTTGTAGCATCGCCTCATCGTCCTTTAAACTCTTTGTAGCATCGCCTCATTGTCATTTAAACTCTTTGTAGCATCGCCTCATTGTCATTTAAACTCTTTGTAGCATCGCCTCATCGTCCTTTAAACTCTTTGTAGCATCGCCTCACCGTCATATAAACTCTTTGTAGCATCGCCTCATTGTCCTTTCAACTCTTTGTAGCATCGCCTCATCGTCCTTTCAACTCTGTAGCATCGCCTCACCGTCATATAAACTCTTTGTAGCATTGCCTCATCGTCCTTTTAACTCTTTGTAGCATCGCCTCACCGTCATATAAACTCTTTGTAGCATCGCCTCATTGTCCTTTCAACTCTTTGTAGCATCGTCTCATTGTCCTTTCAACTCTTTGTAGCATCGCCTCATCGTCCTTTCAACTCAGTAGTTGTCCCTTGTCGAGTGTTTGTTGAGAGGGGTGACGTCACTGGATGCTCAGTGCATCCTCCCACGCATGGCGGATGGCCCGCCCCACCCACGTCTTTCTACTCCTCCCCCTCTCCCCCATCCCGCCCCGCCCACGTCTTTCTACTCCTCCCCCTCTCCCCCATCCCGCCCCACCCACGTCTTTCTACTCCTCCCCCTCGCCCCCATCCCGCCCCGCCCACGTCTTTCTACTCCCCACCCCTCTCCCCACTCTCGCCCCATCCCACCCCGCCCACATCTTTCTACTCCCCTCCCCCTCGCCCCCCTCCCCCCCCCCCACCCCGCCAACGTCTTTCTACTTTATTCCCCCTCCCCCACCCCGCCCAGTCTCTCCACTCCAACCCCACGCCCCATCCACACACACACCGTCACCGTCCTACTCTTCATTTAAACGCTTGTCCTCCCGTGGTAGGGAAGGATAGAGGGACTGGAGTGTGTGTTTGGGGAAAAGAATGTCTTGTATCGAGTTGTGTGTGTGTGTGTGTGTGTGTGTGTGTGTGTGTGTGTGTGTGTGTGTGTGTGTGTGTGTGTGTTTAAGGGCAAAGAGACGAAAGTGGGTGGGACGGGGAATACAAAGCATGAAGAAAAAGATTATCTGTCTCTGTGTATCAGTCTGTGCCTCTGCCTCTCTGTCTGTCTGTCTGTCTCTGTCTCTCTCTCCGTCGTTCGCTCTGTCCATCCCTTATCAAATCGTTCATTGCAAATGAAGCGGAGAGAGGTAGAAGGGAAGGAAAGCAGGAACAGCGAGAGAGAGAGAGAGAAAGAGAGAGAGAGAGGGGGGAGAGACAGAGACTTAAAGGAGAGAGAGAGGGAGACAGACAGACAGACAGACAGACAAACCATACCGGTCGATGATCGATTTATAATGTGCCCCACGCGGCGGGGAGTTGACACAGTCCACAGCAAACACTATGGAAAGAAAGCAACACACACACACACACACACACACACACACACACACACACACACACACAGATGCAAATATACAGACACAGTAGACAGACAGACAGACAAAGGGAGAGAGGGGCTCAAACACATGCATAAACACATGCATGCGTACACACGGAGACATATAGACATACATACACGCGCGCGCGAGTACACACACATACACACACACACACTTGCACACACACATAAAAGGTCCAGAAAACAGGAAAGTTAGTGAGAAGGAAATGATGAAGAAGAAGAAACAGGACGGAGAAAATGACCATGAAGCCATCAAAAGAAAGAAAGAAAGAAAGACAAGAAGAAAACATATAAAACAGGAAACTTAGTGAGAGAAGAAAAAAACCCAAAAGAAATGATGTAGGGGGAATAGAGAGAAAAAAAAAAAGACGGTAAAAAGACGAAGACATCAAAGAAAGAGAGACAAGAAGAGAACATAAAACAGGAAGGTAAGTGAGGGAAAAGAAAAAGAAATCATGTAGAGGGAATAGACGGGAAAAAGACGAAGAAGACATCAAAGAAAGAAAGAAAGAAAGAACATTGAAAAAAGAAAGGAAAGGAATATAAAAGAGGAAAATGACTGAAAAGAGAAATGATGTAGGAGAGAATGTTGGGAAAACAAGACGGAGAACAAAAAAAGGACGTCAATGAAAGTAAGAAAGAAAAGTAAAACGAAAGAAACAAATAATCAATGAAAATAAGGAAGGATAAAAAAAATATATATAAAAAAGAGAGCAAAGAACACAGCATAACATCAAAAAGGAAAGAGAATGAAAAACCCATGAAACAGAGAAAACACGAAGAAGCCATTTACACCCCTTCTCTAACCAGCAGTAATCCTCACCCTTCAGGAAGGGTGCCACAGTGGGTAAGACGTTCATCAGCCAATGCAGAGTGTCCGTGAGGGTGTAGTGGGCTCGAATCCCGCTCTCGCCCTTCCTTCTACGTTTGACTTAAAAACCAAACTGAGTGGATGGGCGAGGGTGGCCGAATGGTTAGCCCTTTCACTGCCAGGCATTCCTTTCTGTCCCACTGCCTGTCCCACTGTCAGCATTCCTTTCTGTCCCACTGCCTGTCCCACTGTCAGCATTCCTTTCTGTCCCACTGCCTGTCCCACTGTCAGCATTCCTTTCTGTCCCACTGCCAGCATTCCTTTCTGCCCCACTGTCAGCATTCCTTTCTGTCCAAGCCAGCATTCCTTTCTGTCCCACTGCCAGCATTCCTTTCTGTCCCACTGCCAGCATTCCTTTCTGTCCCACTGCCAGGCATTCCTTTCTGTCCCAGCCAGCATTCCTTTCTGTCCCACTGCCAGGCATTTCTTTCTGTCCCACTGCCAGCTCCAGCATTCCTTTCTGTCTCACTGCCAGCATTCCTTTCTGTCCCACTGCCAGCATTCCTTTCTGTCCCACTGTCAGCATTCCTTTCTGTCTCACTGCCAGCATTCCTTTCTGTCCCACTGCCAGCATTCCTTTCTGTCCCAACATTCCTTTCTGTCCCAGCCAGCATTCCTTTCTGTCCCACTGCCAGCATTTCTTTCTGTCCCAGCCAGCATTTCTTTCTGTCCCAGCCAGCATTCCTTTCTGTCCCAGCCAGCATTTCTTTCTGTCCCACTGCCAGCATTTCTTTCTGTCCCAGCCAGCATTCCTTTCTGTCCCAGCCAGCATTCCTTTCTGTCCCACTGTCAGCATTCCTTTCTGTCCCACTGCCAGGCATTCCTTTCTGTCCCACTGCCAGCATTCCTTTCTGTCCAAACATTCCTTTCTGTCCCACTGGCAGCATTCCTTTCTGTCCCAACATTCCTTTCTGTCCCAGCCAGCATTCCTTTCTGTCCCACTGCCAGGACAGTTTCACGAGTAGAGTGAGAGAGTACAGGTAAGAACAGAAAGGAGGAGGCGTGACTGGGAAGAGGAAGAAAATGAAGAGGAGGAGGTAATGAGGTAAAAGAAGAGGAGGAAGAGGAGAAGAAGAAGAGTGGTGGGGGAGGAGGAGGAAGAGGAGAAGGAGGAGGAAAAGTAGCAGTAGTAGTAGTAGTAGAAGAAGTGTAGGAGGAGGAGGAGTTGCAGAAGAAGAAGAGGAGGAGGAGGAGGAGGAAGAGTAGTAGTAGTAGTAGTAGTAGTAGTAGTAGTTGTTGTTGTTGTTGTTGTAGAAGAAGAAGAAGGGGAGGAGGAGGAGAAGGAGGAGAAGGAGGAGGAGTAGAAGTGAAAGAAGAAGAAGAAGGGGAGGAGGAGGAGGAGGAGTGAAAGAATAATAATAATAATAAGAAGAAGAAGAAGAAGAAGAAGAAGAAGAACAAAGAAGAAGAAGAAGAAGAAGAAGAAGAAGAAGAAGAATTCATATCCATCGCGTCTCGAGTTCGCCAAAGGCAGGCGGGGCCCAGTCCTCTCCTTCCGCTGTTCCAATCTTACCCACCCAAAGTCACGAACTCATTTACACCTGCCTCGGAATAAAGAGCCTTCCACAAGGACACACCATGCCGAAACGGGGCCTCGAACCCTGATCACTGGTGAACACTGGGTCACAGGTCACACTGATCACTGGTGAACACTGGGTCACAGGTCACACTGATCACTGTGAACACTGGATCACAAGTCACACTGATCACTGGTGAACACTGGGTCACAAGTCCATCACTGATCACTGGTGAACACTGGGTCACAAGTCACACTGATCACTGGTGAACACTGGGTCACAAGTCACACTGATCACTGGTGAACACTGGATCACAAGTCACACTGATCACTGGTGAACACTGGATCACAAGTCACACTGATCACTGGTGAACACTGGATCACAAGTCACACTGATCACTGGTGAACACTGGGTCACAGGTCACACTGATCACTGGTGAACACTGGGTCACAGGTCACACTGATCACTGGTGAACACTGGGTCACAAGTCACACTGATCACTGGTGAACACTGGGTCACAAGTCACACTGATCACTGGTGAACACTGGGTCACAAGTCACACTGATCACTGGTGAACACTGGGTCACAGGTCACACTGATCACTGTGAACACTGGGTCACAAGTCACACTGATCACTGGTGAACACTGGATCACAAGTCACACTGATCACTGTGAACACTGGGTCACAAGTCACACTGATCACTGGTGAACACTGGGTCACAGGTCACACTGATCACTGGTGAACACTGGGTCACAGGTCACACTGATCACTGGTGAACACTGGGTCACTGGTCAACACTGATCACTGTGAACACTGGGTCACAAGTCACACTGATCAGTGGTGAACACTGGGTCACAGGTCACACTGATCAGTGGTGAACACTGGGTCACAAGTCACACTGATCACTGGTGAACACTGGGTCACAAGTCACACTGATCACTGGTGAACACTGGGTCACAAGTCACACTGATCACTGTGAACACTGGGTCACAAGTCACACTGATCACTGGTGAACACTGGGTCACAGGTCACACTGATCACTGGTGAACACTGGGTCACAGGTCACACTGATCACTGGTGAACACTGGGTCACAAGTCACACTGATCACTGGTGAACACTGGGTCACAAGTCCATCACTGATCACTGTGAACACTGGATCACAAGTCACACTGATCACTGTGAACACTGGATCACAAGTCACACTGATCACTGTGAACACTGGATCACAAGTCACACTGATCACTGGTGAACACTGGGTCACAAGTCACACTGATCACTGGTGAACACTGGGTCACAAGTCACACTGATCACCGGTGAACACTGGTCACAAGTCACACAGATCACTGGTGAACACTGGGTACAAGATCCCACACTGATCACTGTGAACAACTGGATCACAAGTTCACACTGATCACTGGTTGTAACACTTGTCCCAGCCAGCATTCACTGTTGTACACATCTGTTCCACTGCACATGATCCTTCGTCCCACGCCAACAGTTTCACGGTAAGTAAGAGTACAGTAAGAACATAAAGGAGAGGACTGGGCAAGAGGAAGAAAATAAGAGAGGTAATGAGGTAAAAGAAAGAGGGAGAGAAGCAAGAGTGGCTGGGGAGATGGAAGAGAGAGAGGAGGAAAAGTCACAGTAGAGTATGTAGAAGAATGGGTAGAGGAGGGGTTCACACGAAGAGAGGAGGAGGCAGGAGGACGAAGAGTTCATAGATGTATATGTTGTTTTGTTAAGAAAAAGAGGGAGTAGAGGAGTGGAGAAAGGGCTGAGTAGAAGTGAATGAAGAAAAGGCTGAGGGATAGAGGAGATGAAACTGAAAAGAGAGAATAAGAGACAGAATAGAAGAGAAGAAGAATTCTATCCATCGCGTCTCGACTGTCGCCAAAGCTGCGGGCCCAGTCCTCTCTCCGCTGTTCCAATCTTACCCACCCCAAGTCACGAGCTCATTTACACCTGCCTCGGAATAAAGAGCCTTCCACAAGGACACACCATGCCGAAACGGGGCCCGGAACCCTGATCACTGGTGAACACTGGGTTACAAGTCACACTGATCACTGGTGAACACTGGGTGACACGTCCAACCCTGATGACTGGTGAACACTGGGTCACACGTCCAACCCTGATGACTGGGTGAACACTGGGTCACACGTCCAACCCTGATGACTGGTGAACACTGGGTCACACGTCCAACCCTGATGACTGGTGAACACTGGGTGACACGTCCAACCCTGATGACTGGTGAACACTGGGTGACACGTCCAACCCTGATGACTGGTGAACACTGGGTCACAAGTCACACTGATCACTGTGAACACTGGGTCACAAGTCACACTGATCACTGGTGAACACTGGGTCACAAGTCACACTGATCACTGGTGAACACTGGGACACAAGTCACACTGATCACTGGTGAACACTGGGTCACAAGTCACACTGATCACTGTGAACACTGGATCACAAGTCACCCTGATCACTGGTGAACACTGGGTCACAAGTCACACTGATCACTGGTGAACACTGGGACACAAGTCACACTGATCACTGGTGAACACTGGGTCACAAGTCACACTGATCACTGTGAACACTGGGTCACAAGTCCATCACTGATCACTGGTGAACACTGGGTCACAAGTCACACTGATCACTGGTGAACACTGGGTCACAAGTCACACTGATCACTGGTGAACACTGGGTCACAGGTCACACTGATCACTGGTGAACACTGGGTCACAAGTCACACTGATCACTGTGAACACTGGGTCACAAGTCCATCACTGATCACTGGTGAACACTGGGTCACAGGTCACACTGATCACTGGTGAACACTGGGTCACAAGTCACACTGATCACTGGTGAACACTGGGTCACAAGTCCATCACTGATCACTGTGAACACTGGATCACAAGTCACACTGATCACTGGTGAACACTGGGTCACAAGTCACACTGATCACTGTGAACACTGGGTCACAAGTCACACTGATCACTGGTGAACACTGGGTCACAAGTCACACTGATCACTGTGAACACTGGGTCACAAGTCACACTGATCACTGGTGAACACTGGGTCACAAGTCACACTGATCACTGGTGAACACTGGGTCACAAGTCACACTGATCACCGGTGAACACTGGGTCACAGGTCACACTGATCACTGGTGAACACTGGGTCACAGGTCACACTGATCACTGGTGAACACTGGGTCACAAGTCACACTGATCACTGGTGAACACTGGGTCACAAGTCACACTGATCACTGTGAACACTGGATCACAAGTCACACTGATCACTGTGAACACTGGGTCACAAGTCCATCACTGATCACTGGTGAACACTGGGTCACAAGTCCATCACTGATCACTGGTGAACACTGGGTCACAGGTCACACTGATCAGTGGTGAACACTGGGTCACAAGTCTAACGCCTGACTCATTCTGCCTCGGCAACTCGCGGACTTGATCAACATCTTCATTAACTGGTATCATCATATTTAGAAACTGTTCAGTGTTCTTCTCTGGATGGACAGATGAAAGACGAACGGGAACTCTGCTGATTAAAAACAAACAAACAAACAAACAAAACCAGGATATAAATGAAAAAGGGAGAGGCTTGAATGACTTTCTTTGTGTTTAGTCTATTAATTCTCTCTTTCATCATGACTTTGTTTTTACCTTATCGATCTCTTTCTTTCTTTCTTTCTTCTTTCTTCATCATCTCTCCACTCTCCCTGTCTTTCCTCCTTGTTTTCTTTATTTTTTCCATTATTCAATCCCGTCCCTCCCTTTTTTCTCATAACTTCTTTTTTTTTTTTCATTCTTTCATTTTCTTTCTTTCCAAGCTTCCTTTCTTCGCTGTCGTCTTTTTCCTTCGTTTTATTTTTCCTTCCTCTATTCGTTCTTCAAATTTTATGGTTTTTTTCTTCCTTCCTCTCTTCTGTGTTTCTTTCTTCCTTCCCTCCTCTCTTCTGTGTTTCTTCTGTATTAGTGTGTGTGTGTGTGTGTGTGTGTGTGTGTGTGTGTGTGTGTGTGTGTGTGTGTGTGTGTGTGCTTTCTTTATTACAGCAGACTGTGTCAGCTCCTGCTGCTAGGGTTTAGGTTTCGATCAGTATTTTCCGTGTGCTGTCTCTCTTTCTCTCTCTCTTTCCCTCCACTCATCCCAACTCTCTCTCTTTCACCCTCCATATCTCCTACTCTCTTCTCCCTCTTTCATCTCTCTCTTTCTCTTTTTCTCTCTTTCCCTCTCCCAACCCCCTACCTGTGTCTCTCTGTTTCGCTCTTCATATCTCCCCTCTCTCTCTCTCTCCCCCCTCTCTCTCTCCCCCCCCCTCTCTCTCTCTCCCCCCCCCTCTCTCTCTCTCTCTCTTTCACTCTTCATATCTACCCTCTCTCTCTCTCTCCCCCCTCTCTCTCTCTTTCCCTCTCCCAACCCCCTACCTGTGTCTCTCTGTTTCACTCTTCATATCTCCCCTCTCTCTCTCTCTCCCCCCTCTCTCTCTCTCCCCCCCCTCTCTCTCTCTCTCTTTCACTCTTCATATCTACCCTCTCTCTCTCTCTCCCCCCCTCTCTCTCTCTTTCCCTCTCCCCCCCCCCTCCCTGTGTCTCTCTGTTTCTCTCTTCATATCTCCCCTCTCTCTCTCTCTCTCTCTCCCCCCTCTCTCTCTCTCCCCCCTCTCTCTCTCTCTCTCCCCTCTCTCTCTCTCTCTCCCCTCTGTCTCTCTCTCTCCCCCCTCTCTCTCTCTCTCTCCCCCCTCTCTCTCTTTCACTCTCTCGCTCTGTTTTACTCTTCATATCTCCCCTCTCTCTCTCTCCCCTCTCTCTCTCTTTCACTCTCTCGCTCTGTTTCACTTTTCATATCTCCCCCCCCCTCTCTCTCCCCCCCTCTCTCTCTTTCACTCTCTCGCTCTGTTTCACTCTTCATATCTCCCCCCTCTCTCTCCCCCCTCTCTCTCTTTCACTCTCTCGCTCTGTTTCACTCTTCATATCTCCCCCCCCTCTCTCTCTCTCCCCCCTCTCTCTCTTTCACTCTCTCGCTCTGTTTCACTCTTCATATCTCCCCCCCTCTCTCTCTCTCTCCCCCCTCTCTCTCTCTTTCACTCTCTCGCTCTGTTTCACTCTTCATATCTCCCCTCTCTCTCTCTCTCTCCCCTCTCTCTCTTTCACTCTCTCGCTCTGTTTCACTCTTCATATCTCCCCTCTCTCTCTCTCTCTCCCCCCTCTCTTTCACTCTCTCGCTCTGTTTCACTTTTCAAATCTCCCCCCTCTCTCTCACCCCCCCCTTTCTTTCCCTCTCCCTATCACCCCTTTCTCTCTCTCTCACTTTCCATACCCCTCTCTCTTTCGCCTTCTCACCATCTCTCTGTCTCTCTGTCGACAGTGAAACAAAGAAAGACTGTGGAGGTATGCTGCAGGTCCTCATTACTGACAAATTAGAACTGTCAGGTGATGTAGAGTTTGATCGTGTCCACCGTCTGAACAATAAACATGATTCCCCTATCATTGCTAAGTGCACATTTTACAAAGATAAGGAACGAAATTTGAAAGCAAAAAACAAACTGAAAGGGAGCACTATCTTTGCGGGGGAAGATTTCACTCAAAGAGTGCGTGATATCAGAAAGTGACTTAATCGCCATTTGAAACTTGCCAGGGAAAGTGGAAAACGAGCTACAATTGTATTTGATCATCTTCTGATCGATGGCAAGACATTTGTCCTCGATGAAAATGATCAACTGAAGGAAAGAAGCTAGGGATTTGGCCGGCCCAGACACAAAGGTAATGTCACTATAAAAACCACCCTGACAGAGAATGCACGGGTATCGAAATCTAAAGTGACACCGCTTTCTAATTCGAGCCTGAAGTAAACATGCACCACAATCGTTCAACCGGTTTCAGTGAGTTCTGAATCTCACGCTGATCTTGCAAGAAAAAATACAGCCAATGCAGTGCAAGAAAATGAGATTGTGTGTGAACTTCCCATACAGTCAAAGAGTGAAGTTGGGAAATCATACGATATCGCAGGTGAAAGAGTGAACGAGTGTGAGGCTGAGAATGTTGGATGTACTGATTCAGTTAATTCGGCTACAGGTAATAATCAATCTTTCTCCTTTTTGCATTGGAATGTCGGTGGTCTGTTAAACAAACTTGGCGATAGAATGTTTATAAATTATATAGCTACATTTGATTTTGTTCGCCTTGTTGAAACATTTATGGATAACCTGGATAGTTTGTAAAGCAGCAGTGAAACGGTCTCATCATGGCAGGAGGTGTGGGGGAGTGGTTTGTTTGATGAAGAATGAGTTTATACCGTATGTTACTGAACTGAAATGTGATGAAGATAATATTTTATGCTTCTTGCTTGATAAAACATTGTTTAATTTTGAAAATAACGTAATTTATGTATGTACTTACGTACCACCTGTCAGTTCACCTTATTACTTAGTTACCGGTATTGACATTGGAATATCTTATTTGGAAAATGTTTTAACTGATAATCTTCTAATAAAAGATAATGTAGATATTTTGTTATGTGGTGACTTAAATGGCAGAACGTCAAATATTTTGCCAAATATTCAGGATCATTTGCACTCCGTTTTTCATAAAACGAATTGTGAAATGCATTATGTCAGACAATCAGAAGACTCAGTTCTCAATTCTTATGGTAAAATTTTATTGAATTCATGCGTTGCTTTTGACTTGTATATATTAAACGGCGTGTGTAATGGTGACCTGCAGGGAAACTACATATACGTTTCAGATTCAGGCAACAGCGTAAATGATTGTTTGACTTCCGAATGTCTGTTCACCACAATACAGGATTGTTGTCGATTGTATGTAGCAGAAAGGTTTGAATCTGATCATCAACCTCTTGAATTGTACTTTTATTCGAAAAATGTGGTTTCTTGTGATCATTCTTTACAAAATGATCTTTCGTTTATAGAAAAAAAATATTTGGAATCCTGAACATGCACAACACATCCCTCTTCTCTCTCTCACTGTCTCTCTCTTTCTCTCTCTCTGTCTCTCTCTATTTTCTATCTCTGTCTCTCTTTCTCTCTTCTGTCTCTGTCTCTTTCTCTCTCTGTGTGTCTCTCCCCCCTCTCTGTATCTCTCTCTGTCTCTTTCTCGGTCTCTCTCTCTCTCTGTCTGTCTGTCTTTCTCTCTCTCTGTCTCTCTGTTTCTGTAAGCAGAGCAAGAATGCTAATTCACGATACACACAGAGACAGACAGACAGACAGAGAGAAACAGACTGATGGAATGAGATAAACAGAGGTATAGACAGACTGACTGACAGACAGAGAGAGACAGACTGATAGAATAATATAAAGAAAGGGGTAGACAGACAGACAGACAGACAGACAGACAGACAGACAGACAGAGACTAGTCAGGTGGAAAGGAGGAAAGGTGCTTGGTAAACTCCGTACTGACAACCCGATGTGAAAGCGATTTCAACAAAATGAGTTCCACTTCTCTACCCCCCTCCCCTCCCCCCCCCCCCCCCCCCGCCCACCACCACTCCTTCTCCATCCTCCCCCTGCACCTCCTCATCCCCCACTCTTCACCTCCCCCCCACACACCTCCCCCCCCCCCAATCCACCACAACACCACCCTGGTAATTTTATTTTCCTTTATTTCTTTTCCTTCTGACATGTTTTCCTCAACCTTACCCCCCCCCTCTCTCTCTCTCTCCCTCCCTCTCTCTCTCTCCCTCTCTCTCTCTCTCCCTCTCTCTCTCCCTCCCTCTCTCTCCTCTCCCTCTCGCCACACCAACTCCCACAACTTTTCTTCCCACCCAACCCACGGCCCTTTTTTTATGTAATGGTTTTGGGGGTTTGGGATGTTTTTTCTTTTTCTGTATTCTTCAG
This sequence comes from Babylonia areolata, assembly GCF_041734735.1. NCBI lineage: Eukaryota > Metazoa > Mollusca > Gastropoda > Neogastropoda > Buccinidae > Babylonia > Babylonia areolata. Next base: position 27,111,209 of record NC_134905.1, read on the forward strand.
TCAGATGTCCCCCTCTCCTTCCTTCTTGCTTTCCCTCTCTCTCTCCTTCTTTCCCTCTCTCTCTCCTTCTTTCTTTCTTTCCCTCTCTCTCTCTTTCCTTCCTTCTTTCTTTCCCTCTCTCTTTCCTTCTTTCTTTCTTTCCCTCTCTCTTTCCTTCCTTCTTTCTTTCTGTCTGTCCTCCGCACTCCCCTCCATCCAGCCACTCATGTTCACTAATAAAAGTGAAAAAGTGTGTGTGTGCTGTGGGTGTGTGTGTGTGGGGGGGGGAGCAATAGCGAGAGCAAGAGAGACAGACATACAGAGACAGGGAGAGATAGAGGGGGATTCTTACAGGAGAGTGGGAAAGAGAGAAAGAAGATGGGGGAGGGAGAGGGAGGGAGAGAAAGATGGGCGGATAGGGAGAGCGAGACATGGAGGGGGAGAGGACAGGGAGAGAGAGAGAGAGAGAAAGAGAGAGGGAGGGGGTGGGGTGGACAGAAGGAAGGAACGAACCAAAGAAATGTGAAGAGGGTCATGGACAAACCATAGTGTGCTTCTTTACACCCCGTCCTCTGCGCAAAGAACATTCAAGGAAAATGAAAAAAAAGTTGAAACATTCACAAAGCAACATTATCAAAATTAATACAATTAAAGAGAGAGAGAGAGAGAGAGAGAGAGAGAGAGAGAGAGAGAGAGAGAGAGAGACAGACAGACAGACAGACAGACAGACAGATGGGGAACGAGTAGAAAAAAACAACAACAAAAACAACAACAAACAAACAAACAAACAAAAACCGAAAAAAAGCTTGTGGGCGGATCGACCAGCTATTGCGTTGGAGTCAGCAGGCACAGCATCCACTAATGACGTCATCCATCAGCCCAGGAAGCCACGGTGCGGGTGTACTCACAGACAGACAGACACTGAAAGGATGACGTCTCTGTGAATGAAACAACTCGTGAAAAGGGAATTTTACTGGATTATTGGACCGTTTTGGGGGCGAAGGGTGTGAGGGTGGGTGGGGGGACTGAAGTTTCATGGAAAAGTGCAGGTTAAGACTGACGCCGTGTCACAGTGTGCGTGTGTGTGTGTGGAGGGGGGGGGGGGAGAGGTGGTGTGTGTGTGAATTAGTGTTTATGTATGTGTGTGAGTATGTATTTTTGTATATATATATATATATATATATATATATATATATATATATATACACATCTCTCTCTCTCTCTCTCTCTATATATATATATATATATATGTGTGTGTGTGTGTGTGTGTGTGTGTGTGTGTGTGTGTGTGTTTACAGCCACAATTTCCTGTTTCCTTAATGAAGAAAGATTCGTCGTTCATTACTACACACCCACCTGGTGTTAATGCCTGCCCACCTGCCTACGTGGTGACAGTAATGGATGTGCTGATGATTGACATCCATGTTATCTTTATTGTTTTTCAATGCAACCTGCCGCTCCTTTCAGGTGTTTCCCACAGCTCCTGGCGTCACTGTGCCCCCCCACCCACCCCCGCCTCTCTCTTTCTCTATGTTTGTCTCTCTTTGTCTCTGTCTGCCTGTCTATATGACTCTTCTATCTCTCTCTCCCTCTCTCTTTCCCTCCCCTCTTTCCCTCTCTCCCTCCTCCCTCTCTCTCTCCCCGTCTCTCTCCCCCAGTCTCCCTCCTTTGCTCATTCCTTCACTCTTTCCCTCCTCTACCCCCTCCCTGGACAGTATCAGTATCAGTATCAGTAGCTCAAGGAGGCGTCACTGCGTTCGGACAAATCCATATACGCTACACCACATCTGCCAAGCAGATGCCTGACCAGCAGCGTAACCCAACGCGCTTAGTCAGGCCTTGGAAAAAAAAAATATATATATATATATAAGCGTACATACATCAATAAATAATAATTATGATGATGAAAAAAAAAAAAAAAGACAACACATTGACTACCTAAGACAGCAGTCCTAAGAGTTGGGAATGGGTGTGGGGGAGGTGTGGTTTGATGGGTGTGGGGGAGGTGTGGTTTGATGGGTGTGGGGGAGGTGTGGTTTGATGGGTGTGGGGGAGGTGTGGTTTGATGGGTGTGGGGGAGGTGTGGTTTGATGGGTGTGGGGGAGGTGTGGTTTGATGGGTGTGGGGGAGGTGTGGTTTGATGGGTGTGGGGGAGGTGTGGTTTGATGGGTGTGGGGGAGGTGTGGTTTGATGGGTGTGGGGGAGGTGTGGTTTGATGGGTGTGGGGGAGGTGTGGTTTGATGGGTGTGGGGGAGGTGTGGTTTGATGGGTGTGGGGGAGGTGTGGTTTGATGGGTGTGGGGGAGGTGTGGTTTGATGGGTGTGGGGGAGGTGTGGTTTGATGGGTGTGGGGGAGGTGTGGGTTGATGGGTGTGGGGGAGGTGTGGGTTGATGGGTGTGGGGGAGGTGTGGTTTGATGGGTGTGGGGGAGGTGTGGTTTGATGGGTGTGGGGGAGGTGTGGTTTGATGGGTGTGGGGGAGGTGTGGTTTGATGGGTGTGGGGGAGGTGTGGTTTGATGGGTGTGGGGGAGGTGTGGTTTGATGGGTGTGGGGGAGGTGGGGGTTGATGGGAAGGGGGAGGAGGTGGGGGTTGATGGGGAGGTGGGGGTTGATGGGAACGAACGAACGAACGAAGTTTTTTATTGAGGGAAGTGGAATAAGCATACATGTGCTTTTTTTCATCCAGCCCTCAGGGCAAATGGAAATTGAATATGAATCAAAACATCCACAAAGTAGCAAAGAGATGAAGAAATAAAGACATGACATTCACATTCACATTTAAACATGCACATCTACATAATAAACATGTACATTTACATAATCATGATACAAACATGAAGGAAAAAGATCAAACCATCCCCCCTAAAAAAAAAAGAAAAAAGAAACACAGCCCCTCCCAAGCCTCCCCCCCCCCCCCCAAAAAAAAAAAAAAAAGTATTCAGGACACTGATTGTGGTTGTATATCATTAAGTAGTGCGATAGCGGTTAGACATACAATTAAACTATATATGCGTATTCAATAAGATGTCAAGTTAAGTATGATTGTTGACATATTTGTCCATAAGGTGTGTATGGTAATGTTTTTTGAATTCTTGAATGCTTTTCTGAACATTAAGATTGGATGAAATATTGTTCCATAAACAGCCTCCTGAATAAATGAGACTGGATTTAAACAGATCTACTCTTGGAATGGGGATCTTAATCTTGTTGGTCTGGCGGACTAGCGTGGTGGGAAATCTATCTCTCAAAGATGGAGCATAATTAGACATGATTTTAAAAATAAAAACTGCTTTGTTGTATTCAAGTTTAAGCTTTAGGGGAAGAATATCTAAATGTCTGTAGTCGTCAGCAGTCAGTGATGAAGATTTCAGAAGGATTAATTTAAGAGCTCGTCTATGGAGACTTAGTAAAGGTTTTAGTATATTATCGCTAGCTGAATCCCAGAGTGTTGACGCATAGTTAATATGTGATTCAATATAAGCAAAAAAGAATAATTTTCTACAATGCAAATCAAGAAAATGTTTAACTCTGGAAAGCTGATAAATCTTTTTGGATAGGGTTTTGCATAATGACATAATTGGACCAAGATAAGTTGTTATCAATGGTGATTCCAAGAATTTTATGATTATCAACTTCTTCTATTGGATGACCATTAATGGAAAAGGGTGGAAGGTTGTGTGAAAAATTTTGGCGTTTCTGTCTGGTGGTGAGTATGAGACATTTCGTTTTTTTTGGATGGAGACGCATGTGATTTAAATTGGACCATCTAACTATATCATTAATGCTTTGTTGCAGAGCATAGTACACTTTGTCTATTGTAGTGTGATTTGTATGTATTGTTGTATCGTCTGCAAACATCTCACATAATGCATTAATAAATAGAGGCAAATCGTTTATATAAACAGAAAACAATATTGGACTAAGAATTGAACCTTGAGGAACTCCGTAATAGATAGACTGTAAAGAGGATTGAGATTCATTCATAGATACAATCTGTCTTCTGTCTGATAGAAATGAAGATATGAGGTCAAGTGTATTTCCAGAAAAGCCATATAATTTTAGTTTTTTCACTCATGCACACACACTCATGCGCGCGCACACATACACACACACACACACACACACACACACACACACACACACATACACATACATGCATACACACAGACAGGCACACATACACACACACACGCACGCACACACACACACACGCACACACACACAGGTGGAGGGTGGGGGAGGTGGGGGTTGATGGGTGTGGTGGAGGTGGGGGAAGTGGGGGTTGATGGGAGGTTGGGGGAGGTGGGGGTTGATGGGTGTGGGGGAGGTGGGGAAGGTGGGGGTTGATGGGTGTGGTGGAGGTGGGGGAAGTGGGGGTTGATGGGAGGGTGGGGGAAGTGGGGGTTGATGGGAGGGTGGGGGAGGTGGGGGTTGATGGGTGTGGGGGAGGTGGGGAAGGTGGGGGTTGTGAGTGACGGAGTCAGAGAACGGCGTGGCTGTGCGGGTGTGTGGGTGTGCGGGTGTGTGGGTGCATGAACGGACAGAGGTCGCGTGGGTTGAGAGGATTCAGTGAGCACAAAATGCAAATGGAAACGTCGCCCGTTACAATAGAATACCACCCTCCCTCCCCCTTCCCAAGCCCCCTCTTCCGCACCCCCCCCCCCCTCCCTAAAAAAAAATTTCAAATGCGTTTGCTGGGTTTAGGGTGTCAACATTGAGCAGTTTGCCATGAAAACCTAAACATCTTGTTTACACACACACACCCGCTGCCCTCACCCCCCCCCCCCCCACCCACACACACACAGGGAAAGATAGAGGGACAGATAGATGGACAGATTGACACACATGCAGACACACATACAAAGAAACAGGCAGAGAATCAGTCAGACAGAGAGGAAGAAAGACAGACAGAGAGAGAGAGAGAGAGAGAGAGAGAGAGAGAGACAGAGAGAGAGAGAGAGAGAGAGACAGACAGACAGAGAGAGAGAGAGAGACAGAGAGAGAGAGAGACAGAGAGAGAGAGAGACAGAGAGAGAGAGAGAGAGACAGAGAGAGAGACAGAGAGAGAGAGACAGAGAGAGAGACAGACAGACAGAGAGAGAGAGAGAGAGAGAGACAGAGAGAGAGAGAGACAGAGAGAGAACGAACGAACGAAATGTTTTATTCAAATAAAGGCCATAGCCCCTTACTGAAGAGGTGTGACACATGTACATTGAAATATAGGAATCATAACAGTCATACTGAATACAACAGTAACATACTTTGTATACCATAAATTGCACACAATCAAAGTCTAACTACTACAACAGCAATATACCACACATGTTATATAGTACACTTACAAAATAAACAAACAAACAAAAACAACCACAAAACAAACCACTACGATAGTATAACCTTCAACCTTTTCAAAGATTTGTAAATATAGACTGCAAGCCCACCAAGGGTAGTTTCCTTTCTGGATGATAATAACAAGTTCAATCTAAAACTACAAGGGCTGTTATAATATTTGGGTTCAATTAACTGTAGTCTAAGGTCTAATAGGGCAGGACAACAAAACAAAAAATGGATCTCATCTTCTTTTCCCTTTTGACACAAGCGACACATCTGTTCACGTTCACCATTGGACCTGTATCTTAAACGATGGCTGGCAATATCAGAAATACCAAATCTAAATTTAGTCAAAGCACATTTAACATACCTACTCATTCTAATCATAAGATATGGCTCAGTCGCACACGTAGTCTTAAAAAGTCTATATTGAGCAAATCTATCACTGGTATATATATGGTCATGCCAGTCCTGCCATCTGCAATCAATGACTCTTTGTCTGAAAGTTTTTATGAAGCCAGGAATACACTGGACACCTTGGTTGTCCCATACATAAGAAAATCCATGTGAATTTAGAAACTGACGAACATTTGTAACCCATGTCTTTTTACCATGCTTATCTAAATTGTACAATGTCTTATAAGCTTTACATGGCAACCTATTTTCTTCCATACGCGTTATTTTTAACCAGTACTTAATACATGTAATGTAAGAATTTATATAAATTGGAAACCTCCCTACTTCACCATATACAAGATCATTTGGAGTTCGACTGTCAACATTGAGGAAGCGTTTCAGTGCAAACAGATGTATTTGTTCAATTTCTAAGCCCTTCTCAAACGCCCAAATTTCAGCACCATATTGTGCTATTGGTTGAACCTGGGAATCAAACAATTTATTAAACAAACTAAAAGAGCTACAATCCAGCTTATATAAAATATGAAGAATAATCATAACAGCTTTCTTTGCTCTGCTAACTATATCTTGGCATGCTGAACTAAAGCTAAGTCTGGTTGAAAAGTAAATCCCAAGGTATTTATATGCATTCACCACAGTGACACTTTCATTGCCATAGACCCACCTCTCATTTCGTGCCAAATACCCCCCTTTACGAAAAACAATAATATTTGTTTTCGACATATTAACCTTCAGTTCTAGTCTTGTTGCCGCCATATACAAACTGTTCAGTTGTCGTTGTAAACCAACTATTGTTGCAGATAGTAGGACAATATCATCAGCAAAGAGTAAAATAAATAATTCAATCAAATCAAAGGTAACACCATGTTGTCCATTTTCAATTATCTCCAATGCAAGTTCATTGATAAACAGAGAAAACAAAACTGGACTACATACATCCCCTTGTTTGACCCCACGACTGCAATAGACAAAGTCTGACAATTTAGCCCCCGATCTTATTCTTGCTTTCACTTCATTATACATACTTTTGAGACAAAAATACAGCTTACCTTTTATATCATTTTTCAATAAAACAGGCCATAACAATTTTCTAGAAATGGAGTCAAATGCTTTCTCAAAGTCAACAAACGCAACATATAACTTCTTATTATTTGCAAATTGTTTCTGAACTGCAGCTAATAACACAAATATATGATCAATTGTAGAATAGTCTTTTTTAAAGCCAGCTTGATATTCTCCAGTTATATCATTCATTGTTATCCATTCTTGTAATCTATTGTTAATAATAGAGCTATACAATTTACTGCATATGTTACATAAAGAAATACCTCTATAATTATTCACATAATTTACATCACCTTTTTTGAATAATGGCAATATTATAGATTCCTTCCAGTTTTCCGGATAATAACCAGTATCAAACAAATAATTAAACAGCTTAACTAAAAAGTTAACAACATTCTCTCCAGACTTCTTAAAGAATTCACCTATAAGACCGTCTGGACCAGCCGATTTACCATTTTTCAGTCTTTTTATTGCAAGCAAAACTTCTTCTCTTGATATTTCTCTATCATATACATACTGTTCATCATTATCTACAACCTCTTCCTCACTAATTACTCCATCATCCTTTTCTAATACAGATTTGAAATGTCTATACCAGTCATCAATAGAAATGTCATTTTGAGGTTGTGATTTCTTTTTTGTTACCCTATGGATTCTTTCCCAAAACATCTGCTGATCAATAACAGAGTTTAAAAGATCGTTTAATAACATTTCATTATGTTCTTTCTTTTTTCTTTTGATCAAGTTTTTATATTCACGTCTTGCAATGCACAGCGAGGCTCTATCGTTTTTATCCAATGTTCTTCTATATCTTCTTAATAATTTTCGCACCTCACATCTTGTTTTCTTGCATTCATAATCAAACGAGCCCTTTCGTTCAACAGCTACATTTGATGGTATTCTTTTCATCATAATACTAGCTTGATCTTTGATAATGTCATTAAATCTATCCAATGCTTCGTTAACATTAACAGCGATAAGGTCTTCTGCAGCAGCAAGCTCGTCCTGTACTTCATGTGAATTTATAGAGTTAAAGAAATCTTGACTCAGTTCTTCTTTCCAACAATATCTAACTATAAATTGTTCAGTATTTTTACCTAATTTACTTCTATCGAATTTCAATTTATTTTGCTTTTCAATACATAGTACAAGAGGCAAATGATCTGATTCTATTCTTTCCACAACATTCAGAGCTATTTTTTCGTTCACAGACTCAAAAAGATTCAAAGATGCCAGAAAATAATCATTGACACTACACCCCTGATCAGAAATGTATGTGAAGCAACCTTCACGGTCGCCATTACATACCCCATTCAAAATATAGAGTCCTAATGCAGTGCACATGTTCAAAAGTTTTTTCCCAAAAGTGTTTAATATCTTATCTTCAGAGCGCCTTTGTACATTAGTACCAATGTCATTTTTATAATTGATATGCAATTCATTTTCGAGAACAACATTAGGAAAAATATTTGAAGTTCTTGCATTCAAATCACCACATAACAAAATATCAACATCATCAAATGATAATAGCTTATCAACAACGCACTCTTCCAGCATATCAATACCACTACTAAACTCATGCATACTGTAATAAGGTGCATTTTCAGGTGGGATATAAGTGCATACAAATAAAACATTCTTACGAAAACCAAAAATATCTTTGTCTAGCAAGAATAACAAACAATAATCACTGTCACATTCAATTTGATGCACATGAGAAAGCAACGTATTGCGGACAAAACAAATGACTCCCCCTGAACACCTTCCCTGGCGTGTCAACCGCACTGCAGGCTTTACAAAAGATGTGTGGTCTCTGAACACACAGGAGTCAAATTTCTTTACAAAAGATGTGTGGTCTCTGAACACACAGGAGTCAGATTTCTTTACAAAAGATGTATGGTCTCTGAACACACAGGAGTCAAATTTCTCAACAAAGGTTTCTACCAAACAAACAAAATCAAACATGGAAACAAATCGGATGAAATCTGCATCGTCCATTTTTGAAAACAAACCACATACATTCCAATGAAGAAAAGAAAACATATTTACAAGTGAATCAAAAAATCCTTCCTGTTTGGAAAAAAAGTCTTCATCAATTCCACTTATCTCCCCGCTATCATTAACATCACCCCGTTCATTCACGCGATCGTCTCGATCTCCACTGGACTTCCTTCCAGTAAAAGAATCATCCACATCATCTCTGACTGTATCGTTAATATTTTTCTCCCCTCCCATCCCATCCCCAACCATAACACCCACGGCACTGTCACCTTCTCTCATCTCTTTTAAAGCATATAAGTCACACTGCTGTGCACATTTTACACCATCACTCGACTGTAATACATTATCCACCACAATATCGTGACATTCATTATCATGAGAAACTGGAATGAAATCGTCTCCATTACCACAAACTTTGTCATCATTCTCACATCTCGCATCATCCACACCCTTCCCACTACGTTTCAACTGACAATCATTCTCACATCTCACATCATCCACACCCTTCCCACTACGTTTCAACTGACAATCATTCTCACATCTGACATCATCCACACCCTTCCCACTACGTTTCAACTGACAATCATTCTCACATCTCACATCATCCACACCCTTCCCACTACGTTTCAACTGACAATCATTCTCACATCTGACATCATCCACACACTTCCCACTACGTTTCAACTGACAATCATTCTCACATCTCACATCATCCACACCCTTCCCACTACGTTCCAACTGACAATCAGTCGCACATTTGTTATCAACTTCCTGCTGACAACACACACTACACACACGACACACACACTGCACCGGTTCAACTGACCCAGCAAGTGTCAACCCATGACAGGACACACACCCCACACATCTGACCGCACGTGAATTCGGTGCGTACATAGCATGAACACCCGGTGTCTGTTTAATCTTTATTCCTCCCGGTTTATTTTGTGTGGACAATTTCGAAATAAAGGGCCGGCCGGACCTCTATTTCAACTAAATCAGTTTGTTATCAGTGTCAAGTCCATATTTCTTATTTTCTATGATGAGATGATCATAGAC